>NC_079165.1:68417412-68767412 GCF_947568905.1 Ostrea edulis
AGTACTTGTGTGAAATCTAAACCAGATTGTATTTCCTATAGAATTTGAACTTTAAGACAGATCAAATACATGAAAGGTGAAGATAACGAACAGTCATCAATCTCATAACTCCTGTAAGCAATACAAAATAGAGAGTAGGGCAGACACGGACCCCTGGATATACCAGAGGTGGGATCAGGTGCCTAGAAGGAGTA
Source organism: Ostrea edulis (assembly GCF_947568905.1). Classification (NCBI taxonomy): domain Eukaryota; kingdom Metazoa; phylum Mollusca; class Bivalvia; order Ostreida; family Ostreidae; genus Ostrea; species Ostrea edulis. The sequence goes on from NC_079165.1 coordinate 68,417,607, forward strand.
GCCATCCCCTGTCGACCGGTCACACCCGCCGTGAGCAATTACAAACGCATTCCCATGTTCTACGTATTGCACTCCTTTAAAGGACAGCAACTTGTTATTTTCACCTTTTTCCTGATTTAGATGTTCCATGCTTTCGGGTAACAATCATATTCTACCACACTGTTGTCATAATTGTAAGAATACTTGAGAACTTGAACGTCAATGTGAAGTGGTACTTGTATGATAGGCCAAGGCTAATTCTACGGTTTAAGATTAAGTTGCTATGATCAGACGGTGCACTATATTGTGACATGAACATTGGTATTTTGGCTTCGGGGTGGGAGGGTGAACTTACCAGTTTTGCAAAGGCAACAAGTATAAGCCAAATTTTCCTGATCCTCATCACTGGCAAGGATTTTGTTGACTCTAGGATCATGCCATATCAGTTCAACGACTCTTTTTGGAACATCTTTGAGGAAGTTGTCATCATCTCCATCTTCTGGTGCATCTTTAGGAAAGTCCCCTAACCTTTTCATCCCACACACCTCCATTGTGGCAAGCAGGATAAAACCATATATAACGAACTTCAGGAAATTGGCTGCATGATTGAATGTTTACCCAACATCCTTTTAACTTACCTATGCCAAAAGACATTCTTAAGATTTAAAAGGGTTCCTTTCTCTGTAGCACTTGATCCATGAAATAATGTATCCATAACATCTTGCTAATGAATAAAGAGAGATGAAGCAAGCATTTGAAAGTATTTGATTTTGATAATTTAATTTACACTGAATTGAAATTAGCTGCATATGTAATTCTTTTATGAAATTCTTGCACCTCTGGTTGCAAACCCTGTAGTCTTGAGAGCATTGATTGACCACTACAACGGCCCATACGTGCATCATTATGTCTCTCACAAGACAATCCATCCCCAAAGCATATCAGTTGGAAGATGCCATCCCCCTGTCGTGGAATATACTCCTGAAGATGTTCCATAATCTTGATGGTCCCAGCAGCCGTTGGTTGATTTTCCTGACACACCCCGAGATTGATCTGCATTATATTTCAAACATATTGCACACAGTTAACAATCAATATTTGACCTTAATTTTATTTGAGATTAATGGAAACACATGTGAATAAAACAGTTAAAATGTGGACTTAACTTTACTCCTCCTGCTAGTCTCTCCAGAACGTGTGATGTGAGGGACTACACTGCAGCTAATAAAGTCAGGCATCTCATGCTGTATGATCTTTGCTACAATAATATCCATGCGCTGTTTGATTTCAGTGAGGTATCCCTCTATTGGCATGAACTTCTGGAGAGGTATATCAGCAGCATTCACAGAATTGTTTGAGAAGTGTGTTGTAGAAATTCTGTTCTCTGCACAGTAAGCCAAAGCCCAGAGCATCATTTTATTCTGTCGTGCTGTTCTCTGATGGCAGGCCATTACCATTTTCCCTATATTGTCCCAGGTGATACAAAATCTAGGTGAATATGGAGCTGGAATACATTTAAGCATGTCAAATTGAAGGATATGTTTTAATTGAAGCATTTTTAATAAATAAATCAAATTTTATGTTAAATACTACCTAAGTCAGACTCCGTTTCAATTGTGTGTTGTTCTTCATCTACAATAGATCTCAAAACAGACTCCTCAATCTCTGGAAGCTCTTTAAGAGAGTTTGATGAGGTTGGTACATCTGTCCCTGAGGACTGAACAAATCTCCCTGATGTATTTATCAGAATCATCATCTATATTACGTGTAGCTCAATGTACTTGTTTCCATTTGTTGCCATTAATCACAATTTAAATTACATTAATTTGTAAAATTGATTTCGATGAAAGTGTTGAGTTTAATGTTTAAATAATTTAAATTCAATCAGAAATTATAAAATACCTCAATGGCCCTTTTCATTTTCAACACATCCTCGTCTGAATGCACTCTTAATTGTGATATCAGTTTCAAAGCTGTGTTCTTACTCGTGCAAAATCCCACTTGGTTCAAGTGTACAAATTCCTAAAATATATTCTAACATTTGTTTATCTTGTAAATTGACACAATAAAATGATTTGATGAAAAAACAAATACAACTTTAAAGAATCCATATATACCTTTCTTTGTGCACCACATCTCCAGAATTCAATGGAACTCAGCCCCTGTACAAACTTTACTTTCATTGGGGCATTCAAATGAAGAAGGACTGCAACTGCTAGTCCCATCCCTGGAGACAATGGTTTGTTGTAAACTCTGCAAAATTTAAGCAAATTTTGTGGTGGCTAGAAAATAATTGAGTAAATGTAACGAATACATACTAATAACCATATCAAGAAACGTTTATAACTACCTGTACTATATTTACATACATTAACATATCATACTTATCAATGAACATTCAAATTATACACTGCAGAATAAATTTACAATTAATGTACAATTGCAACTAATGATTACAGAGTTTATATGAATACTAACCTAGATGTAAGAGATTTCTCATTGGATGGACTGGCAACAGTGGCAATTAATGCCGAATACAAGATGGGAATATGTTTAAATTGCAACATCGCACTTCTTCAGAAGACTTCCTTCTTTATCATTAAGGAGGTTTCTTACACCTTTTCTTATCTCTTTTTTCACTGCATTGTCCAATGTTCTTCTGGCTCCAGCAAAATTGTTGTATAAATATGTGAAGGCTATTTTGTATTCCCAATGGCCTATGCTCGTACAGGTATATCCAACACTTCATTTGACCTAAAATTAGCACAAAAATGATTTAAATATGAAAGCATTGATTTGGGGTTGGCAACTACAAAACTAGGTATGATACCAAAAAAGAGTTGTGCAATATCTGAGACACTACGAAAGCTGAAAATCGCAACTCCAATTAAGGATATAGTAATATATTTGTCAATCCTCCCCCGATTACAATACAATCACAAAGAATAATTTACATGTAAAGCCATGTTTGTACTTCTTTCATCTTCTCCTCACCTTTTTCAATTCATTAACTTTTTAATTGTAAGTCTTGTGTTGAAAAATGACATTTTGTCGTTTTTGTTAGGTGACCCCCCCCCCCCCCCCCCCCCCCCCCCCCCCCCCCCCCACACACACACACACTCACAATCATTGGTAAAAACTTCTCGTTTCAGGGTGTCATTATAGTGTTAAAACATGTATACAAGGGTGATGATAATGTGTGATGGGGTTGTGTGAAATGCTCCTCCCCATCATGCGCTTCTGTCTAATTACAATAAGACAGGGGACATAATACAAACCTAAATATTACAAATGATACCGGTATCATAATTAGATAATGCTTCAGGATTTCTGTGATACAACAAATCTTTTACTTTAAATAATATACCAGGAATTTATGTACTGATCGAATATAGATGAAAGGCGAAGATAACGAACACTGATCAATCTCACAACTCCTATAAGCAATACAAAACAGATATGTTTTCGGATACTGAAAAGTTTTGGTTTCCAAAAAGCAGCAGGTTTGTGTCAATGTTTGTTAGATTTAAAAGATATTTGTCCCTCAGTTGATCATACAATGGACATTACGAGACATAGTGTTTGGTGTCCTCTATCTTACCACATACGCATAGAGGACTATCTACAATGTGCTTGGGAATAAATAATATTTGAGTGAACTGCAATTCATACGTAGACGGGTATGTAAAATTTTGAAGGGTTCTTATTTATATCTTAATGATGACTGTTTCACAGAGAGACACTGGAGGTCAGAAATGAACGTTTGTATTACATGGTTTTACATTTGGTTTGTAAACCATTATCAACTTATCCTGTGTTATGTGGGCGGATTCATATATTTTAGGAGGAAGAAGGTTGCATAAGTACTCATGAACTTGGCCGTGGACCATTTTATGAAACTGGATAATTTTATGCCCCCACCCCCTGTTTTCAAGAGGTCCCCAGTCCAATTATTTGCATAAGTAAATATATTTGTAAGTTTTGTACCCCCGATTATGATTTTAGCTGCTTCCTGATCTAGATGACTTTTTGACTGAATCCAGTAGAAATGTTATTCCAAATTATGTCGGCATATTCAAGGATACTAGTAGGTCTGATAAAAGAAAAGTAAAACTTCCTTAATGATTTTCTAACTAGTAAATTTGCATAGCATATTTAATCGAACAGAATTTGGGGGGAGGGGGGGGGGGCTGAATCGGGAATACCATATGTGTCCATCTTATTTTCTGTTTTAACTCTGTCATGAAAATCAGTTTATATTTATGTCGATGGTCACTTATAAACATAAAAGCTGAAGAGCGCGAACAGTGATTAATCTCATAACTCCTTTAAGCAATACAAAATAGAGAGGTGGGCAAACAGGGACCCTGGATTTACCAGAGGTGAGATCAGGTACCTAGGAGAAGTAAGTATCCTCTGTTGACCGGTCACATCCAGAGTGAACCCTCTATCTGATCAGGTAAACGGAGTAATCCGTAGTCAAAACCAGTGTGCCAAGAACAGCCTAACAAACATGAAACACGTCAGACAGCATTTGACACCATGGTAGGTTATTATGGCAAACTAGGTCATTATAACGATCGTAGAATTTGCGAAATGCTGAGTTTAAACGAGACTGTTGAAATCCCTGTAACATCAACTTATTTGTCAGTAGCCTGCCTTGATTTCAAAACTGATCATACATAGAACAAACTCTTGCATATTGAATCAGTTGAGAGACATAAACACCATACACAAGTGATAATGGAATATTGCTACATAAATATGTGGAAATCCACAATGGAGAAGCTGAAATCATCTCGTTTGTCATAAAGTTGAGTATTGTATTACTGGACAATGTGAGATAATCCTAAATCTTATATCATTTGTATTAGAGACACAAACTTCTCTAATAGTATGTGTCGTAATTCTCACCCAATGTCACTGGTAAAAGAAAATGTTAATCCTCCCTGTATGTGTCGTGACCTTGGATTACAGTAAATTGATTAAGGTCAATAATTAAAACGTTACAAATCATAGGTTGTACTGTAAAAACAGTAGAAATAGTAGAAAATGATTAGTGAAGGATGTAAAAATAGCTGAACTTTATTCAATAATTTGTATGCTCATTGAATTCATCGATGAATATGTATGGCCTAAATGTACATAGAAGTATAAGTAACGACTCGTGGATGCATAAATAAATGCATAAATTGATGGAACCATAACTTACATGTACATGTTACGAGTTAATAATATATTTTTACAACCCGTTCCCATAGAGCAGATATATTGCATGATTAATACATTGTTTTAACACACTCGCATAATATTCAGTATTTCGTATTTTCACAAATAATAAGCGGTATCTATCCAATGTATATATTGATATTGGAAAACATTGGTAGAAACTGGAGACGCCCAGATACTGTTTGAAAATTTGCATATAAAAATGCACAGTTACATTGCGTTATTTCTAAGTCATTATGCAGTACTTGCATGTACTTGACCAGTAGAACCCTTGACCTCTTCTATAAAATATTCAGGTGAGCGTTATGGCCCATGAACTCTTGTGAAAAAGTAAACATTTTTTTTTTAATTCCTTCGAGCAAACGTGACGTTTGTTAATTGTTTTACCTTCAGGATGAAAAAGGATATACGATGTGCATAATTGAGTGAATTAATTCTACTGTGTTGTGTGAGGTGACCCTGATAATTCATTGTTGAGTAAATTTGTGATGTATTCGTGGTAAAGACATTTTTGTGGGAAAACTTTCTACTGTATGCTTGTCAAATAGAAACCAATTTAGCTAAATGTTTCTCGAATTGCGTTAGTAGCTTTATTTCCCCTCCGTTAAATTCCGATCTTACGAAATCCTACGAAGATAAAAATATTTGAATTGCGACGAGATAACACAAACTTGTCAAAATGGCGTTGTAAGATAACCGTCCGGAACAATGGTGGTCCTGTATACTGTACTATGCGTGTGTCTGACCGGAATTCTAGCTCTGGTGAAAGGTAATGATTAATTTCAAATATACTCAGAACGTTTTGGATACTCTTGAACATTACGTTTTAACTTTGGACCAAAGAAGTCTTAGTCTTTATAAATACCAGAGCCTGTTTAACAAATCCGTTGCACTATATCGATGCACCCATTTTGCAAACTATTCTAAATATGTACCATTTATGAAGTGCTAGATTAAGGTTAGGCTTACAGGAACCAATTCTTCGTGTATTTAGGTCAAGTACTGTTTGACTATCACAACAGTGAGGAAGTTACTCTACAGTCGAGATCCGTGCGGGTACCTGTCCCAGGAGGGCAGAAATTCCCCTTCTTCGGACAACTTTATGACAACTTCTATGTAAGAATGCGTTAACCTCTTTTTTCCCATGTAATGAGATTCTTGTATTTTAATCACTTTAAAATAATGCACTCGTGAAGATTAAAATTGTATAGATATGCAGTACACGTGATGATTATTTCCTACGGTAAAAAAAATATCATTTCAACAAATAGAATACAGAGCCACCTTATCGGGGTGATCGATAACATTTTATCTGACCATGTATTGTTTTTCAATACACATTTTGCAAAAACTCTAATTTCTCCAAAAAGGTTTCGAAAGATGGAATTGTAGGGTTTACTCCTGAAGCCAGACATATCATAGGAAAGGTATACTCGTTTGAACGTGAGAAATATTCAACTGAGGTGGAGGATTATCCCTTCGTGGCCCCCTTTCTTTACGGTGGTGCTCCTCTCCTGTCCCCCTTTTCAACAGGGAACAATATCTATGGAGGAAAAATTTATCATAAAGTACTACTCAACTCCCCCAGTGGGAAAATGGACCTTACGAACATGGGAAGTTACATCAATGGGGCATTTATCGGTGTGTACAACTTTACGCCATCCTATGCACTTGTGGTCACGTGGGTAAATGTTACAGATGAATTCCAGATCAGTATCGCTGGATGCGATGACAATCTAAAACCATGTAAGGTAAAATTTCCTATATGTTTATAAAAGATAGTAAATTGTTTTCGATAACATGATGAACAGATACAATGTAGTTTTTGCAGTTGAATTTTTTTTTTGGTGCGATTTGATCCTTCAAAGGTATCAAATTATTTTCTTCGTTTCCCATTCTGTGTGTATGCGTGCGCTTGGGCGAGTGTGTGTGTGTGTGTGTGTGTGTGTGTGTGTGTGTGTGTGTGTGTGTGTGTGTGACACTTTTTTTTATTCCAAATTACATATCTTATACTGCATGTAAGTTTGAACTATTGAATGCTACTGTATTGTGCGTACTCATCAGTAGAAATATGGTGTACATGTATAAGATCGCTCGATAGTTTTTCCCTTAATATTTTGATTACATAAGTGTCATTGACTGCTGCGTATGCTTTAAGATGCGACTTTTCCCCACTTGTATGTTGATGTATGATTTGTATGTAACTGAGATATACGGACCTGAAATTCACTTATCTCATTTCTAGAAAAACACATTTCAAGCAGTTTTGGTGACGGATGGAAAGGAGAGCTTTGCAATATTTAATTACAAACAAACTAAAGTAACAACGAACCCGACATACCAGGTAATTCAAAATCGGTCGCCAGGAGGCAGGCGATTTTGTCCCACTCCGCATGCAAACAAGTTGTTCCGTTCCTTATTATGTACGAGAGTTCTCCAAAGGGAAAGAACTATGACGTATCTCGAAACTGGCGTATTATATATATCCCAAGCCATCATTATTTAATTACTCTACTAAACTGAATTACGGTATTTACATATATTTATCAATAATCAATTTTGATAAATAACAATGTTCGATATACGGAATCTGTAAACTCGATCGTACATTTAGTTTCGCTCTTTATGGTTTTATCTCAGATAATCAGAGTAAAAAGCATTTATTCTCTTTGTTGTGCACTTTATTTTGTTCATTTTTTTTTCTATATTCATACGCTAACTTTTTAATACTATATTAAATAAAAATTGAAATAGCTATTTTTACAGCTCAATACATTCTACATAAGAGCATTTTTATTTAGGAATGAAAGCTACTTAAAATACAAGGGGATACTATCTAAGATGTGAGCAATAACCTAAGCCTGTCAGAATGAGCTATAGTGAAGGACTTTGATCCCACCTAAAATATTTCCAGGGGTCTGTGTTTGTCTTACTCTCATTTTCGTATTCTTTCGGGATTTATGATATAGATCACTCTTCGTTATCTTCACTTTTTCACTTTGCATAGTTCTGATAGTTATTTTAAAGTAGTTGCGGCCGAATTTGCGTCAATAAGTTTTCTTGTTTCGACTCTTTCAGCAAATTACATATATAAATTGCTTCCTTGAGATATAGTCTGTGCACGCTTCAACTATAGATCAAATTTTCGCTTTCATCACACTTGACGATTTGCAAGAGTAATTATTGCAATTAATTGTCCTCATTGTTTTTGTTGAACTTTTAGATCTTAGTAAGAAATCTACCATGAGTTTTATTGCGAGAAGTTGAATTTGACTTACATTTCGATTGACCTACTTTTACAAAAGTTATGACCATTTTTATAAAATTTCATTGATAGATTTTGTGTTGTTTTAGCATTACTCTCAAACCGTTTCAGACCGGGTTTAATGCTGGGTATGGGAGAGGGTGGAGTGAGGCCATGCCTAGCGCTAGTCTTCAAAACGCTGATTCACTAAAGGGCAGTGACATTATTGGACGTTTCTTTTACAAAATAGATCGGGAGAGGATCGTCAAAGGTGGATGCAATGGTCAAAGAAACGCAATTGGTGAGAAAAAGGAAACATGCGCAAAAATATTAACCGTACTTCATATTGGGTCTTATCAAATATGTAAAAGAAAATGAGAATATTTATTACTATATGTTCCCAATGCATCGTCCCTTGGTACCTTTAGTTGATGATGAACTATGCTGTACTCTTTTTTGCTATGTTTATAATGTATATGCCCCTAGGGGCCAGTTATTTAATGATAAACTATCTGTATCTTAATGGAAATGTTAGCTGCTTGTAAAGTGAACTTTTATATTTTTACTTGATTCATGTTTTACAGAAAATGACTATTGTTTCAGGTCGATTACAAGTGACTCCAGGTTTTGCGGGTATGCTTGGCGGAGAAATGCTGGAGGTTTCCGGGCCCTGTCTAATGCCAAGGGATCAGCTATACTTAAGGGCTGGAACACAAAGATCATACTCTGCGTGTTCCATGATCAACAGCATGAAGGCACGCTGTCCTGTACCGATGCTGTTAGAGAGAGGCGAAGTCAATATAGCCTTATCACTTGACGAAAAGATACACTTTTACTACGACACCACCATAACAATAGGTTAGAAACAATCATAAGATTTCTACCAAAACGTTTTTAACAATAAATAATAATGACCGTGCTTTAACCCAAACATTTCACCGTCCACACAGTGCATCCAAGCAGAATGCCCAAAGACACAAAAATCAGTCTGCACGATAACGGGTCCGGGCGGAGGTGGAATGAGACGTCTGCTAAAGCGTTGATGTTGAGTTGGGATCCGAACCTCCTCTCCACAGATCCTAACGCCATCGTTGATATTAACTTTGTGGGATTCATTGAAAACGAAAAGACATACAAGGTAATTTTAAAAAGTCCTGAATGAATCTATGAGTTTGCATCAACCTTATACATGTACATCAACCTATATATATAATATATGTATACATCAACTTATATATGTATATATCAACCTATATATGTATACATCAACATATATATGTATATATTAACTTATATATGTATACATCAAACTTGAACTGTTTTCTGCGTGTTATGTTCACCGACAATATAAAAAACAATAATAAAAAATCTGCCATGTGAATTAAGATATCGTAAACGATTTCTACATAGGCTATTTTCAATGACTTGTCGGTTATCGTGACTTGTATGTTACTCTTTACTGCCGTGATTTAATGAGATATAATTACATTTTCATATCCATACTGATGAAATTACTAGTATACGGAATGACCTACATTGTTACATGTATTTCGGATTTGGTTGAGCATCACAGAAGAGACATTATTTGTCGGAATGCGCATCTGGTGCATCAAAATTGGTACCGTATAAGTTTTACATTCACCAGTTCACATATCTCTTCTCCACTGCATCTGCCGCTACACTCCCGTCATGAGATTTTGCCATACATCTACACCCTTGATGATCTCAATCTAGCCAATCGAAGGAAAACTCGGATTTTTTTTCCAGAGGTGTGGAGGACTGTGGTCACAAAGTTTAACTGGAGACTCGTACATGTAAACTTTCTTGAAAATCAAGATGGCCGCCACATGGATTACGTTAATTGATTGATTGTGGTAGTCTATGAGAGTTTGTAAAATATCCAACATACATGTATATTGATGCATGCTATATGCGACACCGATGCAAGTATTACAAACCGAAAGGTTTCATTGTGCTTTGGAGGGTTTTCCGTTCGTTCAAAATACACGGAATGTACGGATCACTCTGACTCGTTTGAATTGTGTTGCAAAAGGAATTCATCGTAATAATATTACAAGATGATTTTCTGAGAATTATTTGAATCTTAGTGATGTTAGAGAACAACAGCGTTGTATCATACACAACACCACACAACCGACATCACCATGTGAATATAACCGATTACATTCAATTTAGTTGTCCTGTTTATTGTGTGGCTGTTGTATCTGGTAGATGCACAAGCACGGATGCCTGTGGAAAAAAATAACTTCCAAACTTTGAACGTGAACGGTTATTTGTTTTACAAATGTTGTGCTATAATACGAAACGGGTGTTCAGACTTTTGTATAACGAGATTACTTGTGTTATATTTAACTTCTCTGCACACCTTGAACGGTCTATATGATTATACAAATATAATCATTAATGTATTTGTATTAACTATAAGTAATTGCCCAACTTTGAAATGCATTCTGTTTGATTGATAACTTGACGTTATATCGATAGTTTACGCAGACACGTCCATTGTATAGTGAGTTCCTATCATACGGTATCCCAAGTTCCTGGTCAAATCATTTTAAAATAGTTTCATGATTTAATGTAAAACCTTTCAGACTCCAGGAACAGAACACAAATAACTTTATCTTCCTACATTATGAATTCAAATATTGTTATTGGTGTTTGATTATTCAGGCTGGATGGAACAAACGTATCACCTTGAGCTCACGTGATGTACGCGTGAGTGAGAAAACGTACGTGTTTAATGCATCCAACGTGTTCTGTGACAACGAGTGTGCTAAGTACGAAGTAGGCGTGGTCGAAGTGAGCGTTAGAGATGTTTCAAAGGCCGCTAGCAGAAGGTAAGAATGAATAGACGGATAAATCCGGATATTGAAAATAGTCCGTACTACGATGAAGACAAATTCCTTCGTCTTTTAGAGCGATGTTCAGTGGTGTTGTTCCCATGGGATGGTTAGTGAATAGCAGAATGTTGGCGCTATATGGCAATAACTGGCAACACGCTAAATGTGTGGCATGGTATAATGAGGACCGGAAGGATATGAGGTGGTTAGAACAACTTGAGTATTGCCCGTGTAATGTACAGCAGGCTCTGTCAGATTTCGGAAGATGGCAGACAGATGTTGGTTGTAATCTTTACAGCAACAACCCCAATAAATGTCGATTTCATCTGGGTGCAGTGCATTGTGTTCGCGCAGTTCAGCCAACACGGTAGGGTATTTTGTATTAAAAATAATATTATGCAAGGCAAATCATTGCATTTCATACAGAAATTTAAAAACTGAAGTCTCGACAAATTAAATAAGTGCGTGATTGTGTTAATTACTTTGTAAAGACAAGAAGGAGCTGGGAATCAATGTTGTTATGGAGCCGATGGACAGCTCCGATTTTCTGCCGACACATTTCAAGGAAGCACACCAGATAGAAGTCATGATTGGGGAGCGGCACCTTACGTGAAACCTGGTCTCGTGCCATCTCTGTCCCATTGGATCAAGGATGTGGTCACATTCTACTACTGTTGTCTATGGACGGATTATCAAGACTGTGATTATTATATGGACCAACGTGCAACTCGAGATTGCTCAGGATACTCTCCCCCAAAGCAAGGTAAAACAATCTACTATATAGAAAGGTTGCTAACCTTGGTGTTTTAATAATTTCGCATTCATGATCATAGACAGTTCTGAATTATCAAAACTGTTCCATTTTGTGTTTTAAGCAATGGTATTTGGTCAATCTAACGTGAGGACCTTTGATGGCCAGAGTTACCATGTGTGTGGGACGGGAGATTTTGTGCTTCTAAATTCGACTGACGTAAAAATTGTGGGGCGATTTCAAAAGTCACCTTTCAATCGTAGGTTCATCACATATTGACAAATATAAGATTTTTCTTGAATTAGATTAAAATGTATCTGGATTGTATAAGATTGTGAGACGTTCTTTAAACTTGTAGCTCAGTACAACAGATCCGTCATTTTAACTGCCGTCGGCATCCATATCAAACAGGAAATGATAGAAATCAAAATGAAAGGCCCGCAAGTTGATAGAAGCACAAGAACGTTAGACGTTGTGGTCAACGGAGAGTTTCATTATTTTGACCAGGGTCCTCGGCGATGGAAGGACTTCAAAGGTATGCACATACAGACGCTTCTGATGAATAGTTAAGTTTTTTAAAAATCATGATAAGTTTTCAATGAGAAAAGTGGTTTACTGCGTTTTATAGAGTCCGCTGTTGTAAACAGTGACGATCGTGCCAACACCAAGGAATCTAACTTTACTGTTATTGTGAAAAATGGTGTAGGGATCCAAATAGCTGAAGAGAACGACATGCTCAGTCTCATTGTTATGATTCCACCGCAAGTAAGTAACATCCTTACAAGAAATTCAAGTTCCGCTGAATCAAGGATGGTACATTGATAAAGTGTCGTTATCAATAATAAAATTACTTCGCATTATTACATCCCTATAAACAATGGATGAAGTGTATTAAGCATAGATATGGGAATGTTCACGCGGTATATTTCATGAATATGCTTGTTTTTTGTGGAAATAGCACACCTTTAAAAATAGTTTTCCAATCAGAAACACTTGATACCTTTGCAAGAATATTGGTGATACATTAGACCACTTCAAGTGAAATAATGTAATATAATTTAAAGCCATTCCCTGAGAAAATGAGTCGTACTTTGTAGTTCTGAGAGAACACTGTTTACTTGGATTTGCAGTTTGATAGTAATGGTTTGCTTGGTTCATGGAATAATAACGCGAGCGATGATCTAGCTTCAACGAACGGAACAGTCCCCCCAACAACTACCAATCCAAGCCGGTTATACGAGCAATTTGTGTATAGTTGTACGTATTTTATGTGTATTTGATTTATACATGATTATTTTCAATCTTAGACCACATAAGCTATATTTTATGCGGAACTATTGTGGAGGCCAACTCTTTTAAGTACGAGTTCGATGGGTTTTTTTTATCTGAAGATATCAGAGGTACTGAAGTATTGATGAAATTCGCTGTAGAGTTAATGCTTTTTACAAGATTTAAAAGGAAGAACACATTTGTCATATTTTGTATTAGTACTAGTAAACGAAGTGTCTGAAGTATCACGATTATTTAAAAATAGTTTGAGCGAGATCGCTGGGTATATTTCCTGTATATTGTAGGGGCTGTAGAGAGATCCAGCTCCTTCGTCCTGCCCTACCCAACTTATGCCAAAGCTACATCTAGCCTCTGTACAGCGATATCAACTTCACATCCATCTTGTATGTTGGACTCGGCGTGTGACTATGACTTGTGGAGTACGGGGAACAACTCATTGGCGCAAAAAACGCGGTCATTTTCGCAGAGGTACCAAGAACTCCAAAGCGAGCTCCTTCCAGGTCGGTGAATTGTCTAAATTATTATCAACATTGCTTAAAACCTTCATTTGCAGCATTTCCTTATTTTAACATACTTTATTTCAATCATATGGTCAAAAACACATAAGTCACAGCAAGCGCCGATCTGTCAGTTGAATTATCAAAACTAAATCAGGGGTGTGATTTCTCCTCTTTTCAGAGGAAATGCTCTGCTGATTCGCTCAATTTTCGGAAAAAACAAAACATGAAACATTCTAGGTTGGATTTAAATTGATAGAAAATGATATTTTTCCAAGTAGGATAAAGTGTTTTCCTCCCTTTTTGACCATTTTCCCACTGATTTCTGAGGAATTCAGTCACATCCCTAATTATTCTAACTTTTTTAGAGAAAAAACATTTTGGCTGCAATATTCTCCTCTTCTTAACATGAACGAGTAGACAAATTCTACCGAATTAGATTTACTTGTAATCGCAAAATCGTGAACACTTATCACCTAGTCCGTTTATTATCAATATTATTCAAACTAACATTGTGAAAAAAGTTTTGTTTGCAACATTTTCCTATTTTCAACATCGACGCTCATGAGCATTATGTTTCACATCAATGGCCGCCTCTATAATACATGTACCACCACAGTGTCTCTTAAGGTCAGATCATACGTAATAATCGATGATTTCATCATATATCCATGTGGTCCATAAAGTGCCGCCTTCGCAGGATGATAAAGGATTCTTTTTTAACCCCTAAATCTTCCGTATATATAGTTTTCCATGAAATTGGTATATTTGTGTTAGATGTAGTTTACGTTGGGGGAAAAACCCTTATGATATTTCTTCTCTTCGGATGGTGTGTGTGACTTTTGAGAGTATATGAGCATTTAATGAAAGATATAATGAGGCAGGGTATTATAATTTTCTTCCACTTGCTCAATAGTTTGGACTGATCAACCGACTCCAGTTCAGTGATTTGCCTTTGGAGGTCGTAAATCTACTCAATGTATAACCATAGTATCAAACTTTTAAGTTGAAACATGAAACAAATCTAATGTTATCCAACTTCTCCAAGCGCTTGATGTTACAAAATATATCGAAAATCACATAATAGGACATGTAACTACACTAAATATCAACATAAAGTATTGTAGTAAAACACGATTAAAGCGAACCTGTACATTCATTAGACGTCGCGCACGCTATTGGTTTCAATTTAGGTAACTTCAATATGACGTTAAAACGCAACGTCAGAACATCGATATACAACAACTTACTTTGATATAAGTTTTGATGAAAGAAAAATATAAAATTGATATTCCAGGCGTTTGACAGTTGAGGCGAACGCAGTATAAAACTCATTAGATATTTTCCTTAGGAATTATATGTACATGTGTACATGTACAAAAGTGTATGCTTCTCATTGTAGTACGTTCATGTGGTTTGCTGGCTGTTCCGCGTAGTATAAAGGATAATTATAACTACAGTCTCGGGAGCACTGTTACTGTTGAAAGTTGTAGGATTGGACACTTAACAGGAAGGACGCAATACACATGTACCAATGAAGGCCAAGGAAGCCAGGTGTGGTCTCCCCCTGTCAATGCTGCTTGCCAAGGTATGAAGTCGTTTAAGAATACATATGTAATTCCCGTTGTTATATAACGGAGATTTGGAAACGGGGTCTTTACCTGAGGTACTCGATGCATAATTTGACCCAAGTTTTCATCAAAGGAAAACTAGATATTAAAAACCCTGGTTTACAATAAATGCATGGTATCCACATATAATGATTGGCTATGAGATTTACAATATCTCCTAATTGATTTAACATAAAAGCCGAAGGAAATCATATAATTTGCATATCAAATAAAAGAAAGATAATTTCATAAGATAGCTGCACAAAACAATTTTTTTCACAATATACAAAAAAAACTGTAAGTTGCCATACACAATCAGACAAACAAAGTAATTTTTTTTTTCATTTTCAAGCCAAGAAACATAAAAACAACTCTATCTGTCTCTGACATTTGTAACAGGCTTACTGTGTGTATGTTGTTTTACACCTCATAGAAAATTATTAACTCCTATAGACACATCGCTACATATAACAGTATATGAAGTATCATAAATATTGACCACTGCATGGCGCTCAAGACTGTAACAGTGGGGGTTTCTTTATCATACAACGCCTACCGCGATAAGGTGTCTGTAGGGTCCGTGACTGTCTCTTCTATTGCCGGGAGCTTGGCAAAGGTTCGGTCACTACATGTACCTATATTAACAAGTCTGACGCCGTGCCTGTATCGAACTCGGAACCACCCGGGTACAAAACGACCCCTAACTACTCCTGCGATCGGTATTTAAAATCAATTTACCAATAAATCATTTAGGTGAAAAACTATATTGATATTTTCAATCAAAATAAGTGTTCTATCCACTACTTCGACCGATAGTAAAAACTAATTTACCAATAAATCATTTATACGAACAAGTTTATTGATATCTTAAATCTATTTTTCTAACAAAATTTTCAATGAAGCTCCAAAGTGTATATAGTATTTCGTAGCGATAGATAATAGAAACTTAGGAAAATGTCATCATCCTTTTTTTTTGTAATCGCATCATATAGATTCTACAATATAGGTATTGTAATGTTAAAAACAATTTAGTACGATTAATGTATGAAGTTACAATTTTCGCACCATTTCTACTGAGAATTTATGTTTTAACTTTAAGGATTAGCTTTCTGAATGGGTGTATGTTGTTAGGAACACTCCTTTCTTCTCCATTGCTTTGTGTGCTTTTATTCGCCGCTCATTTTGGTTTAAATAGCTCATGGTACTCCGTCCTTAAAACTGCACCCAAGAATATCCTTCTACAAAATTCCCAATGCAAATATAAATGCCGAAAGCTATGATATGAATTACTACTACCGGATGCAAGGCGAAATTGTTAAGGATTGCATAACATTAATTCGTTACAAAACCTTTTTCGTCTGAAATCATTGATTGAAATTAGAAACAGTTGACGTTTTTTTGGTTGTATCTGTGGTGGCTGGTACGTCAGTTGGTTTAGATGAGTAACTGTTGATGTGTTTTGGTTGTATCTGTCGTGGCTGATACGTCAGATAGTTTGGATGAGTAACTGTTGATGTGTTTTTGGTTGTATCTGTAGTGGCTGGTACGTCAGATAGTTTGGATGAGTAACTGTTAATGTATTTTGATTGTATCTGTAGTGGCTGGTACGTCAGATAGTTTGGATGAGTAACTGTTAATGTATTTTTGGTTGTATCTGTAGTGGCTGATACGTCAGATAGTTTGGACGAGGGAGCGGTAGCGGGGATTGTTATAGCGGTAGTCCTGGTGCTGGTTGTGATTGCGGTCTTGGTTGTCTTCGCCAGGAGAAAAGGAAAAAAGAAAACCTCTAGAGGGTAAAATCACCTCCGATGTGAATACATTAACTTTATTGATGCCTACATGTAATAGTGATTTACTATGATAGAGACAGTCTAGGTTCAATTCAATTTTCATTTCAGTTTGTTAATTTGAAGGAGTGAATCTTGATAACAATATCCTATAGTTCTATATTGTTTATAATATTGTACATTTTGTTGTGGGTTTTTTTTCTCTCAGAGAGAGTGACGAAGCGAGATCTGGGTAAGAGTTCTTTTTATACATCACTTACCGCAGCAATGCTTATTTCTAAAGTACAATATAATTATGTGATTGATCAAATGAATAATAAGATTCGGTGTATTCGTGTAGTCTGGGGACAACACCATTTTCAGTATTCTATGTAATGGATGTTGGAAGTGTAGGAACTAAATATCCTTAGACACATATTACCCATTGTAATACAGAAATACTATGATTGTAAACATTATGTTATTTTTATTTAGGAAGAACCGCTCATACGTTGAAGACTATGACCCGCGATATGACACCGCCCAACTTCCGATGGGGCACAAGAAAACGAAAGGCGAATCAACAATATGAGGCCTATAATGAACAAGAGAAACGGGAATTTATCACGCCACATCATTCATGGAACAAAACTGCCTCAATTTTTGTGTCCTGTGTAAGTGAGATGTAAGAATGTTGTGTTTGACATACTAAACAAATTACACTTTATAACTACAATTTAGTGATAAAATTTTGCATATATATATGTAGTGTGGATGCGTCTGTGGATATGTAGTTCTTTAATATACATGTACTATATATGTATGTGAGTTGATTTGAGTTTTCAGAAACATCCTCTTGCCATCAACATAAAGAGCATCCCTTTATACTTGGCACATATACAATGTATTTACACTTATATTGTAGGCTCTAGTGATATTGTTTTACAGTAATCCGGTTTGCTTCCTTATCGAATTATTTTTCTTTGCTTTAGATTGTGTCATATTCCGTTCATCTTCCATGTATTATACTGTCTCGTATTAAGTTGGCATTCAACGTGTAACATTTACATTTCCAAGGTTTTTGTCTTTGATTATGATAGTAATGATTACCATTTCCCCCATGAAAGCGCTGCAGTTGTGAACAGTGCGCGCATGGATCTTTATAAACATAGTACGTATATTTTAACGGCTGGGAATTCCGACAGAAATGATAGTGTAAATGTATAAACAAAACTTATTTCACTTTTATACGCCCATCTTTAGATGGAAGTATTATTGTACAGTGATGTACAAATGTATTTACGAACATGAACGTCTGTCCTTTCAGGGTTTTCTGTTTCTATTTTCATTTCTCTGTCACATATCAAGCTGAAATTTGCTGTACAAATTGTATCTTTGTAGATCATTCTAGATCATGTTGCAATTCAATCTATTTCGAACTCTCTCGCATGAGTATTGTCCCTTTATTTTAAATTTAATGTTATATGGCGGGTGTATGAATTGTCCGCCTAATTCCCCCCAGAGTTTTTAAGTGAGGATCTACATGTACTTATTTTACAGTTTTTCTATGGATATTGAAGATGTGCATGTGGCAAGGTTTTCGATTTGTCTTAAATTTTGAAGAAAATGACAGGCTGTCAGTTGTGAGGAAATGTTACATAAGCTAGTCCATGATTTGTCCGTATTAGCTTCTCCCAGAGGTTTGAAATGCGGACCTTCTTCATTCTACAGAGTGTTTGTATGGAATTTGTACATTGTATATCTGTAAACGACTTGAAGATGTGCGTAATGCAAGGATTTTGATTCCCAACTTTTAAAAAGAAAAATCTTCGATGTTTGAAAAAAAAATTACATATTGTTAAACTTTGTCAATTTTTGAAAATATTTAAACACAGGGCTCTTGGTTTGTTTATTTACAGCCTGTCACAGTTCTTAAACTAGAACCTTTTCTCCATACATGTACATGTACGATGCAAAAAAAAAATATGTCACAGCTTGATGATGGCTAATACTACCTTCAGTAAAGTTCTGCAACTCGGAGTTTTAGAAAAAAAAAATCCTATAGAAGCTTGTGACGAGCGTATGATGTACCGTTTCCGGTGCTCATTATGTACCGTTTCCGGTGCTCTTGTTTAGGATGGGAGGAAATAAACTGCAACGCTTCACGCCTGAATGCTTTTCATGAGGAGCTAACGCGCGTCATCAAGAATGCCAGCGTGAAGTGTAGCAGTTCATATCCTCATATATTTTCAAATATGACATTTATTGCTCTTATAAAAGACTTGATGTCAAGGAATCCCAAGCTATTTTGAAAATGAGTTAGATGGTGTTGAATGAGAGTTTGAGAGTATGTTGCAGTTTGCAAATGATAACATATATCATCAATGTTTTGTTATACATGCCTATTTTTTTTTTTTACAATAAACAGTAATATGTGTACAATGTGATTTTATTCACAAGAATTTCAGAATGGGAAGCAAGGTAAACAAAGTGGTGAACATCGTACGTTAAATATTCACGCTTTTGATCACAGAAAATATGAAAGATTTCTTTGTATAAGTTCTGTTTATTTAGCTTTAGGAGATACATTTTGTATATCGCACTTGAGAAAATTGTAATGGATATGTATGATAACATTTGGAAATTTACCTTATTTAAAGGAAAATGGAATTTTTATGCAAAATTAATGGACAAAAATTTAAAATCCGCGCGAGAGGATTATTTACTTTACTATAGCTTGTAGCCTGATGACCTGTCCATTGTGTTATCCATGCAGTCAATGAAAATGAAAACGACATGGATATGAAAGGCTTATTACATGATCTTCGATTGGGCCATGAAGAGTGCTCCGGTTTATTTGCCTTCAATTGATAATAGGCTAACTTGAGAGAGAACCAATCCCCTCAGCTCAACAGCCACATAGGTTTTTAATGGAATTGAAGTACATGACAGCATATTGCAATATTATGCTGTACACACATTGGTGGTGTCCTGTAGATGAGCAATAGGATTTCGGAAGTTTTATTTTCACTCGGGAACAAACTTGGGGCCGAAAACGGCACTTTTTAAAAATCTGTTTGCCATAACTCCTCTTATCTGTTTTGCTGTTTTCCGCCACACTCAACAATTTTTCAGCGCTCAGTTTTTATTGGTGGAAGAGAGAACCCAGATACAATGTACCTGGGAAGAGACAGCCGACCTTCCGAAAGTAAACTGGGAAACTTTCTCACTTACCAGTGTTGTAGAGTGAGCCTTCCCCCATAATGATACTTCCCCCGGAAGCCTGGCTCTAGAGTGAGCCTTACCCCGGAAGCCTGGCTCTAGAGTGAGCCTTCCCCCTGGGGGAAGGCTCACTCTAGAGCAGGAGAACCCCCAGGGAAGTCTCAAATTAGAGCCAGAATTCCTCGTTGGGAGACCTACTCTATCACTAGTTGTAGAGTCAGACTTCCCTCCATAACAGGACTTCCCCTTCATTTATTCCTGGTAAACTACTATCACTTTATGGATATTGTTTAGATACCAAGCCATTTTTCAGCAGGGCATTAATTGATTTTGCGTAACTCGTTCATTAAACTCAAGAGAAGAAAACGGTGAATAAAACACATTGAAATTAATAAGTCATTTTGTTTGACCCATAGACCTTGAACTTTGTCCCACACAATACATATTATGCCTTGGTTAGTTTTAGAAGATTAAAAAATGAAATGAGGAAATTTCGAATTTATGTTTTTTCTCATCTGCGTACAAATATCGGTTATGCTTTTAAACTTGTACAACTTCAGGTAGGTAGGTACATGTAAGTAGAGAGGTAGGTATAGGTAAGCAATTCCCTGTCCGATAAACTAAAATTTATTTCATAGTTTGCGCAGGTGGGGGATGAAAGCGGGGGGGGGGGGGGGTCCCTCTAGAGAGAGAGACTTCAAGAGGGTTTTATTGTTCTAGAAAGAGTCTTCCCTCTGGGAGTAAGGTTTATTCTAGAGTAAGTCTGCTGGGGGAAGGCTCACTCTAGAGCGAGACTACCGGGGGAAGGCTTACTCTAGGGTCAGACTTCCGGGGGAAAGGCTCACTCTAGAGCCAGACTTCCGGGGGGGGGGAGGCTCACTCTCGAGCCAGACTTCTGGGGGGAAGGCTCGCTCTAGAGCCAGACTTTTGCAAGGGGAAGGCTCACTCTAGAGTCAGACTTCCGCGGGGGGAAGGCTGGCTCTAGGGGGAAGTCTTGCTCTAGAGTGAGCCTTCCCCCTGGAAGGAAGGCTCACTATAGAGCCAGACTTCTGGGGGGAAGTTTGGCTCTATAGCACCGGCGCGAGTGGGATTTGAACCCGCGCCGACCATAGATGAGATGCCGTGTGATTTTGAGCACGATGTTCTAACCACTCGACCACGGAGGCCCCTCATCTTTTGGAAGATAATTGTAGTTTTACAATAAGGTTTCAAAATTTACATTTTCACCCTGGAACCCAAATGGAGATGGAAAACGACGTTTTTTTCTAAAAGCAAAAAAAAAAAAAAAAACTAAAAAAAAACCTGGTTCCCAGCACTCCTCTTACAATTTACCAAGTAAGTAGATCATCTTTTGGAAGATGATTGGTTATGTTCTGTAGATGTGCAACAAGTTTTCCGAATTTTCATTTTTATCCGGGGGGCCAAATGGTGGTAAAAAAAAAACGTTGGGTTTTTTTTTTGGGGGGGGGGGCAAAATTCCTCCTGATTCCCAGAACTCCTCTTACATTTTACGCAGAGACCAAACCATCATTTGGAAAGTAATTGGTATTGCCCTATAGATGTGCAATAAGGTTTCTGAATTTTCATTTTCACCCTTGGAACCAATCGGGGTTGAACTACAACAATTCTCTTTTGAAAAACTGGTTCCCAGAACTCTTACATTTTATACAGTAACCAAATCATCTTTTGGGAGATGATTGGTGGTGTCTTTTAGATGTCCAATGCTGGTACGTTTTCTTAATTTTCTTTTTCACCTTGAGGGGCAAATGGAGTGGTAAAACAACGAAGAAAAACCTGTCGCTCAGTGCATTGTGTCATGTGCAACAAGACTTTTCATTTTGTAAGTCTTATTTGAATTGGACCCCCTACAAAATCTCTACAAAGCATACACTTCTACAAAGTTTGAAAAATGAAGGATAAAACGATATCAAGAAAACGACAACATTATTCTTAAGACATCAGAATATTTAATAAAATGTAAACAATTCAAAATTGAATTTCTGTCCACAAGATTTTATTTTACAAAGTATACCAATGAACTGTACCAGAAAGTCAAAGAAAAGAAAATTCACAAATACTTCAGTCTTTGTTACTAAACTTTTACTGTCTAATACTTTTTCTTTTGATTTCGTAATTCAGTTTTTTATCAAACAATATATTTCGTGAACATGGTGGGTTTTTTAACTTCGATTTGCACTTATGGGCTTCCGTAGATCATGCCACTTGAAAGATTTTCGAAACAAACTATTTGCACATTATGAAGTATTCTGAATTTTAAGATTTTCACTGATACAGTCGATTTGTACCAAACCCCTTGTACTTCATTGCGTGCAATAATTGGCGGGCTTTAGACAACCACATATTTTAAATCCATCATCTTATCGCAGTGTAAACACAGTGTTCATATTGAACGCGATTGATTAATGACTTATAACACCGATGACACATTTCTCTGCTGATATTATCAAATTAAAACGTATGTCTGTCTGTTTCTATACAAATACGATAATAAGAATACACCATTTCCCCAAAATTTATATATAAAAGAATTGCTCATGGTTTTCCTACTATTCTACGCGTTAATATCTATATATAGTCAGACTGTTAGTCATTCCCCATAAATTTACGAGGGTGCTCCTTGTTTGGAATATGATGGAAACCCACGAGATAACGAAAAAATGCCGGAGTCGTCACGAGCCAATCTGACTAAAGTACAGACCTATATTATTATATATATAGGATCTGATAACTCCCCATAAGAGATCATGTTCTGGTGAATTTTGCATTGGCCAATGAAATCATAACTTCCTTTTGCTTGTCTGGTATTTCGGAAGTCATTCCATTTTCATACGTATGAGATGATACCCGATGAGTTCCGATAAGCAAATAACACAATTAAAAATGGCGTCGATAAGTGCCACGCCGAGGAAAACATGTCTTTTGTCGGATGCGTGTATCCTCTGTGGGTTTTGTTTTAAACAAATTGAGAAAGCAAGTGACGGTAGTGAAAAAATCCAAAAGTTTAGCGAAATTAAACTGCGTTTAAATGAAGAAAGGTGGGGGAATATCAGGAAACTGACGGGTGTGTTGACAGATTTGGATGAAAAAGGCCTTGGAGGGGTTTGCAAAAAATGTTATCGACAGGTTGAATCTGTTTTAAAAATTGAAGCCAAAAATGCAGTTGTTAAAGAACGTTTTCGTGAAATGGCAGTGCGAACTTTGAAAACAAAAATGTTACAACTGCCGTCTCCCCGAAGAACATCAATAACGAAAAGAATGCTTCGGAGCCCGGATACACATGTGCCCTCTACGAAGAAGAAATCTTTCGACGTATCTGTTGTGAAGCTTGTACAACTGACGCCCTTTAAAGATCTGACGAATACAAGAACGGATTCATCGAAAGCAGGGGTAAGTTATCTAAGCATATTGGTGTAATATTAACATTTATATGTAAACATGGTAAACATTTACAAATTGAAAACAAAAATCTCTAGGCTTGGTCTTAAACACAGATACCACTTGAAAGAAGTGTTACTGTCATCACACTCTCGGGCACAATCCAAGACAATACAATTAAAATTATATCCTTAGATATGCTAATTACTATCAGGTGTATTAATTAGTGGATCAAAGGAAAATTTAGGAATTCAATACACCCCAGTCTTAGGGTGACTGTCAAATGTCTGTATGTGTCAACATACCATTAAATATATAATTAGATATTCAAAAATTATCTTAAATCATTTTTAATTGACAGCTGTCTATGCCAGTATATACTGCATGTATCCCTATTGCACCACAGGAGAAACAAGTTGGTATGTATAAAAATATGTGAATCATAATTGATAGAATGAATGATTGATTTAAATAGAGCTTTCAATAATCAAGGTGTGTCATGAAATGCAAAAAAAAAAAAAAAACACCTTACAGTGTGTCCACCTGGCAGTCGTTCTGTTTGAAAACAATTAACTTCTGTGACATGAAAAGTTTCAAGACTGAAAGTGCATGCTTTCATTATATATACTAACTGTTGTACTTGACTTTTTTAGGGATATACCTATGGGTTTGTTTTACATTGTGTATCAATGCTTATTTATCAACATTAACTATATACGAAGCATTTTAAAGGTACTATATTAGGCCAGTAAGAAATTTAAGTAATTGCAGGAAACATATGGGACATATAGGAAATATGTGACAACATGGCAGTGTGTTACATGTGTCTTTGAAAGCTATCTGAATCTCAATGCAGTTCAACAACTCGCACATTTTTATACACAGCACCTGCGTTATCCTACAAAGCATCTTGAGAACCTCAATCAGAATGTGACCAGAAAAGGAATTACAGAGTCATAGTTTGAAATGTTGTCCTACTAAACAGCATTGTACTTGATTTTAAACACAGTTATGGAAACAAAAGGTTATGTCACAATACAGCATAATGCCATACAATGATTATTTCATTTGAAAAATATTTCTGAATCCATTTTTGGTCTAATTATTATGAAATCTAAAGCATATAATACATAACATTTAGACATAAATTCTGTTCGTGTTTTTTAAAGTTTTACCAACAATTGCAGAAATATGACAACTGAAACTTTAATATCAGCTTAGAGCACTCCATTTCCTTAAATATTATCCTTTGTCAGAATGGAATGAAATCATTGAGTGTGGTGTTCCTACAGTCATATAATGTGTTTGACTGTTCAGGAAAACAAAATCAAGACATTGAGACCAGAAACTGCAGATATTTGTATTTTTAATGGTGTAAAAATTGACCTTAGATGATTTTATGAGAAATATGTAGAAAAGTGATTGTTTTCAATGAAATATAGAACTTGACTCATTTATAGCACTATACTGTAGATGTATAATGTCAACAGTTGTATAATAAATGGACAAAAGATGATTAATTTCATGAAAATGGATTGTAAGTAGTCTATAACATTACCTGTAATAACACATTATTTTCATTGGATGATTTGAATCTAACATATATAGATTTCAATAAAACATCCTTATCAGAATGAAAAGAAAATGCAAAAATTCCTGTATACAAATACTGGATTTTATCTTTCTAGAGGGTGCATCAACAAATAAAAAAGGATCTAAGCGATCTTTAGATTTTGAGACTAATAGAGACCAAAGCGACATTCAACCCACACCTTTAGATGGGTCGATTGAGGTTAACTTGTAAATTGAAAGTGTAGCAAAAGTTTTTACTGATCAGTTCATTACTAGATGTTCATGTTATACTTAGTCACTAACATAGTATTTCATTAATCATGATTCAGTTTAGCTCACCTTAGCTGAAAGCTTAAGTGGGCTATTCTGATCACATCTGTCTGTCCAAAAACTTTTCACATGTTTGACTTCTTCTCCAGAACCATGAAGCCAATTTCATTCAAAATTGGCACAAATCAATTCTTGGGTAAAGGGGATTCAGTTTGTTCACAGGAATGTTCTCTTCAAAGGGGAGGTAATGAAGGAAATGCAAAAAAAGAAAGAAAGAATGGATTGATCTAAAAATGTTCTCAAGAACCACTGGGTGAGAAAAGTCAAATCTTACAGGAAAACTTCCTGGCATAGTGTAGATGCAAGTTTGTTAGAAGGGTTGGGCTACAAGAAGACTTTTAGGAGATCAAAGACCCATAGGCCTCTTGTAAGGGTTGCTCATTACATCAAGACTTATACTTTTATGAAACTACATCACAAGATGGTGATTTATGTTTTTTAAAAAATTATTTGTATCAATCAGTTTGTTTGTCTATCATCGTAGCTCAGTGGATAAAGTTACCGGTGAGTGACCCACAGATCACAAGTTCAAATCCACCAGTCTTCAGTTCATATTTACTGATATAAATTTTTGAAAATCATGTTTTTTTAAAATCCCAATTGCATATTTTTGGCTTTTTGACATATGTACTCATTACGTATCATCACATCTTTCATAATTAAATCAGTTTGCGCCGATTTGATAAGCTTTTTCATGTTGTAGTGAACAACCCAATCTGACTAAAGTACAGATCTATATATTTTAGGACACCTGAGTAAACTCATATTGCAATTGGTTGTTGTCCATTGTTGTTTGATAACAATTGAACATATTTAACTTCTTGATAACTACTATACTAATTCTTTTCAAATTTGGTGTGAAGCATCTTTGGAACAAAGGGGACATAAATTGTAAATTTCAGGATTCCTGCACCCCTGGGGCCTTAGGGGTGGGGCAAAAACTGCCCAAAATTGACAAATTTTCAAAACTCTTCTTTAGATCCGCAAATGTTTAAGAAAAACTAAATGCATAATTATGTAGAGCGAGAAGGCCTTTACCAAAATTGTAAATTTCATGATACCCAGGGTAGGGGTTCTGACTCCAGGGTGGGACTAAACTTTGTATATATTGTTTATGTGTAATTTTGCTGGTACTGTATAAAATCTAAATGCATACTTAGGAATAGCAGAAAAGGATGTACGGTGAATTTCACAAGCCTGGGTTTTGACTCTAGGATGGGTCCAAATCAGTCATATCTTTTAATGCTTTAATGTTAATTTAATACACCTATTATTTCATCAGTGTATGCACTTTTAAGGGCGCTTAAGTTGTAAGAACACATCTTGTTTTATACTGTTGCTGAACATTAGAATTTAGTCAAAACAGGAATTTGTTTCCTCTAGATTTCATGGCCCTTGGGAGTAGTGATACTTTTTTACTAGTACTCACATGATCGACCTATAAGGCCTGTGGGCCTCTTGTTTGTAGTTGATGTAGCTGTGAATGAATTTGAAAATAAGTTGACCTTTTGTATTTGCTAATTATGCATGTGCATGTTGTTCTTTCAGATTATGCTTCAATTCAGATTTTGGATTTTCTATAAATCTCAACTATGATAAAAGGTACACAAATTAGAAAATCATTATATTTAACAAAATTTATATCAAAATAAAGATATAGAAGTTTTTATCTCCTATCCAATGTTCTGAGATGAAAAACAAAGGTTTGATGAAAATTATATCCAACTAACAGATTCTCTGTAGTGTGTTTGCATACCTTAGTTATTATTGTCATGGTCTTAGGCTTAGAATGAAAAGGTGTTATTTAATGTACATGTACTTAAATTACTTGCAGATTAGTATTTACTATCCAAGTGGTCGCAAAAGTAGGTTCATCACCGATGAAAAGGAGAAGAAGGTCTGCAAAATTGTTTTTAGGGGAAAAGACATAGGCAGTGGATTGAGGGACTTTTTAAAGACAAGTCATCCAGAAGAAGTAATTGAGGGTTCTGTAGCAATTTTAGGTATGGACTTGAAAGTCTAGTGATCAACTGTTTTTAAATCTTATTTAAGAAAGACATGTATGAAAAATATGGTAGCAGTCATTAGCAGATTTGTAAGCTTCTGTGTATAAATGTATGTTAATAGATTTTATTGATTAAATTTTGTATTTTTCAAATAGCATGCCTTGCAATTTTTGTCATGTTTTGCAGGTGATGAATGCAAAACCTTGTGCAAGAGAAATTCTGGAAGTGTGCTTCAAGACAAATCAATTCAAAATGTTATGGAATTCACTTGGGACAAACTGTACACAGAACTACAAATACGTGCCCCTAATATCCTGAAGATAGTATCAGCAATGGTCAATGACATTCCAATCCAAGTGAATAACAAACCATTTCAACTTGTAATGTACACTTTGTCCCAGATTCTGCATGCCAGATCTCAAGAAATGTCTTTAGTACAGTACTTGTCAGGACTAGTGTTAATGCATGGAGGATGCACCCTTAAGGTACTTTAGTCTACCATATTCAAAAGTGATAATTACAAACCATATTTAGACAGATATCCAGATAAACAAACAACTATTCATTAACACATTGCTATTGAATATCTGAGGCACAGCTTGATTTATTAAATTGCAAATATATCTGTTTAATAATTATATATTGTTTTTAAGTCTTGAGCATTGTTGAGATTGGACAAATATTCCAATATACTCTAATACAGTTGTCAAGGTTTAAAGCATATTGGATATTTTAAATTTTATATTCAGCATTCTTACATATATATACATTTGTATGATTTTTAGTATGATTGATAAATTCTATTACTTGACATGTGATATTTGCTTTAATTAAATTGATTTTACATGTTTCTTTAGGATATCGAGAGGATTGCCAAATTTGGTGCTTCAGTTCACCCAGAAACATTGCGAAGAAAGCTGAATTCATGGGACGAATACTTGGACGAAGAACTACTTAAGTACAAAACAGAATGGAGTCGAGGAGGAAGCAAGAAATATCAGCTAATTGGAGACAATTGGGATAGAAATATTATTCCATCTTATCATACCTCTCAAGACAAGACATTGTCTTTGCACCTGTTTCAGGTTATTGGAGTCGTTGATAGGGTGGATTCTCTGAATTGTGCTTTTGATCCACAGCTCCTAGATATTTTAGAATTAACTCCTGTGGATTTTATTCCCTCAGTAGCTGATCAGGACATTCTTCTGCATGAGTTGACCTTTTTAGTGGCCAATGCAGTGATTGCAAATATTGAGCAGCTGAACGGAGCATTTGGATATATATATCCAAAACACTTGAAGCACAAGTATAGTGAATTCTCAGGAATGAAAACGGAACAAGTAAGACACATGTATACTAAATTTCTAGACACTTCTAGGCATGTTTTTATCTCCAACAAATCCAGTTCAAATACATGCATATTCATTTGTTTTTACAGTATTCTTTGGGACTTTTTGATTGTAATGAAATGGTTACCCAAGATGTGATCAGGCTACTAAAGGACCTATCAAAGAAGTATGTGCCCATTGATGATGCTGGGGAAATAGTTGAGGAAGTGTTTTTTGGAGGCAAGTAAAAATTAATAGGGGAACATTTCAAGAGGAACATCAACAGCAGGGCTCAAAATTAACATATGCTTATCACTGACTGGATAAAAGTCTGGCAGACTGATTGACATTTGTTTTAGTAAGTCCGATGGGACTGGTTAATTTTCTAAAACGTCATTTTGAAAAACTTGTTTAAACTCTGCTTTTGGCATTCCTCTATAGACATCAGACAAACCTGATTAGTGTTGCAAAATTGTCCAAGGCACAGAGTTAAATCCCATGATTTTATTTGAATAACATTAACGAAATATCTTTAATTATATCTGGAAAACCCTGGTGGACTGGTAAAATTTTCTGCAGACTTGTTTAAAATAAATCGTATCAGTCTGGCTAAACTGGTGATATGAAAAGTTAGTTTCAAGCCCTGATTGCAGTTATATAGATTTGTTAGAATTATTGTGATTTTTATTTGAAATGAAATATTGAAAAAGATAGTGAAGAGTAACTCATGTAGTGTTTTTTTTCCACTTTAAAGGAGACAGATTGACTGATGAGAGAATACAGAGTGCCCAAGAAGCTATGACCAATAATGAAAATCCATTGGATAGGTTTGAAGGATTCATTTCCAAAATTGAAGATTTTCATCGGCTCATGAACTTCCTCGAGGTAAATTAAGTCAAACAGTTTCTTATGTGCACTTAAAAATAAAAGATATAACAGATATTTATCAACTAAGATTTCCTTTTTCATAAAGTGAGGTTCACTTTTTAGCTCACTTGCTGTCCATCGTCTGTCTGTAAACTTTCACATTTGTGACTTCTCCAGAACCACTGGGCCAATTTCAACTAAAACTTGGCATAAAGCATCAAATTTATTCAACTGAATTGCAACTGAGTTGCAACATCCTTGTCCAAGGGGAGATAATAGCAAAATTACATTAACAAGTTTTAAAAATCTTCTCTAGAACCACTGAGCCAATTTCAACCAAACTTGGCACAAAACATCCTTGGGTGAAGGGGATTCAAGTTCATTCAAATGAAGGGTCATGCCCCCTTCAAAGGGGAGATAATCACAAAAATAGGGTGGGGTCATTCAAAATTCTTCACAAGAACCAATGGACCAGAAAAGTTAACATTACATGTAAGCTTCCCGACATAATGGAGATTCGAGTTTCTTAACATCATAATCCCCAGGGGTAAGATGGGACCACAATATAGATCACAATTTTACATGCGAATATGCAAGGTTACTAAAGTGAGCGATATGATCCATGGGCCTCCTTTGTTCACATGATATCAGGTGAGCGATGTGGTATGATCTTGTTAATAATGTTGAACTTGATATGAATATAGGTAAAAATAAACCAATTATTTTTTTTTTCAGGCAATTGTGTTGCAAACATACAGCACCCAGTCAGCAAATGACAGAGGAACAGTGTATTATTATAAGAACATATTAAATGCACGCAATGTGAAGGGGAAAGTAAAGAACTCTTACAGAGGATATAAAATGCTATACCGTACTATATTTGATGCTATGTGTTGTGCATTTTTCTTGAAAGAGTTTGGACTTCTTAACTTAACAGAGAGCATACCACTGCCTGATGAATTCTCCAAATGGACAGGAGAGGAAAAAATACAGTGGATGAATAACATATGTGAACGAATTGTGAACAAGTGGTTTTTTGGAGACAGTGACTTGTTTGAAGAGTTGCGACAAGTATTGTCTGATCCAGATCATGAAGAAAATTATTGGTTCGGGAACTTTAAAGATGGTCGCTTTTCCTGCCACTACTGTGAAAAAACTTACTGTCATATCAAAAGTGCAGAATTTCATGAAAAAGAAGTCCATGGCCATTCCAAACCAGCATTACGAAAAAGTAAACAAGCAAACCTATTGCAAGATGAACTTTTTGATTATTTGATAGCCCTTTTCCGTCTGTCAGCATTACATCGAAATCTTGATACGGCAGTGGATATGGCTGATGGCTATAGATCTATTCGCTCAGCTAAGTACGAGACCCCGCTGTACAACAAGACCCACAAAACAAAATATCTTATCGGCAGCATCCATTTAACAGGCCTCGTATCAGGAACCTTGCCGCCTCCTCAAACAGAGAGACTTATTGCAAATCGCTGTATAAATTTGTCAGGTGGGAAGAACTCGAACATGGCACTAGATGAGTATGTAGAACTAGTCAACAGAGATACAAAAAACACTTGTTCTGGATTCCAAACAAAGGAGAGTATAATTGCGCACTCGAAACAATTTCCTCTTTTAATCAAAGCTGTGAAAAATTTGGACATGATTAATGATGTACATAGAAGAAAAGGATTCCACAACATACCTTCATATAAATCTGATGTTCGGAAGATTGTACAAGACCTTTTTGACATCGATGGTTTTTCCCAACATAAAGGACGCAAGCTCAAGTGCAGAGAACTAGTCCAGAAAAGCAATCCATTTGCAGACAGTTATAAACAGTTGGTGAACATGATATACAGACATAAACCTTTACTTCCATTCCGTCGATTAAGGAATAAACAACTATAATGATGTGATTGTTTATCTACCTGGTACATGAGACATAAAATCAAATTAAATATTATGGAGGATTATCGCCAAGACTTGTCCAATGTACATGCACACATATACAATGTACAGTAATTAAATTTTCAAATGGAATAAACATGGATTTAATCAATAACATCTTTGATAACTTACAATATTTGAAGATCCAACTTGGTGTTGGCCATATTTTTAAAAAAAAAATAAAAATCAAATTTTGATTACTCATTGCTGTTGGTCTTTGTTTGTCGTCGTGCGTCATCCATTAACAATTTTACATTTGTAACTACTTCTTAAAAACTACAATGCCAATTGTTACCATTTTTGCCCCAGACTTGATCAACCCAAAGAAAACGGGTCCCAGAAAAAATGTGTTGTTTACTGTTTCTTCACAAATCCCAACATTACTCTGTAATTTATATATGCTTCAATTCATTCTGGTACACATAATTATAATTAGTATCATGCAGAAGAAAACAGGACATTGTCTTTTAGAGACTGATAAAACAGTTTTGTATCTGATCATTAGATAACTGTTGCATTGTTATGAAACTGTAAACAATACAATTTTTACTTAAAAAATAAACACTAACAAGTTTTGTGTAAATTTGAACCTTAAGTTGATTTAATATCATCAAGATCCTCATCAGATTCATACTCATATGATACAGTATCACTGTCACTGCTTGAGGTTTCCATTACATGTACATCATCTAAAGACAGATTTGTCATATATTTTTCTAAAATTGTCGAAGAACATGAATTACAGGAACATCCTGTATCACAAATGTCACAACAAGTATGTATTCTGGTACCTTGTACCAGCTTTAACTCGCTCTCCGAAAGAAATGTCTTGAGCAGTTGCAATCTTCGGCAATCAGTTGAAGTGAGGAAGTCTTTGACGTCCTGGTCAACATTCCGTAGTTGTTGACCATAATACATCAAAAAGGCACATGATTGTTCCCCATCCCTTCCCACTCGCCCTGTTTCCTGGACAAAGTCTATCAAACACCTAGGAGGTCCATAAATCATAACATTGTGACATGCATAAACATTTACACCCATTCCCAGTGCACTGGTAGCAACAATAATGCGCAAAACACTGTCCTCAGTCAATTTTTCAAGGGTTTTCTTTTTTTTATCTTCTGTTGTTTCAGAATGAAACATTTCAACCATGTTTTCAATGTTAGTAACATCTGATAGTTCAGACACTATGAAGTTGTACACACGCCCAACATCTCTTATTGAGTTGCAATAAAATATTGTCCGTGGGAACTCCTTTTTTAAATCTCGAAATGAGTCCAAAATCCACAACAAAGAACTTTCAATGTTAGGGTCTACTTTCTTCACAATGTACTTGATGTTTTCTTTATTTGGGGAAACTGTAATGTTCGTGTAGTCCTTCAGTCCCAAAACTTCTATCACCCTCTTTTTAATTGTCTTTGTGCAAGTCGCGCTTAGTGCTAATAATGATGCCTCAGGAAAGTACGATCGGATCTCTCCAACACGCCGAAACCACTTTCGGAACACTTTATCCTCCTTATCTGCTTCTAGACCACCCCTAAATTTGATAATAAAGGTTATGAATAAGAATCTAAATTAAAACCATTTAAACATGTTTTAAAAATTTTAACTACCAACATTCCTTCCACTTTTTCAAAAAAATGGGTTGCAGTACACTAAGCAACAGTTTTTAATGATGTTTAAAATTATTTTTACATATTCTAAATTCAAGACATCCAAGTATGTCTATAAAAATCAAACAAAATATGAGAGTTAAGATAATTATAGTTTAGGGAATTTACAATGCTGATAGTTGGTTGGGGAATATGATTACATATTTTGCATAAAGACCTAAGACACCTTTGGAGCAAAATATTGTGTCAATGATGTGTGAGCAATTTGTTCGTCAATAAATGTAAAAAAAAAAAAAAAAAAAAAATAAATAAATAATATCAATATATTGATGGAAAAAATAGCACTGACAGTATACAATATCTCATTTGATTTATTAACTCAGGTTGTTTTAAAGAACTCTCATAAATGTAAAATACATGAATAGGAAGACATTACCATGTGACAACTGTGTGGAATTCATCAACTACGATGACAGTTACATTAAGTCTTTGTATTGTTGATCTCCATTGGCTGTCTCCAACTAATGACTCGGGGGATGCATAGATGATGTCTACTTTTCCTGCCTGTATCAATTCATCGGTCTCCTTGTCTGTGCCTGGAGCATTCAAGAGTGACTGTGTTTATAAATTCTTAACATTTCCAACACAATATTTAAAGAATGAAATGATAACTATAAATGAACCAGTTCAACAGTGAACTTGGAATCAAATTTGCAGTGCAACATATAGTGGATAACACATTTCACGCAAGAATTTCTTATGTATTGTTAACGGTCTACTGCTTGTCAGAAGCATATATAAGTATGATGACTATCCATTATTATTTAGATGATCCTTAGTGAACTTCGATTTAAGACCGGCCATGAGACCCAATTTCAATTAAATTATATAAATATAAACGAATAAATATATACATACCTTTAAAAGCAGCAGTTACTAATCCTATGGAAGTTAATTTTCTGACTTGGTCTTGCATAAGAGACACCAGAGGACAGCAAACAATTACTTTCCCGAAGCTATCATCACGGAGTAAAGCTCTCTTCACTGGCAAATACGCTTGAAATGGGAGCGATTTTCCAAAACCTGTTGGTAACACGGCGACACAGTCTTTTTTATCAAGCACGCAGTCCAAAATCATCCGCTGTTCATCCTTTAAACACTTAACGCCAAATTTTTTCAAAACTTCTTCCACTACTCGTTCAATATCCGCCATTTTTGTTTATACACCGCGCTTCATTTGAAACGCGTTATCTGATTGGATCAAATTATGATGCAATATGCAAATACAAAGTTCACCAGAACATGACCTCTTATGGGGAGTTATCAGATCCTATATATATAATAATATAGGTCTGTACTTTAGTCAGATTGGTCACGAGCAGTCATGATAACGGCCTGTTTACCGCCAAGATAAAGAGAATTCATACAATATGGCGGTCTTTCATCGTAGAGTCACCGGTCTCACTCTTTTGTTTACGTTTTTGTTCAATAATTTAAAAGGTAAGTATATATTTTGTTTAATAGGATAATCTTATAATTATTTTCATGCTAAATATCATTTGAGCACAATATTTCTAGATACAGTGTGTAAGGTATAATAGATAGTACGTGCATGTATCTTTCATATCACCAATAATTGCATACCTGCGTGCGAAAGATAATCTGTAAAACCATGCAACATCGTATCATTATTTACAATTCTTATCAAAATAAGATTTTATACAATAATTATAAGCTGGTCTGCATTGCATAAACATTAAAATTATCTTTTTATTATTCACACGATTACATTTGCGGAAACATACTTTGATCTTCCTCATGTTAGTACGGACATGCGTGTAGCATTTCCTTCGTCCTTTCGGTTCTTTGATCGCCATGTGTTATTTATAAAACATCTTCTGGGACAACGCCTTCGATTTATGACCGTCGGCACGATGTCTCGATGCAATACTGAAAGGTTAAATGTATTGAAATGGATTTTTCCCCCTTATACGTTTGTGTTCCTGTAAAATACTGTTCACCATTCCTGTTTGGTACGTGTTAAGACAATTACCAATTTCTTAATCGATCTTGAACATTTGGAGTTAGATGCACATATGCATATATGCAAAACATTAATTCATATTATACTGTCTTAAAAAAATTATATCTAAGTGATCACTATTTAGTTTTAAGTGATTAATTGCAATGGAAAGCGTGATAATTTAAATAATGGTGAAGCCGTATCGCATAAATTATTATGTTTTCCGTTGTAGTTAATCGTCTCACAAACCCAACAAAGTAGATGTGAGTGATTCCTTCAATTTATATTTGAAATGAACATAAAAATATAAAATCGACGTATCGACATTTCTATATATATACACATGACATTCCATGTCAATTTTTATAGTCCCCGCCCACTAACGTTATGGCAAGTTGCTGATTTGCATGCAAGTAAGAAACTTACATACTGATATTGTATACGGGAAATTTACACATTGGAGCTTCAAAGAATAGAAATATAAACCATAATTCTTTAACTCACAAAATAGGTGAAGTGCTGTTTTCCAAAGGAAGTGGGGAAGTCGCGGTTAATTTTCCTTTGAAAGAGATCCAACTGCACGATGACCTGGTGTTCCCTTTTTTCGGTCAAAATTACCATTCCCTATACGTAAGTTTCTGTTATAGCTCGAAATCGATATATTTTTCTTATTACTGGTATCGGTTACCTATATCATTAAAAACAAGCACCTGCGTTATGATGAGAAAAATATCGCTTCCTTTACAGATATCTAGAGATGGGTTCGTCGCGTTCTCAGAGTATGCTCGCTACGTCACAAGTCGTCAGTTTACGAAGCGGGACGAAAAACACATTAATTCAGCGGAGGATTATCCCTTTGTGGCACCGTTTTATTATGGTGGCGCGGATCTTGGATCAACCCTAGAACAAGGAAATCCTTACAGAGGCAAAATTTACTACAACCAGCTGAAGAAGGGGGACTCACAACAACAACGAGAACTAGAGGAGATTGGGAAAAACATCACTGCATCCATTCCAGGTGTCAGGGAATTTGACCCTGAGTATGCGCTGGTTGTAACATGGGTGAAGGTCACTGACCAATATAACACGGGTATTCTAAAATGTACAGATACACCAGGAAGAGAGTGTCAGGTAAACTGATAGGAAAGCATGTTTATGCATACTATAGTCAATCATAACAGTTTTGCACTCATCATTTTCCTAAAGGTATATCTATTATGATATTCCACATTCATAGTTACATTATATTTCAAAATAATCATATAGCTAATTCTTTATAAATCTGAAATGGGAAAAACTGCTCAATATTTTACTTTACAGTAAATCATATCGGAGTAATTGAAATAAGTATCATATAACTAACAATATTTCTTTTCCAGTCTAACACATTTCAAGTTGTTCTTGTGACGAATAGTACTCTGAGCTTCGCAATTTTCAACTATGAAGAAATGAACATTAGGTTCCCTTCTTCATCAAACTACCAAGTAAGAAAATTTTTCAAATCAAATATAAAATATAACAAAATAGTGCCTTTGAAGGAATGTTGAGTAAATACATATAGGTTCAAATATGTACCTTTTAATGTAAATATTATTGATATGCGCCTTTATGAATATTATATCAATTAACACAATGTTGCCGGTTCAAATTAATCTGTATTATATTAAAGAAAAACACCATTAATACAATGTACATGTACCATTGAAATACTCTTCTTATATGTGTACGAGTAATCGTCTAAGAACAGCATGACTGGTCAACACGATGGTTGCGACTTCACACTGATGAATTCATTAATGAATATATCGGTTATTGTGGTGGGATCTAATTTTGATTTAAGTCTTGGGATTTAGAACACGTACACACACACAGAGAGAGAGAGAGAGAGAGAGAGAGAGAGAGAGAGAGAGAGAGAGATCTGAAGTGAAATCCACTCTTTGGATTTATTTCTGATTTCTAATGTATAAATATTGTGCAATAAATTATTGAAACTGACGACAAGATTTGAAGAAATATAATATATATATATCATGATTTATTTCGTATATCCAGATCATAAAGCATTAGTAGGAAATTATCACATGCCCTTTTGGGAATTTCACTGCTCTGGACCCAAACAGGGCTAAGTGTTAATGACTGTAGTAACCAGCGAAGTGCCTCCTCATCAACAGAATTTCCACACAGAAAGAAATTCAAAAAGTAAAAATCCAACAGACTTTGTAATTTTGCCCTGCAATACATAGTTCAATTTAAAAACACAAAATTTTAATTCTATTCCTGAGGAAATATTTAGAATTTTAATAACAACACTATGAGGAAAAAGTTTTAAAATCCAATCCCAACTTTGTCGAAATTTTAACTCTCTTTGTCCACTATAGTCAATTTATTGAAATATAGATTAATGAATACCAATGAAATATTTGCACTTACCTTTTGACGAGTCAATAATTTTGGCCTATTTTGACGACTTCCAAGGATTCAATGAAATAAAAATCGCAAGTTGTAAGTACATCATCAGCATACACATGCATGGTATAAATAAATAAAAATGAGTTCTTCAAACATTTATCCACCAAAACTAATAGTATGCCTTGTAGACCCATATCCGCCAAATGTGTACCCCGCCAAATTAAAAAAAAAAAAAAGTGGTTATACATTATGTACGGTATTTTGTCATCTTTGAGCATAAAACGCACGGGTTCTTTTTGTCTTGTATTATACCGGAGTAAAAATTTTCATAAATGTTTTGATTACTGTTATAGAAGTTGCTAAGCGATTTAGTCATCAATTACAATAAGAATATGTTTACTTATATGTATATTTTGGAGCAAAAAAGAAAAAGAAAATATCAAAAACTCCATATTTATCAGGCAGGATTCAACGGTGGTTATGGAAGAGGATGGTCCTCAGCTATATCTGTCAATCGTATAGTGAACATCACTACGCTCCAAGCCAGTGACCGGAAAGGAAGGTTTATCTACCAGATCAACGAGGAATCGATTATCATGGGAGGGTGCGGAAATCCTGATGGTATGAAAGTCGAAATGTCCACACCTTTCAGTATGAAGGATGGGTTATTTACATGATACAATTTTAAACTCTTTCTTGCATACGGTTTGTAAAACGGGGTGAACTTAGGGAAGTTGAATTAAAGGGAGCTATGTTTTAGATTGAACCAGAAATAATTAAAGTGAGATATCACTTTATTCATTCACTTTAAAATTTAATGGAAAACATCGAAATTGTTTTAATCTGAATGATCCTCCCACTTTTCATGCAATGTACATTGTACCTTAATTCTGTTCGTCTTAGTTGATGAAAAACACAGCGGTTTCTAAGCACTGTCAAATAAAAAATGTTTGCAATGACACACTACTATATACAAAAAGATGTCTGATCTAGCTAGATTTCAAGGTCCGGGGCATGAAAAGATTGTGTTCTCTAACTAATTTTGAACCGAAAAAATACCCGTACAATACCAACTTACTTCTGTGTCGAAACGTGTGTTTATCCTAAGGTTGCAGTCTGCAATGTATCGGATATCCACGCGTCCAATGAATAGAAGAAGAATGTATTTTCAAAATGATACAATTACAAAATATTTTCATAATTCTATCTACATGTAAAGGGAAACTGGAGATCGTTCCTGACTTTGCCGGATTACTCGGCGGACAGATGGTGGACGTCACAGGCCCTTGTTTTTCTAGCGGAAGCTATTCATTGTCATTCGGAAACTCCCAGAGAACGTCGTCACCAGAATGTGTGACAGAGGAGGGTGGAGTGGATAAAATGAAACGTCGATGCGAAATACCCATTCTGACAGAACGAGGACAGGTGTCGGTGTTTATGAAAGCACTGGACGGCAAGATGTACAACACCACCATAACAATCGGTATGCACCTGTACAGCTCTATTTAGAACACCAATTTAAAGTCCAATGTATTTTTACTATACTGATTGAATCTTTTTACAGTCCTACCGAGTATGATGCCATTAGATGAGCATGTGCAGCTTGTCGACCGAGGACCAAACTCTCGATGGACTGATACTTCCGCAACAACATTAAATTTAAAATGGAGTCCACTGGTTTTATCAACTCATTCGAATGCGAAAGTTTTAATTCGACTTCGCGGATATAACAAGAAGCTGGTATTATTTAGAATCAATTTACATGTGTTACCATATTTCATAAGTGTTCATGCTGCTCTTGACATCGTTTTCCTTAGACAAACTTAGCGGATCGATGTAATTTTATATTTTATTATTTTATTTTTTTTTAGAAATCATGGGATCTCACCGTTCCAATCACTGAAACCTCCGTTTTTGTGAATCAAGGTGGTTATCAATTTAAACCAAGCGATATAACTTGTGATGAAAGATGTGAAGGTTATGAGGTTGGGGTTATTGAGGTCGAACTTCAGCATCCTATAATGGCCAACAAATATCGGTAAATATTCAAGTTATCTTCGACTCTTTTGATTTTTCTTGTGATTTTTGGGGTATAGCGATTCTTCAAAGTATCGAGAGATTTATTGTACACAACATATCTTTCTAATGGCTATTATGATGATGTTAAGTACCCTTCGGAGCAAACCTACTCCACTTGGATGGCTCGTCAGTAAGGGAATGGTAGATTTGTATGGAGACTCCTGGCCAGGAGCTAAGTGCCAGAGCTGGTATGACAAAGATGTAATGATAACATCCTGGTTGAATTCCGTCCCAGCATGCCCTTGCTACCTTCAACAGGCTCTTGTAGACATTGGAAGATGGCAGAAGGACTTTGGGTGCAACATCTTCAGTGAAAGTGCGAACAATTGCAAATTTCACTCCGAAGCTGTTCATTGTGCACGATCAGTGCAACCAAACTCGTAAGCTGATCTATTTTATTTTTACAAAAAATCATGCTTATTCAAATATAATTCCATGTGAATTAATTTCGTTAACAATTATTCATCTTATTTTAGATATGGCGCCGGAAATCAATGTTGCTATAGAGCTGATGGAACGTTGATATACTCTGCCGACTCATATCAAGGAAGCACCCCGGATCGAAGCCATGACTGGGGTTCGGCCCCATATAATACTCAGGATATGGGGGCCCGCGTGCCTTCATTGTCTCATTGGGTGGATGATGTCGTCTCGTTCTATTACTGTTGTCTGTGGACAGGATTCAACAAAGACTGTGACAAGTATATGAGTCTCCGACCAACACGTGATTGTACAACATACTCTTCTCCCAAACAAGGTTCGTTAATCTTGTTCGTAGAGAGTTCGTAACTCCTTCTACTCTTACCTGAGACTTTCATTCACTTTAAGGAAACAAGATATTTTCTCGAGGGGGGGGGGGGGTATTTTGAATTGTTATGATTACGTTTTGTATAATGTACTTTCAGCTATGGTGTATGGTCAAGGAAATGTTAGGACCTTTGACGACGAAAAATATCATGTATGTGGAGAAGGGGATTTTATTCTACTGGACTCGTCACCTGTTTCAATTGAGGGTCGATTCCAGAAATCCCCCTTCAATCGTGAGTTTTCGGATTGGTGATGTATTTGGTTAAAATTTCTGAATACATATTAGACATTGAATACATTTAAATTATCCAAAAACCGATAGAGTGTATATATATATATATATATATATATATATATATATATATATATATATATATAAAGTGTTTAGAGTTACACACACACACACACACACACACACACACACACATATATATATATACATATATATATATATATATATAATAATAATAATTTTTTTCGATCAAGAAAATTACAACTCAACAATACTGACTGATGTTGGTGTACGAGCCGGAAACGACGTCATTGAGATAAGGTTGAAAGGACCCAGCACAGATCGGTCTAAACGAGTCCTAGATGTCCTTGTAAATGGACAATATCAATTCCTTGACAATGGACAGCATCGATGGAAGGATTTTACAGGTATTCATACACTGTTGCGTAAATATAATTATTAGTAGATTTTAATGAATGTATATAAAACATTAAATTGTGTTACCTGAAAACAAATCCATAGCGACCAAGTATGTAATTGAAAGTTTGATGGATTTTTTCCACACGTTATGAAAATGTTATTCAGACTCAACGGTAATGAATAGTGATGACCCATCCAACACTATGGCATCCAATGTGACAGTGATTACGAAGAGTGGAGTTGGGATTCAAGTTGCAGAGAAAGACGAAAGACTGTGCCTGCTGGTCATGATTCCCCCACAGGTAAATGTCATAGAAAGATTAATCATCGTGTCTGCTGGTCATGATTCCCCCACAGGTAAATGTCATAGAAAGATTAATCATTGTGTCTGCTGGATCCCCCCTCGGGTAAATGTCATAGAAAGATTAATCATTGTGTCTGCTGGTCATGAATCCCCTCGGGTAAATGTCATAGAAAGATTAATCATCGTGTCTGCTGGATCCCCCCTCGGGTAAATGTCATAGAAAGATTAATCATTGTGTCTGCTG
Source organism: Ostrea edulis (assembly GCF_947568905.1). Lineage (NCBI taxonomy): Eukaryota > Metazoa > Mollusca > Bivalvia > Ostreida > Ostreidae > Ostrea > Ostrea edulis. The sequence continues at coordinate 68,459,630 of NC_079165.1, forward strand.
GATCCCCCCTCGGGTAAATGTCATAAAAAGATTAATCATTGTGTCTGCTGGTCATGAATCCCCTCGGGTAAATGTCATAGAAAGTCCAATCATTGTGTCTGCTGGCCATGATTCCCCCACAGGTAAATGTCATAGAAAGATTAATCATTGTGTCTGCTGGTCATGAATCCCCTCGGGTAAATGTCATAGAAAGATTAATCATTGTGTCTGCTGGTCATGAATCCCCTCGGGTAAATGTCATAGAAAGATTAATCATTGTGTCTGCTGGCCATGATTCCCCCACAGGTAAATGTGATAGAAAGTCCAATCATTGTGTCTGCTGGTCCGGCTAGTGGCGGATTAAAACCATAGACTGTGGACATTTGTATGGTATCCGTAGTCATGATCATGATTAAAAAGGTTTGATATCGTTGATGATATAATATTCCTTTCAATAGGACCAAAAATAATGTTTTAGATTATTTTAAATTGTTTAATTCACAGTTCGTATAATTCCCATTTCCTTGTGTGTAGAAAGGTTTGGTTTCGTTGATAATGTATTTTTCATTTTGAAATTCGCAGTTTGACAGTAAGGGTCTGCTGGGTAGTTGGAATAATAATAGTGACGACGATCTAAAACCCCGGGACTCGCCTTACCCCATAGTATACAAAACTCCTCAAAAAATCTACAGCCAGTTTGTTTTCTCTTGTAAGTATTGAAGTCATTTAGTTTATGGTAATTGCATAAAATTATGTAAATTACTAAACGCTGTTTGAAAATATCATAAAATTCTATTAAAATAATATTTGGATAAAGACTTCAATTTCTATATTGGTTTAGTCATATGTGGCCGTGCCTTTAAGATTTAAATATTCATTATAGGGGCTATCACCAAAAACAAAGGATCCTCCACAATTGTTCCTTTCCCAGTCTTCGCTACAAACAAGACAGATATGTGTGTTTCTCATCCACAAGGATACCCTCAGTGTCATGAGGATGAGGCCTGTAACCACGACTACTGGTCAACAAAGAACTGGACCTTAGCCTATCAAACAATGAGTATGTCCTCTCGTTATCAACATATACAGGAAGACAGGAAACAAGGTGAGTGTGTGTGAAAATCAAACCTTCGAGAAATGTTTGGATGTTGGCTAGTTGTTTGTATATTGCTTAACGTCTCACTCGAGAATGTTTCACTCATATGGAGACGTCACCATTTCCGGTTAAGGGCTGCTAAAGTTATGCTTATGCTCGGCGCTTACGATCTTTGAACAGGGGAGATCTTTATGGTGTCACGCCTGCTTTGACACGAGGCCTCGGTTCTTGCGGTCTCGTACGAAGGACCGTCCCATTTAATCGCCTTTTACGACAAGCAAGGGGTACTGAGGACCTATTCTAACCCGGATACCCACGAGATGGGATTTGTTTGTAGGTTCATGTATATTGTTTTACGCCCCATTGGTATGGCGCTAATGATATGGCTTCAGTGAGGGTTCTTTATTGTGAAAACGCATATCGTGAGACACGACCTTTGTTTTATAGGTCACATTTGTATTAGAGAAGGAATAGTCATTACATTTATTAAAGTCTTGGATTTGATGCGGCGCTGGGTTCGAGAATCGAACCTAGGACCTACTGGTGCAAAACGAGCGTCATATCCACTTGGCTACCGCTACATGTACCATTATTTCGCCATTTGGATGTAAATATACATATATTTTACCCAAAATGCAGTTTAGCTGCAGCTCTTGAATGAGGTATATATTTTCTCATCATAATTGCGACATGGAACTAAACACCATTTTTATTATATTGATATTACACTTCATCTCGAAACATGTACATGTATATTGAATGTATGTAACACACCGTCATCCAAAGCTGAAGTAAGTTTTTTTTTTCTGATCGAAAGACCTGTTATACATATATATGATAAAGGTCTAAGTTTCACATGAAGTTCAAGATTTGGATTTTTTTCCTTCCAATTATTTACGACTATTTGTACATGTAACAGTACATCACAAATCAAGCTGTTTATCTTGTTGTTTCGACTGACAAAAATCACGTTCGGTGCTGGATTTAAATTTGAAAATACCGAGTTCATTGGAGAACAGAACTTATTTTTTATCATTGATTCACATCTAAAACGCGCTCTATGTTTGTGGAAAGGAAAATGTTAATGGCAAAGAAACGTTTAGTAAAACAGGAATATTAGGATCATCGATAATTATCAGTATAATGTATATGAGACATTTCAGAAAACTGTATTATCACGAGTAAAATGATCTGCAACCCAACCCCCCCATTTTGACCGCTATTCCAAGATAATGCTAAAAGTAACTTATATACACCTGAATGCACTCAGTAAAAATGCATAAATACCGGATATGACGTCATAAGTGTGAGACGTTGACGCCAATCGGAACATTCGACGAGTTCCGATTAACGTAGACGCATCTCTCTACATAACTTTGAGTATGTCGAAGAGAAGAACTGGGAAATTCTACGTTGCAGCAGGGTGTACAACAACTTTGAAATGTCTGCATACCAGTGTTTAGTACCCATAGATGACACAGTTATGTCTCTAGGGTTCCGAAGACTTATTTGTCAAGTACAAGGACTTTAAGAAATGAGAGCACAGAGACTTGGTTGGCAAAAGCTGAATATCTGGTCAGCCAACCACTGCACTTCTATCGATGTGATGTTGTTTTTTTTTTGGGGGGGGGGGGGCAATTTCAACGTTCATGACATGAACTTTGATTTGCCGAGTTTCCTGCCAGATCATCCAAATGTCCTTTTACGGGTACAAGTATTTGTCTGTACAGTGCTGGCGATTTACAAGTATTTGTCTATACATTGCTGGCGAATTACAAGTATTTGTCTATACAGTGCTGGCGATTTACAAATATTTGTCTATACAGTGCTGGCGATTTACAAGTATTTGTCTATACAGTGCTGGCGATTTACAAGTATTTGCGACTGTTCTTAACCAAAAGATAATACCTCATGTGAACGTTCTGATACCTACAGTTCTTCTTTTTTCAGTGCGGTCCTGTGGTCTCTTGAATGTCCCGCTAAGCATTAAAAGTACTTATAACTACAGTTTGGGATCCAGTGTGACCATCACTGGCTGTAGGAGGGGGCAGCTGACCGGTGATAAGGAATACTCCTGTGTCGCAAAGGAAAAATCAAATACTCAAAGCTGGATCCCTGATATTACGGCTGAATGCGATGGTATGGAAATTAAAATATTAGTGCTTTCATCATGAAGGATAACCTTAATACTCAATCAATGAATATTGAATATGTATTTTCCGTACTTATGCTAATCATACTTTGGTGTTATAACAACTATAGCAAGTTGTCTTTTCTGATTGATCTTATTTTAATAAGTGCATGTAGTTATGTTGCAGATTTTAATGTGGCGGAAGAAAGGTAGAATTGCAATAAGGAAGCGCTGATCTGTTTGTATGAATTACACTGACTAGTTTATAAATGAAAGTATTTCTATGTAAACCTACTTTTAGAGTCTCCTGAACAGGCAGATACTATGATGATTGTTGGCATTGTCATCGCTGTGGTCGTTGTCCTTGCCATCATTATCATCATTCTATTGGTTATGAGGAAACGACGAGGATCAATGAAGGAAGAGAAGTAAGTATCGATGTCTGTATTACTTTTTGAAATTCGCTGATCAGTTTTATGCACTCTACATTAGATCATATGCATGCCCCAACAATCTGCACACTTTATTCAATGCTGTTTTAGCAATTGATGTCAAAATCATTAGTTATACGAATTCCATTGTAGTCATTAAAGTCTTCTATCAATCTATTTTAAAGAGGTACATGCCTGAGATTTGGAGTAATGTCAATTTTTTGGGAAGTGTATTTTTGATTTCTGCATTGAAGGAGAATTAGGAAATTAAAAAGAAAAACTGCGCTTGCAACACTTGTTTTTGAGGTACAGTGTTCTAAACATGACCTTTTGGCACTTAAAATTTATTCAATTAACCTTGATTTTTCTGTTGTGTTAAGCAAGACAAATCAATCATTACATAAAATAGATATATAATTATGTCTTCTAACACTACAGATAAAATTACATAAAATAGATATATAATTATGTCTTCTAACACTACAGATAAAAAAAAATTGATAGATGTACTAGTAATGGAAATAAATAATGACCTTTTTGCACTTGATATACGAAAACCTTCATGATATCAAAATTGAGAGTTTAAAAGGACATATCAGGAGTAATGTCAATTTCTAAAAGTTTACATAATTTTCAAGGTCTGGTCTTACAATTTAAAATGGACCCCCAAAGAAGATAAAAAAATTGAATTATTGGCGAAAATACTGAATTTTTAAGAATCGGTATTCTGTTTGTAAAAATATATCAACCAAGTTGATAAACTACAATATTTAAACTAGTTCCAAGTCTCAACTACCTGTATCATAAATTATAAAACTGAAATACATGTATAGAAGTATAAAAATAGACGATACGTTGGATGAAACAGAAATTGTAATATTATGCAGATTTATAACTTTTTGACTAATGAATCCTTCTGTCACAAAATATAGTTCCTGCAAAACCCTTTCCAAATTTGAATTGACACAAAAAAATTTCAATTGTATATAGGGTTCAGCAATAGATGTGTAATATGTTTGCACCAATAGGATCAGTATTGAACCAGTAAATACTTAGTTGTAGCATCCCACGCAGTTGTGCTCAAAAGCTTGGGAGCTAACTTCTTTAAAATCGATTTACTGTTAATCCACTTTTTTTAATAGGAAAAGTGAGCCTGACGCACAACAGTACAGTGTGGTCGCCCAGAAGGAACCTAAAATATAAGTGACGAAGACAGCACGTGCAATATATAGCCAATCATATCGTAATGCATAATGAAGAGTTTTTGAGATGTAAAGAATTTTTATATAGTTATATCTGTATCTTTGAGGACTAGACATTGAAAACTTCAAGAAACAGAAGCAGAGCATGATAAAATTGTGTTTATGTTTTTTTTAAAAGTTCATATGGTGTATCAGAAGTGTTCAATTTGCAAGATCAAAGAAAATGTACCAAACTATCATGACTGATTGTAGTACAATGCAACTTAAATGTTTGATGTGTGGGTGAATATTTTATTTTCATAACTATGGTTTGAGAGGTTTCTGGGGACATCTGACATTGCACTTCATTTTATCGATCCGTAGGTTAAAATGCTTTTTAACCCAAGGTTTGTGTTGATGAACAATTCAACCGTGATAATTTAAAGAAATTTGAGATGTTATTTGATTATGAATTATTTGAAAAGCGTTCAATAGTTGTGCATTTCAACAGTTGTGCATTTCAACCCTCAGAATGCATAATAGTAACGTTTGTGTGTTATATACATGTATATATATATATATTTCATATACATGTAGATCCGACAGTTTTGAATACTGAATGTTGTTGGTTCTTCAGTGCTTTATATATATATATATATATATATATAATTTTTTTCTATGCCATAGGACTGTTATTTTCATAAATGTGTGTATGTTAACAGATCTCGTTATCTCGTGTGCAGCATTCTTCGAATACTCTCTAAGAGCATCTCATTTCACTTTGTGTAGATGATAGTCTTAAGACCTGTAGTGTTTGTGTTACTTGTGAAATTGAACAAAATTTCAAATGCCTTTTCCCTATGATACTTAAAAAGTCTTGTCATACCTCATGTCCGTTATACTTGATTTTATGCTCTGAACTTAGATTGAGTTTTGGACTTTTATTTTCAAATTTAAAAAAATCCCTGCACGTCGTCAAATTTTTCAACTTTTTATAGGAGTCATGGTGTTAAATGCTATTTAAGTTACCGATGTTTTAGTTCACATAGAGGTAATTGATGATATTTTAAAGATAATTATATCATTAATGCATGAAATAAAAGCTGTCATTGTAACCGCTGTAGATTTGTGTACATGTGTATACCTATTCTTAGTTTTCTCTTCTTGCGTCTGATGACGGTGAAAGTTCTATAAAATCATTTCTTAATTCTGTTGTTCTTATTTATTCGATTGGACTCACAACACTCGCAAACAATGTAAATTGTTTGCATAATATTTCTAGAATTACATTGTTGATACATACAAGTATAATATGTTCATCAAAGATATGGAAAAAAAATATCTATCATTCTATGTTTAGAAAGCTTACATGGGAAATGTGTTCTGGTTCCAGCTGCCAAAGCGTGTAACAACACTGTCTTCGTTATAAGGCTCATTATTACAGCTGTATGTTAGAAGAACTTGGCTTTAATTCCACATTTGGGAATCAACTTATACTCTAAATTCCTTTTCGTGAGACGTAATTCCTTAAAATCATGTTTCAGTTTTAAACACATTTAATATCCCAGGCAATGGGTCGAATGAATATGAGTTGCCGTACCTACACTGGATTCCTAAACTACATAGCAAGAGGCAATCTCTACCCAGAGTTATCGTTCCCGCTACGCTCCACTAATACCTCTGTCAATGTCTGAAAAGTTATACCAAAATGTACAAAAACTAACTTAGCATATCGAACTGTAATGATAATATCTGAGCAAATCTAACACTTCTCTGAATTTTTTAAAATCAGAAGATGGTAAATATGAGACACCTGAGCGAATTAGAAGGTTTATATATAAATATTCATTCATTCAATAATACTAGTATAATCATGGAATTCGTTGTTTTTATGAACCTACTTTAAGATTTAAAGCATAAAACTTAAAGTTATAAAATTATTATCCATGATGCTATAGGTATAGGTAAGTTTTGCCAAGAATCTTGTCATTTAGACGTTGACAGAGGTGTTGTAGCGCAGCGTAATACGCCCTCTGGAGAGAGATTGAGCAGGAGGAAGTAGGTGCTCTACCAAGCCCTCACTAACAGCTGTGAAGGACAAACTTATTATGTTAGTCTTCCACATGATCACAGTACTGCAATTTTATCGGTTTTTAATAATGTTCAATATAACTGAAGAACAGGTCATAAATTTTTTCATAATTGTCTTATGATTGGGTGATTCATCAAATGAAAAATAACACAAATATTGATATCAACAAATAACACAAATATTAATATCAACAAATATTGATATATCAACAAATAACACAAATATTAATATATCAACAAATAACACAAATATTAATATATCAACAAATAACCCATTTTCAAAATAGCAGATAGATACAATGATACCATAAAACATATTTAAGAATGATATTTCAGAATTAAGAATTACATGTACCAGAGCGAGACATCACTTCCAACACATCAAATGTCAATATTTAAGTTAACACTGGTGTGATACTTAAGTTGTGTACATTACCAAGCTCCTAAAACAAACAGATTAATACAGAGGAACCAAGATAGGGATTAGACGAGGCACGTATGAATATAAACAATGAACACGACCCGGATCGTATCGCGGAAAGAGTATCCTGGTTTTGATGCTTATGAATTGCACTGAATAGGCAGGTCTTTACAGGTAAGTTTTGTACATGTGTAGTAGTTATGAAACTTATCATTTGTCTTTCATTACATCATTATAATGTTCATGGACAGAAATCGAAAGTAAAAAAGAAATCTTTTCAAAATAGCGTTGCCATGTGTGGAAATATTCTTGATAGCATTGCACAATATCATAATTTCAGGGGGGGGGGGGGGGGGGGGGTTCAAGTAAGATTAAGAACGACACTTGCTACAAACAACTTTTTTTCAAAAATGATGGAAACTAAAACATTTTTATAGGTAAATGAATATATTTTACCGTATGACATGTAATTTATTCTTTTGATTTCTCAATGAAGTACAAAGTAGTGGGGTAAATTTGTGTAGAGTTTTATCGGGAGGGGTAATATACTCGTAGTTTAACTTTTGAACATCATAGAAAGTTTACAAGTCCCTTATTTTCTAAAGGAATTTTATATTTGTACTTATCACAACCAAAGTAACTCAAACAGTATACATGTATATCAATTAAACAGCATCCATTATTATGTTCGTATCAAGTGACTTTAAGTTTAACAGTATATGTGTGGAATTAAGACGTGAAAGGTAATAAAATATCATTGACATGTGACACGTACGTAATATCGAAAGGGTGTTGTTAAAATTATATAATCGCATTTTAAGTATATGTGATATGATTTGCTTCAAATTGCAGGCTATTGAAGTGGGATTTAAAAATCTGGGCATAAAAGGTTTGCGAAGCCATGAATATCTTCTTCCATTCCCTTTGCATCTTTGCACTGAACTTCGTGATATGTAAGTAACATCTGTAAGTTAACGACCTGGATTTCTTGAAATAAACTTTAAAAGTCGAAACTTGGACTAAAGTCTGAGATTTTACTCTAAGTTACACTGCTCAAATAAAAGAAAACTCAAACTTAAGTTTGAGATTCTTTTTTCGAAAAATCCAAGCCAGGAAGCTTTTTATTTCTTTCAATCGCAAATTATGTAGGTTTTTAACGATTTAGTATCTGAGAAAAATATGCTTTGTAAAAAGATATTCTGAAAAATGGACAATAGGACGCTTCATATATGAATAACCTAATCATATGGTAAGATTTTAAAAGAAAATTATTTCGTAATATTAAAAGCACTTGATGCCAATTTCTTTATAGGTGTCTTAACTGGAATTGAAAATTCAACCATTCACATAATTCTCCCGGAAGATATGAGATTGGTGTACTTTGGGGAATACTACACCGATATATTTGTACGTTAAATTTCCTCACTTTGAGAACAACGATTATCTAGGAGTGGTGTTTCTTTCACCATTAAGTGTACCATTTAGTTAACATCATTGTTGTGACAACAAGAAAGAAAGCAATCGTTACATAGAAATATAGTGTACTTCATATCAGGATATTTGTATATAATTGTGTTTAACTCATTCCAGCTTCTTCCAGAGGGAATGCTTGCTTTTGACTCAAGAGCAAGGTATAATCCTGACAGAAATTACAGCAATTCACTAAAGTCCTGGAAGGCATCTGACGACTATCCGTTTATTGTACCCCTTCTGTTTGAGAAGAAAAACAAAACAACAAGCATTGAATATCATATCCATTTGAGTTCAAACAAATCAAGTAAAACGTTTTTAAGTAATCTGGATGACATCATTTCAAGGTCTTTTGTCGGGATCCAATCAGCTTCTGTGACTTTAGCCATATCTGTAATGTGGAACACTAAAGAAGTATCTTGTCAAGACAGAGAGATATGTCAGGTATCAAAATATTCATTTCTATGTGGCAGATGTGTTTGTGATCACTCAAAATTATGAAGATTTATACATTATAAATACGTGTGTTTAAACAGAATGTAAACTCCAGTCTCACCCTTGCTACGGACGGCCGACAAACATTTGCCATGGTAGAGTTAAATGATACAAGCCTGCTAGAAAATGTTTCAATTCAGGTTAGAACTTTCCCAGATTTTGAGAATTTTCATCAAGATAGATCACAATGTATTTCTTATGAAATTGTTTATTCAGTCAGGTTTTAATTACGGTTACGGAAGAGGGTGGATTGATGTAGTACCTTTAGATCATTCGTCAGGTCGCCACCTTTACCTTATTCATTCAGAAAAACCAGTAAAAGGAGGCTGTGACGTCAGACGTGAATGCAATGATGGTAGTTTTCAAAACAAACAAAACTGAAATAGATTTGTTTGCAATTAGTGTTGATCAATGCTTTGTTTTTCAAATGTTATATACTATATTTAGGTGAAGCATATGTATCACCAGAAGTAATAGATATGTTTGGAGGAAATATTCTTGAAGTATCGGGGCCATGCTTTTACAAGAATGACACAATCAAACTCGTGCTAGGCGACTTTTCCCATCCGTATATCATAGGAGATTGTTATCGTGTTTCGAAAATAAAGGCGAAATGTGAGATTCCTCCACTAACAGCAAGGGGGCGTGTCATGGTGGGTGTGTCCCTCAATGATGGTGCCTCTGTTTCATACACAACGAGGATTACCGTAGGTAAAGCTCCGTGACATAACATGTAAACGTCTGAAATCGTCTTATTGAACATAACTGTACCTCTAGTAGGGAAACACTATTCCTTTCAGTTCACCCAACACTGTCATCCCGCTTCGTTTCCTTGGAAGGATCCGGGTGGGGTGGGACATCAGCACGTGGTCTAACCGTTCGTTGGAATGCATCGAAGCTGAGTGTTTATCCTGAAGCACATGTCGATGTTTTTCTCGTCGGATACTCAGAAAAAGTAAGCAAATACTGATGCTTCATTAGATTGTTTATAACCCTATATGTAAACAGTATATATATAACTGTCAATTAGTCATTCTTCTTCAGACATTCTGGGGGTTTTATCTGCCCATAGCCAAGAATATACCTGTATACAAAGGATATGTAACCTTTAATGCTAGTGACGTAACATGTGACGAAACGTGTGCTGAATACGAGGCTGGATTTGTTGCCGTTAAAGTTAGAAATATTACCCATGCAAATCTTTATAGGTAAGTGTATTCTGCATGCATAATGCATTGGTTTTAAGTTAACATACGGATGCCTTAGGTGCAGTCTTATTTGTACAATCCATACTAAATACATGCAAGACCTACGGGTGTTTACATGTATGTATACATCTATGTGAATCTCATTTAAGAACTATGCCAAGTGGTGCAATTCCATTTGGTTGGCTTATGAAGAAATACTTGGAGCAAGAGTATGGAACACAGTGGTTGCATGAAAAATGCACGAATTGGTACCAAACTGAGGTCAATGATATGCAGTGGATAACCTCCCTTGACCCATGTCCTTGCTCGCTTCAACAGGCACTGTCTGACTTTGGAAGATGGCAGACCGACTTGTCATGCAACATGTACAGTAAAACACCGACTTGTGCTTTTCACAAGGGCGCAGTACATTGTGTTAGGAGCGTCAGTACCATAGGTTAATATACTTAAACAATTTATGTGTACTTGACAGTAAGATAGAAAGGCTATAATACAGGTAGCACAAAAAGGAAGACTTAATGAAATAGAAGACTTAATGAAATATAACTGAAGATAACGCAATGAACTCACTGCATACTAATTTCTCTTTGGTTTTCTACACAAATTGCTAATTTGAAATCAAGTATAGATACATGTACATTGTATATCGATCGTCCGAAGTTCACGTTTCTTTCTTCTAAATATGTCGAATTATACTACACTACTTAAATCTGTCCTGGCTTCAAATTCAACTACTGTTACATACTTTTTGTGAATTGTAGGGAAGGCGGGAAACCAGTGCTGTTACGGTGCTGACGGCTTGTTAAAGTATTCCGAGGACACTTTTCAAGGAAGCACGCCAGATAGATATCATGATTGGGGAGCCGATCCATACGGAACTCCTGGGTCCGTGCCCTCTCTGTCACATGGCCTTGCTGACGTCATGACCTTCTTCTATTGTTGTATCTGGGCGAATTACAAAGACTGTGATTTTTACATGGATGTTAGGCCTACTAAAGATTGCAAAGCATATATGCCTCCAACACAGGGTATAAAAATATACTAAATGATAACCATTTAAACTTGGAATTGGGTGATTACCAAATTCAATCCTTGTAAAGCAATCAAACTAATTAAAATCAGATTTCTTAGATCCACGCCGTACACTCTGCGTAAGAACCTATTGTAGCGATTGTGAGCGTATTCTAGGATCTGATTTTAGTTAGATTGGTAAAACAATTAAAGTGAGAATACAGATGAAAATATGAGCTAAAATACGTAACTACGTACAATTATCTGAAAGCATACAATGTAACTATATTCATGTACTACTAGAAGCTGTGTATAGCTTCTTATGTTTGTATTGTTGGTTATAATTCAGTGTGTTTAAGCGTAACCTTGTTCTAAACTTCATGCCATCCGTCCATCTTTTTAATAATCACCGTAAAACGTTTAATATACCTATACAATTTTACTGTATTTTATAGCCATGGTGTTTGGACAGTCTCACGTGATCACGTTTGACGCACTTCCGGGATTGGTGTGTGAGAACGGAGACTACATTTTATATCAGGATTCAGAGATAATGGTCCAGGGTCGATTTCAGAAAAACACTCACTCGAGATCTTCAATAAAATCAACAATACTCACAGCTGTGGGAGTACGAGTGAAGGGGGAAACGGTAGTAATCAAACTGAAATCTAGAGAAGTCCACAAAACCGTAAACTACCTGAATTCCAGTACATCAGAGCACATACTTGATGTCACTGTCAACAATGAGTATCAGTTTTACGACAGAGAGGACAACAAATGGCAAGACTTTGAGGGTATTGTTAATAAATAGCCGTTTTCGAGATGTACCTTGCACCGATCAAACTGGACATTTCTTTTGAATTTTAGTCAATCTGAACTCTCCATAGAAGTAAAATATCATTTAACTGGGGAAATCCCACATCACTAATATCATCTCAGTTTATTAAAACTTTCACAGTGTATGTATGACTGAATTAGAATACAACGTTTCATAGGTTTACCTTCTATATAACGCATAGATAGTATATGCTTTATTTATTCTCTGTTCAGATCAGTCACTATATAGGTGAATCTTTACAGAGTTGACGGTTGTAAACAATGACGATCTATCAATACGCAGGCAGTCTAATTTTACCATTCTTTCTAAAAATGGCCATGGTATCCTGATGTTTGAGCTAACTGGTTCTTTGCACGTCACTGTTTCTATATCCTCAGCACAAATGGTAAGATTCATTTATAGGAATACACATGTATGTATGTATCATTATCAAATAATTTCGTGCTGATTTGAGAAACCTTTTCAAAGTGAAGTGAGTAAGTATTTCAAAAGATTTTGGCATTTTTGTTGACAATAGGACAATTCGGAAGGATTACTTAGCAGATCAGATGCCTCATCTATGACAACTTTCACGGAATCCATTACAAATAATGACACTCAGTTTTCTTGGATATCAAAATGTGAGTTTTCCTATTAAATCAAAATTTGAAGAGAATGTCATACAATGATTATTAGTTTCTTTTCATACAATGATAATCAGTTGATCTGTGTTATGGGTCCGGATAAGCTTACATACAATGATCATCAGTTGATCTGTGTTAGGGGTCCGGATAAGCTTACATACAATGATCATCAGTTGATCTGTGTTAGGGGTCCGGATAAGCTTACATACAATGATCATCAGTTAATCTGTGTTAGGGGTCCGGATAAGCTTACATACAATGATCATCAGTTGATCTGTGTTATGGGTCCGGATAAGCTTACATACAATGATCATCAGTTGATCTGTGTTATGGGTCCGGATAAGCTTTTTCTGTACGAAGTTTGATCATCTGCCTGTCATCTATGTGTAGTTACATGTTTCCTTGTGTTAGAAGGGATTGTAATGGTAGTACTTTAAACCGCAGAACCAATCAATATTCCCTAAAACTCGATCAGAGACGATAAAATCTATGCTAGTTTAGTGTGTAGAATTATTGTTGATCTAGAGTTCGTTCTGGATAAGTCAGGGTCACCGAATGTTGCAAAGGAGGGACATATTACATAAAAATCTTCGAAATTTTGTAGAAGTCCGCATCTTATGAGCATCAGGGTTAAACTATGCCGATTGATATGCAATCGTGCTAAAGAAGATTTGAAATTTCAAGATCAACGTGATTATAGTTTGTTCAAATGACATGCAAATATCCTCAAGTCTTGTACATGCAGATTCATTAATCTTTCAAGATATGACAGCAATGCTCAAGTTTAAACCAAAAGGTGTTCATATACATGTATATAGATTTTAAAAGATAATATGGATAATTATCCTTTCCAACTTATAATTTGTCAAATTGATGTTCAAGCATTCCATTTTGTTCAAATTAGCATGTGCTCAAAGGTCAGTCACTCTGGACCTGTAAAGTAAGGTACAGAAAGTTAAAAAATTCATTTCTCTATAAGCAATGTGGTCGAGAGACTCTTGTACATGTAATAAACAGTGTAATTTATTGGATCCTCGAATTATCGTGATCATATAAAGTAAATACAACTCTGAACATGCGCAGTTACATACATTATGTATTCAATGTTGCAGGGTACGTCAACGACACTCTAAATCAAATAATACCATACAATGTAGGAAATGAGATGTCAGAAATCAAATGTCCGAGACCTCATCAAAACTTCACATTCGAAATCTGTCTTGGTGATGCACGGTGTCTGTATGATTTGTTTACAACTGAAGATGTTGGAGTAGCAAAAAACACATGGGATTCGTATCAAAGATACTCTGCAAGCATGACGGAAATTTCTAAAGGTAGAATACAATGTTGCTCACATTGTATTTTCTTATATAATATTTCTGCAAAATGATTTTTGAATATGACCTCATATTTCAGTGCGTTCCTGTGGTTTGCTTAGTGTACCTAGAAGCACGAAGTCCAATGTTAACTATTCATTGGGTAGTACAGTCAGCATCACGGGATGTCGTGTTGGAAGTCTAAAAGGCCAAACTGAGTACGTGTGCACTAACACTGAGAACTCCCCAGAATGGTTACCCAGCGTTACTGCATCATGCAGTATAGGTAACTGAATATATACATACTTTTTGTCTGTATCTTTTCTCTCCAGTATATATATATATATATATAACGATATGCTAGGATATCCACTGCAAAGATTCAGTTGTTGTCTCTCACTCAGGTGACCTACTGTGATGCGTCGTACTATAGTTGTCTTAAGGAGGGTTCAAATGCGTATGGAGTGAAAATGTATTTAATCTTTAAAAATAATCTTCTGTGAATTATTTATGTATGTTTATGAGAAGCAAGTAGGCCTCTACCAAAATTCAAATTAAGAAAAGATTGATGATACATATTTTTTCTATCCTACTGTGAAACATTACTATACGATATATATGGTTATAAAGCACTAGACATGTTCTGTTACTCTTGGACATTCGAAAACTGAACCTGAAAAGCTAACAAATTATTTCACTTTTTAAAATTAATCAACACCATGTTGATAGAGCTGCCCATTGAAATGTCGTTGCCCGTTACTGAGGTAACTATTAAGGCCTATGAGTCTCTAGTAATAATCATATAATAAGGTTGGTTGTATATTATTTAACGTCCCACTCAAGAATTGTCACGCCTTTACTGGCACACTGATGTTTGACTACGGATTACTCTGTTTACATTATCAAGATATAGGGCTTATGTTGGGTGTGACCGGTCGACAGGGGGTGCTCACTCCTCTTATGCACCTGATCCCACATCTGGTATATCCAGGGTCCGTATTTGGCCAACTCTCAAGTTTGTATTCCCTAAAGGAGTTCTGAGATTGATCACTATTCGTTATTTTCACTTTTCATGGAGACGTCACCGTTGTCGGTAATGGTCGGCCCTTACGGCCTTAGAGCAGGGAGGGATCTATATCGTGCCATGACACGGGGACTCGGTTTTTGCCATCTCATCCGAAGGACCGCCCCATTTAATAGCCTCTTACAAGTATGGGGTACTGGGGACCTATTCTAACCCGGGTCCGCATGGGATTATAAAAATGTAAGAATGCTTTTCATTCTTTTGATTTATCTTTCAGAATCTACAACAAAGTCTTCTAGCACCCCTGTTTCCCTCATCGCTGGAATCGTCACCACTGTCGTGGTAGTTCTCATAATCCTTGTTACTATTGTAGTCATCGTCCAAAGAAGGAAAAGAGAAGATAAATATTCTTTTCAAGGGGAATTATGATACCTACAATTTATATTACCCATTGGCTTCTGATGGAATTTAATAGTGGTTCATTTCTCAATGTGTATGGACATAGTTTGAAATCTTGATATAGAACTCAACAAATAATTAACTAACGACTTAAGCAAAGACACAGAGCTTGTTTGGGACTTTGGATGGATTCCCTGTCCTTATTACTGTTTCCATAGGATAAAAACGCCTGAAGGACCAAGACTTTATACTCAACATCATGTTTTTTATGTACTGACTTTAAACTAGAAGAATTTCATCAGAAGACAAATATCCTTATTTATATGTCAATGTGTGTATGTTCTGTAAAAAAAAAAAAATTCTGCAAATTTTATGTGAACCTTTAAGATTATGGATGGTAATTATGAAATTATGTATGATACCAAATAATCATGAAAAGCTGCATTTAATCGTGTAGCTGAAATATAAAGGGTAAATACAAGGCATAATGCCTTACCTTGGGTACAGTAAACACATGGATAATCAGGATCTTTTAGAAGTATATATGGGTGACATGTCCAGGATTTCATGGTAAGACTTCAGACGAAAAGTTCATTCGTTTCTTGCAAGATGAAAAATAACAAAGCTATGGGAAACTTTCGTCGAATTATTTATATGTCAATGTGTGTATGTTCTGTAAAAAAAAAAAAAATTCTGCAAATTTTATGTGAACCTTTAAGATTATGGATGGTGATTATGAAATTATGTATGATACCAAATAATCATGAAAAGCTGCATTTAATCGTGTAGCTGAAATATAAAGGGTAAATACAAGGCATAATGCCTTACTTTGGGTACAGTAAACACATGGATAATCAGGATCTTTTAGAAGTATATATGGGTGACATGTCCAGGATTTCATGGTAAGACTTCAGACGAAAAGTTCATTCGTTTCTTGCAAGATGAAAAATAACAAAGCTATGGGAAACTTTCGTCGAATTCTAACTTATGGAAGAAATGAAATTTGATTTTCATAATGTTAATTTACAATAGCAGAATTTTTGAAGTTGCTATGAACGCAACATCACTCAAGAGTATATTAGTGTGTATTGATGCAATCGGGAATGAGACAAATATGCAAGGTACAATAAATTAAGCGAGTGGATATATATTGCACAAATTGTTTAAAAATTTGAGACCTTAGGAAAGGCGAGAGGTTAGAGCGTTCGCCCCGCATGCAGAAGGCCCGGGGTTCGAATCTCGGCCGCGTCACACCTAAGTCGTTAAAACAGGTAGTGACACGCTCGGCATCAGATGTGAATGTCACGGACCCTCGGAGTTGACCTTAAAAACGGATGACCCGTGTCACAGTAGGTGTGGCACGCTATAGAACCCTCACTGCTCAATGGCCGTAAGCGCCGAGATAGGCCTACTTTTGAAGCTCTTGGTAACGTCTCCATATGAGTGAAAAATTCTCGAGTGAGACCTTAAGCAAGATACAATCAATCAATATGAATAACACACACGGGGGACGAAAAGACAGTACACCCAAAACTTGTCTAAAAGGGTGACTATATATATATATGTGTGTGTGTGTGTGTGTGTGTGTGAAAAAGGTCAAAGACATGCATGTGATGGGTGGAATTCTAATGAAATTGAATATAATCCCTCAAATATCAGCCACCATGACAATAAAATTAGCGAATGAAGACTTGCATACATGTGTAGTATAGGTACATGTAGTATTTATAGCATGTCGCTATTTGACTTAAAACGAACTATATACTGCCCTCGGTGATGAAGAATAAAATAAAAGGTTTATGCAAACTAATCTCCAATAAAGCATTGCTATTATTTTTTCAGTGAATGAGAACTCTTTTAGGGTTATCACTTTTATACAAGTACCTTACGCAGGACTCTATGGTCGAGAGTTTAATTAAATTTCTTAATTTATAATCTACCTCTTTTAAATCATATTTTTTCCTCATTGAATGATTGAGTTATACTATTTCATTTTAAAGGAGATGTAAGAATCTGAAAGAAAGGTCATAGGGAGATAGAATTCCACTTTATGTAAATCTTACATCGGGTCAAATATATAAAGCAATTTTAGATAGCAGTTTGGTTTCTAGGATATTCTATCATATGCTGGGTACAGAAATTTGCTGAAGAAATTATAACATGGAACTTTGGTCTCGCATCAAATTCTCTTATATGGGTTTGGGAGCAGTTATTTCCCACCATCCACTTTCGACAACAAAAGTTTCACAATTTTCTCAAATATCAAAGATGTTTAAAAATAGCACAATATTCATACGCGTATGAGTTTCAAATATTTACCGTTAAATGTTTAGCATTTGAATAGGAATGAATTGTACAGTAATATCAGTTGTGACGCGTTGGTCAGCTATAATTACATAATTTTCAAAAGCAGATCCGCTAACAGGCTTTGGGTGGTTTTTAATTAAAATACAAAACAAATGGCGAAACCAGACAACACAATTACAGAGCTGGAGATCAAGATCAACTGGAAATAAAATAGCTTGTTTTGCTGGCGGTATATATGTAGTTATGGGATGTTATTTCCTCTGCAATTGAGAAATTAGATCCTACTCAAGTGAAAATGCGATCATAAATTTTCAAGACATTTCCTCGTTCTTCGATTCCTATATATGTGGTGTATCACATGCAATGTTCGTCTTCCTTTTCTGACATTGAATACGACAGTCAATTAGAGGAATTGGCTGCTCTGTTCTTGAGCCTTAGTAAAGAAATCCCACATCTGTACGAAGTTCTAATCACCACTAAATCTCTAGCGCTGGATGGCTGACCAGAAACGGAAAATTACTGAATATTTCAAATTGATTTAGTTTAGCCATATTCAGCTGGTCGTCAAATTGGCGTAAAACAATGCACTGTACAATCAATTGAATTCACTTAATTCTTAATGTATTTTTTTCTGAGGAAGGTTAATCAAGACAATATACTTGAACTCGTATTTTCAAAACAAAACAATTCACATGTTTGTCTTACATGATATTTGATTTTTTTTGCATCTTACGAAGCAGAGCTCAAGTGCTCCTCTTTGATGTTAAAAGAAAATGTTTCATATTATATATTTTTTTTTTTGCTACTTTACAACTTCATGTACATATGCTGTGTTTCTTGGGTGTGTGAACGTCGTTTCCACTATGGTAAAAAATTTACGATAACTATATGTATATTTGAACAATGGTTGTTATTTTCGTGTACTTAGTAAACGACAAACATGTTCCTGTGTGATGCATTATTGTGATAACTACATATTAACCTAATGATACACTGCAGCATTTGTGGGAAAGTCAAAATTGTAACATCAACAACCACCATGCCAATCACTAATGCATTTTGGATTAATTAATCCATCCCCCAACGTCATGATGGTTAGGTGTCTAAAGTTTCAGAGAGAAAGAGAGACTTGTACTCTCTCATAATACATGCATGAACAAATTCGAAACCACACTTAATGAGGATGCTTTCTATCAATTGACAATATGCATCCCTAAGGCTCTTGAGAAGAATAATTTAAAATTTGTTCTCCACTCAGAACCCATATCAAACTTTGAGCCCCTATTACAGTCCCACCGTGGCCTGTGTATCGTGATATGAACAAATCAGAAACTACAATATATGAGGATACTTGAAAATAATCAATTGGACAATCTGAATCAATGTGGTTCTTAAGGAAAAGATTTTCAAAGAGTCCTTCCAAATATAATCCATGTTGAATTAAAAACCCAAATATATCCCCCACCCTGGCCCCAGGGATCATGGCATGAACAAAGCTAAAGCTACACTACATAAGGAAGTTTACATCTTAAGTTGATATTCTGCCACCTTGTAATTCTATAGCAGATTTGTAGAGATTTTACCCTACGTATAACAAAGGATAAACTTTGAAGCCTTATTGTGCCCCCCCCCCCCCCCTGGACCCAGAGGCCATGGCATAAACAAACCTGAACCTACATCACAAGAGAATGCTAACATACTAATTCTACACACTGTTCACCTCTGGTTTTTGAGAAGATTTTTTATAAAAAGATTGTTGCTATGTATAACCAATATTAAATTTTAACATTGAACCCATATTGTGACCCCGCCCTGACCCCGTTGGTCGTGATATGAACAAACTTTAATCTTCATTATAAAAGGAATAATCCATACAACTTTCAGTGTTTCCGCTTTCTTGGTTTTTTACAAAGAAGTTTTTAAATATACCAACCTAATGTCACTATTTCTTAATTATCTCCCCTTGAAATAGGACCCTTCATTTAAAGAGACTTAAACATCTTTCACCCATTAAAGCTTTGTGGAAGGTTTAGTTGAAATTCGCCCGTTGGTTCTTAAGTGTACAAAGTTTAAAGACGCCAGACGGACACCAAACAAATCCCATGGCCATCTGGGCTGGGTTAGAAAGGTTTAAAGACGCCAAATAAATCCCATGGACATCTGGGCTGGGTTAGAATAGGTTCTCGGTACCCCTTGCTTGTCGTAAGAGGCGACTAAATGGGGCGGTCCTTGGGATGAGATCGTAAAAAGGTCCTATGTCAGAGCAGGTGTGGCACGATAAAGATCCCTCCCTGTTCAAAGGCCGTAAGCGTTGATCATAGGCCTAACTTTTGCAGTCCTTCACCGGCAATGGTGACGTCTCTATATGAGTGAAAACTTTTCGAGCGGGACGTTAAACAATGATATACAGCCAACTAACCAAACAAATGGGGTAAAACTCACTTGAGCCTTCACCTTAAGTGAGATAAAATGAGCAAACATATTTCAGCAACTAATGTCACAGCTGCTAAGAGGTAAAAGGGAGATAACTAAGGTAAGTTTGTTATATTCTTTATCGTACGATTTTTGTCTCTAGTAAACTGACTTTCGATTTTTTAAATAATGATACTAGACAAATCTCAGGATGACAGCAATCTATATTGTATATCATAACAATTCATAACACTGAAGATTAAATCGTATACTGCACTACTTTGATATATTTGTGTACATATTTCACATGTAACTGACCTGCCCAACTGTCATTTTTCAGTAACTGATCTAGAAGAATGTGAGTAAAATACATTGTAGTCCTGTCGATCTAGCAAAATTATCTCTAATTTCAAAACATTTCTTGCATCATTGAATTAGGAATATGTACATTACCCGTTCTCAAAGAATCACTTTAATTTTGTAATGGATTTCACTCTACAATAGCAGCGTCAATAAATCGATGTTATACATTTAATTTGAACAAAATTTAGATGGGAATATCGATGTAATTCAAATTAAGCAATACAACATTCATTAAAATGAAGGGGAAAAAATTGGCAAAGGATATGTCTATTTATACCTACGTCTTAATTAGAATAGCAATACATAAAGAGTTTTAATTAAATAATGGATAAAAAAGATTAAACTATTTATAGATATGAACAATGATTACTTAAAACTATTTTGTGACAGGTTTTCATTTGAGTATTCGACAATGTCAAATACACACCTTTATGACGTCATTGCTCGTCACTTCCTCCACACGATCACTGCAATACAGTTCTAAATTTTCAACATATGCTTTCAACAATTATCAGGCTTAGAATAACAGCGGTGATAGATTCAAAGAGTTCTGATATAAAAGTCTGCGTAATCCTACATCAAGGATGTTCAGCTTTAAGAGATTCTGTCATACGATTGCTTCAGATCACACCCACAGGCTAGATATCTATCACACACAGGTTCTTCCCTCTCCTTTCAGTTATCATTTAACCCAAACCTGTGCTTCATGAGTCATCGAATACAAGATTTTTTCCTGAATTAAAAGAGATGCAATTAAAATTCTAATTACCCGAGATTAACAAGGTTTGTTTTTGCATCCTGATAATGTTCTTTACCCGTTTTTGCGAATTCGTGGTAAATAAAGCTGAATTCTTAGTTTTAGATTCTCAATCTGCAATATTACCATTAGAAAAGCCACCAAAGAGACGATTCAAATCCCCGATTGCGCGTTTCCACTAGTTATGCCAGAATATATATCTTTCTGTTATAAGCGTTAATTTGTCAAACTTTACACAATTGCTTTGGTTTTTTTATCTGTATCCCGCAGTGTTGCATTATACAGCAAGACTGCTCCCATAAATACTTTAGCATGCCGAGTGTTTACTCGTTTCCCTATAGCGTCCGTTTATTGACTGTCTAGTGGCTGGTGCTGAATATTTCCAAGGTGCATAGATTTGCAAATATTAGAAATTTGGTTACAACGATCGATTACTCTGAGACGGGCCCGTGTAGACGCAGTCGATTTCCATCCAGGCAGATGTAAATGTACCACCCTCTGACGAGGTTCTAAACTCGAGGACACATTCGTGCACTTTCTTTAATTTTTTCACCTGAAATGCACCGATGTAGTAATCACACATGATACATCAATTTCGGGTCTGTTGATGTCACGTGACGAGGTGTTCAATGGTTGTTTCGGAACATGCAGTTTATCCCCCGTCACCGATAGATATACGTCATATAAACCAGAAACCTTAGGGATAATTAGTGCGTTTTTACTAAACCCTTAAGTTGGTGAACTCTATGGAAAGAAGAACCTGAGTGCAAAGTTGCCATAATTTGCATTTGATACGTGCTCAAAGATGACTTTGGTTGGAGTGTCGGTATGTTTGTTTGTGTTAAACGGAATTGCGATTGGCAGCAGTCAAAAAGCTCTCAAAGACTTTTCAAGGTAAGTTTTATTTTTTATTTGGATACCAATTATTCTCTAAACCTTATGATTTTTGTCTACTACATAACACCCTGCTACGATTATTTTTTTAGAAGAATGCTCGCTGGTACCTGGATCAGAAAGTAAAATATAGGGTTCTAATTGAGACACGTGTATAGCATAAGTTGGTTTAAAACTTACGGAGTCCTAGATAAACTTCTAAATATCAGCCAAAATTTTAAATTGTACATAGTGATATGTGTATTATTGGTAAATTCATATAAATGGATTATTATTCTTCTTGACAAGTTTAGGTTATTAACGCTAAACGTCAAACTTCGGATATGCCGTAAATCATCGTGTAAAAAACAAACTTTGCAATGATGAGTCCAACATTAAAAAAACTTCTTAAAGAACCTGTCTTTTCTTCTGCAAATTATTCCCAATAATCAACAAGTAGCAAGCGATGGCAAAGTTTATTCAACACACTAAAGTTCACCAATGTTTGTGTAAATGAGTATTTACCAGCAAAGCAACATCTTCTTAAACCTTTTGATTTCAGGAACGGTTCTTTTAAGATATCAGAGATTGGTTAATCATAAAGTTTCTTTGTCCTGTTCACATGAAAACCTGTTAAAAGAAGTCCCTCTCCGTTTTGTACGTAGACTTTAATTCAATTGCTGACTCATGGCTAATTATTCGTAGAGAATGTTAAAATGAATTCTACCAGACAATTTCCTAGTTTTTAGGGTAAAGTACTGCCACCTCCATTTCCCTAATGGAATAGATAGCGTAATAAGTAACACGTATGATTAGATAGCCTTACGAACCTCTAGATATTGAAATATCTCAAAATGATCGGAGTTTTCCTTCCAGGACTTCAAAGATTTCTTTTCCCCCTTTATACACATCATTAGTATTTCGGGGAGAGAAATAATTAGAGTTTTTCAATGAGACATTATATAAACGATGCGGCCAATACACAGGTAACCCTCCAAAATACGAGTGGCAAATAATGAATACACTTTGACAAGCTTCAATGTTACGGGAGTTAGAATTCTGCAACATTTATCTCACCTCACGGAAAAGATCGTAGATGATATGAAATGAAAAACAGAAGCAATACACACTGTCTGCGGTATTCACTTAGTTTGGCATATCGGTCATATAAAATTTATTTACCTGAAATAATGTTTGATAAACACTTGGGTTAAAGGATATACGAAACTTTTATCGATATTCGCTGTCTTAATTCACCCTTCCACACCAGATACTAGAGATATACCCTGTTATTAGCCATTTAATAGATACTGAATGCAAGTTTTACGTGAGGATTCCATCATAGAAATTGTATGAAAATATTTGGCCCAGTGCTCTAGATGTTATTGCTATGAAATTGACCTCAAATTGCTCCTAATTTACCTACATTCAAAAATATATCACTGGTAATATGAATTCAGATAATAATACGATACCATTGGAAACACTTTGAAGACCGCATATGGTTGGTCTTTTTCCAGATTGCCAGCTTATGTTGCTGAAAATATTTCAATATTTTGGTATTTACTGCCCTGATTCATTTGTTTATCAGGTTGGTTAGAAACATACACTATGGCACTTGAAGCAATCTGACCGTTGTCCAAATATCAATATTTAGCCTTTGTATATGTAGAAGACGAACCGTGAGATTCGGTTTAATATTGAAAATCATTGTGTGGCATCTAGTCGTTAGTTATATTAGTTTAGGTGAATTCCCTCAATACGTCAGACTGTTTGACTTTGTATAAATTGCATTAGAGTTCATGAATCTAAACATCTCCATGCTCCTATGAACATCACGAATTTGTGCGTCGTTTTGCATATGAGACAATGTGGTTGAGCCTACTATAGATTTCGAGGCGGTTCTTTAATTGCCAATTGCAGAGACGTGCTAAGATAAGGAAGAAAACTCAACAAAATTAATTTGAAGAAAACCAAGTTGTATAAATGTTTCTTTTTGATAAATTGATTTCTATGACATATCATGCATGTACGTAAGAGTTCACTTGATTATTATTGAATACATCAGGGAGGTTGAAAAGTTTAGATAAAGCAACCCAATGATTGATAGGAGTCTCACTTAGTTCTCTCTGGGAAGTATAGATATATCTCTTTTAGTCTCTCTCTGTAAGAAGTTCCCTGGAATTCAGTTCGCGGTATCTCGACCCCGATCTAAATACCTGCAGGCCGCAGAAATCTCGGTATGGTACAAAAGCTTTTCTTATATCTGCATCCAGTGCACACTAACATACTTCGAAAATGAATATCGAATAATTATGCATCGTTTCTAGATAAATTCACCGTTTATGTAAACAAAATGAAAAGTGTGCAAATCATATTCATTGTAACCAATAAAATGTACATGGATGTAGAATACACCTTTATATATATATATATATATATATATATATATATATATATATATATATATATATATGGTTATAAATTCACATCTGCACCTCACGATCTACAAACCAAATATCCTGCACTGT
The DNA here is from genome assembly GCF_947568905.1 of Ostrea edulis. Classification (NCBI taxonomy): domain Eukaryota; kingdom Metazoa; phylum Mollusca; class Bivalvia; order Ostreida; family Ostreidae; genus Ostrea; species Ostrea edulis. The sequence continues at coordinate 68,484,587 of NC_079165.1, forward strand.
GACCAGCGCGTTAGATCGCTCGACTATCGAATTAAACCATATAACATTCATCATGTATATAAAACACATTTTAATATAGATAAATGGAATGCTGTTCAAACTATATAGTCATCTTTTGGCGGACACGTGTGTTAATCTTTTCTACTAAAGTATCGAGATGCTGCGATCTGTTTTTCGTCACTTTTGACCCTTCAGTGTAAATTACCTACATGTATTTGTTAAGTCTTTATCACCTAAAAGCAATATGTTTTTCGCGGGAAACACTGGTGTCAACTTTTTTGACATTTCTGTAATTTATTATAATCCGCTTTGTAAATTGTTTGGAAGTATCAATGATTTAATTTCTTTGATTTAGGGATAAGACCTATTAAATACATTTTATCTTAACTTTGTATTCGTACCAAATTATAAATCACATGGAATGTTTGTAATAAACATATCCAATTTTAAAGGGTTTTTTGTGGAAACGTGGGACAATAGACACACTGTTTTTCAAATTGGACGTATTGAAAATAGAGAAGTTTCCACATTTCGTCATTGAACATTATAAGCATAACTGTTGCAGATCTGAAGCAAAAGTGCACTTCACAACTGTAAAACATTCTTTGTAAAATGCGCTTCGATTACACTAACGCTGCAGTTAATATTTCTCTTTTGACAATCATGAGTCAGAGCGAAAAAAATAAAAAGGCCAGCAACCTTAAGTATATAAAGTAGGATATGTTTAACTGATAAATAAACCAATAAAGGAGGTAGTCATTTGATATTATTAGCGTTTTATTCTTTTATATACTGTGTTGAAAAGATATCAAATTATCTAGTCATTGTCGAGTTCCGGGGTATTAACAAGAAACTATCTCATGATCTGTTGGTTTTGTCTAGAACAGGAGATAGTTGCGAGTTTTAATCCTTTCGACGGCAGGTGCCCTTGGCTGTTTATTCTAACCGTCTGACGTAGACGTGTTCAGTAAAAACTGACGTTTTATATCACTTTTTTTTCTATTCTTCCAGCTCTTAGCAATCTGAAATAAACTCTAGCTCGTCCGAGCTAATATTTCTTTTCTCAACGTCAATGTCCGGCGCACCGGTCGTGGAATAGAGAGACATGGTTCTTCGCTTAAGTGTACCATGTTTTACATATTTGATTATCCGAAGTCTGTAATTGAGTGTGATGTTAATCTTCCCCCTAAAGAAAACTTGAATACTCTTATAAGATGCATTACATAGCTGTTTTGTTTGCTATAGCTTTCCGTGTTTTAACGATAGACATACATGCACATACATGTTTAAGCCTTCCTCGCCTATGTTTACATTTCACGGCTCTTTGTTCTTCCCAAATCCTCAGAATCACAAAAATTGTAAATATATATATATATATATATATATATATATATATATATATATATATATATAAAATTAAAAATCGTCCAGTGTGTAAAAGTCTACATTTGTCTTGCGCATGATTCGGTTTCTGACTATATGTCCGAGAATGTCCCTGTTTTATCTAAGATTATACATATATTTGTATAAATATTTTGGGGAAATTAATTCACCTGATCCATAACTAGGTCCAAGTGAACTAGTACGAGGGCGAGTCAGTAAGTAACCAGCGTATCCCATTTCCGATTGATCGAGACGGTCATAATTTTCATGCCTTGTTTCAATACATGTTTTATACTTGGGAACAAAATTGCACGAGTGTCGAGTCACTCTTTAATAAGATATTGAATGTCAAACATGGCTAGTGATGCAAAGGCATGCTTTTCATCTAAAGTTGGGTACCGTGCTATAATTCGGTACTTGTATTTAAAGGGTAAAACAGGCCAGGAAATACAGGACGAGTTAGCCGATGTTTATGGATCTTCTACACCATCTTATGCTCAGGTAAATTCTGGGTAGGGAAATTCAAACGCGGTAGAACGTCTTTAGAAGATGAAGCCAGGTATGGACGCCCACTGGATGTCACCGACGTGTAAGGACGTTCTGGATCTGGTATACTCTGATAAGCGAATTCGGGTGAAAGAAATAGCGCATGGTAGCGTTTCAACAATCTTACATGATCGTTTAGGTATGCGCAAGCTAACAACCTGTTGCGTCCCCAAATCCCATAGCGATGAGCAAATGGCAACCAGAGCATCAGTATGCAGCCCCTTGTTGAAGCGGTTTAGGTCAAAAGATGATTTTCTTTTGCGTCTGGTGACTGTAGATGAGACTTGGGTTCATTATATAAGCCAGAGAATAAAGCTCAGAGTCGTCATTGGGTAGGCCAAAGAAATTCAAGACGCAATCATCTGCTGGCAAGATGATGGCCACAGTATTTTGGGTCGCAAAAGGCGTTATTATATTGAACTTTTTATCCAAAAGAAGTACAATAACTGACTATGCAAACTTGCTAGACCAACTGAGAACCGACATCCGTGAAAAACATCGAGGTAAACTCTCTAAAGGTGTTTTGCTGCAACAGGACAACGCGAGAGTCCACACTTGCAAAGTTGCAATGGATGCTGTAGAATGAAACGGGTATGAAAAAATACCACATCCTGCCTATTCGCCTGCCCTAGCTCCTAACGTCTTCTTCCTATTCCCAAACTTGAAAAATCCGTGGACGTCATTTCCGGTCTGACGAAGAAGTCGTGACGGCAGTTTAGGAGTGGGTCAATGGAAAGGATCCTGACTTTTCAGTTCTGGGCTGATGGCACTTAAACACCGTTGGTCTAAGTGCATCACACTAGAGGGCAATTGCATCGAAAAAGAAGAGGTGAATCTCAACCGGAAGTAAGTTAGGCTGGTTACTTATTGACTCGCCCTTGTATGTTCAAAGTTTGTCCGATTGCGAGGTGTTTTTTTTTTTTATATTTTATTTTGGTCCTATTGTGAGTTACTTTACTTCTTCAAAGCTCCAGCCCGGGTCTATTTCTGTAAATTTCTCAATTCGCACAAAGCATTCCTTTGTACTAAACGGGAAATCAAACTTCTTTGATTAAAGGAATTTTAAAAAATGATGAAGCGAAATATGTGTATAATTAAAATCAGTTGTACACAAGGAATCTCGGAACTTCCTCTCTAATAACCTTGACATTTAACACCTGGTCTTGGATATCGATATTGCATCCCAGACCAGATCTGCATCGCAGGTCGTTGCATAAAAATCAGAGAATAAATCTAGCATATATTGTCTTTCAGAAACCATCAGCTTTTACATTAGACCTTGAAAATCAAACAAGCTGTAGATTCTTATACAAAGTATCCTATCTGAAAGTTTGATAAAATCTGATAAAAAAAAATGTAGTTTAAATCATGTGCACAAGACTTTTGGAAAAAATATTTCTTCATATAATTTAGCTTTTGATATAAATCAGATATGAAATGTGGCTTGAGTTGATAACAGTAACATGAAAGTATTTTCATGAAGTATGGATTTAAGATTGCAAGCATCGAACATTTCACATTGTAATATCTAAATATCGTTTCAAGGAAAAATGCAATTCACAGTTTATACACGTAAAAATGATGATACAATTTTGAATAATTAAGCCTCGAACCAGTTGCCCCAAATTACAAAGACTTCAGAAAGCCAAAATTCGTCTTTTAAGTACATTTACGTGCAAGCATCCATATGAAGTATACACTCATGTACATGTAGCTTTGTAGTTCGTTGTCCAGTGTGGATCGAAGTAAACGATGCAAAGAATTGACAGATATAAAACATTTATATCAACATACATGTGAAAAAAATCTGCGTGTGGTATATGACTCGCAGCTCAAGAAAAGAAAAACAAGCGTTGGGTCACAGAAATATATAAAGAAAATACTTTTTTTTTTTTTTTTTTAGAATAACCTGACTACGAATTGTCAAAATCACGTAATAGTATTTCCATGTGGAGTCCAGTAGGACGTTCCCTTCTCAGTATGAAGGTCTTGTTTTAAATTTAAAGTATATTTCTTTATTGTCTAAATATATGACGAAATACAAAATCGGAGAAAAAGTGGAGATCTATGTGCTTATTAATGGGCCATATGACATCGGAATTTGCATTACTGCACATGAAATTTAACATATAGTTGTTTTTTTAAAAAAAACTTTAAACTAGTTGCAGTTACTACAAATTGAATATTCATAATGAAAATACTAAAAATAATGTGAAGCAATCTAATCTCAAAATCGTAAAGGTGTCTTATAAAGAATCCCAAAGTCATCAGCTTTTTTTTAAACTCATGTGATTAACATCGTTTTATCATAAAATTCTAAAGTTCAAGTAGAATTTATGGGGATCTGTATTGAAATTATCGATCTAGATAGAAGAACTGCATGCAAATGCATTTTAAGATATTTTTTATGCAAAGTTTACAGGTACTTTTCATATATATTTACTTTGTGTAACTAAATCCTTCCACGAGTTGAAAATACGTTTCATTTATCAGATAATAACTGAATCTCTAGACTGCATGTCTGGTACCATATCTCGTGTGCAATGTAAAACGAAATCACGAATACAATGCATTATGAAAGAAAATATAAGAGTCTAACCCCCCTCCCTTCCTGTCGCAAATATGGGTCCTTCCAAATATTGTATATGTATACAATTCAATATACTAAAAATGTGTTTGGAAATAATATAAGGAGCACGGAAGTTATCAAAAATCTCAGGGTCGAACATCTTTGAGATAAGAGCGTTCAAGGACTGCAAACACTCGCCTGTACTTCCTGATGTCTGTAAATATTCTCTACAAAATTTGGTCATAATATTCATTTTAAGTACATTTTAAATGAAACCTACGCTCTAATCTTTATGTAAATTAAATCATGTCAACAGATCGGACAGAACATAATCTACTTAGCGGAGACAAAGAAAACAAGTGGCCGTGTGGGGAATAGCTTCCAGTTTGTCTGAATTTCAAAAGCCCGTGTTCAGAGTGCATGTGGGACTGCTTTATAGGTCCAAAGATTTCCTGAAGAAATATATTACTATAGTAGAATATTCTTTTCAATCGCACCCCCCCCCCCCCCCCAATCAAAATTAAATTGAACCATCCTCATGTAGTATTAGTTGGTTATATATATTGTTTAACGTTCCGCTCGACAATTTTTCACTTATATGGAGACGTCACCACTGCCTGTGAAGGGCTGTAAAATTTAGGCCTATGCTCGGCGATTTCGGCCTTTGAGCAGGGAGGGGTCTTTATCGCGCCACACCGGCTGTGACACGGGGTCTCGGGTTTTGCGGTCTCACCCGAAGGACCGCCCCATTTAGTCGTCTCTTACGATAAGTAAGGGGTATACTGAGGACCTATTATAACCAGGATTCTCAAGGAACTGTACTGGGGAGGTGGGCATTTTCGTCAAAAGGAAATTACAATGAGCACTCACCATGAGGAAAATTGTGTATTTTGTTTCTAAGAAAGAATGAATATATTATTTCCAATCCGCACTACTGACACACAATTTTTTTTTTAAATGTAGGCAAATTATGTTTAATCTGTGGATTGCGGTGACATATTTAGCAATTCACTACATTGTTTTGCTTGCTAACGTTGTTTTGCATCCCATTTGAAAATTTTCACTCATAAAAAGACATTACCAGCTGTCGGCGAAGTTTTAAGTTATATACATTGGACTCAAGACGCCAACAACTAGCGTGAAACCGGACCTTTCTTTTTCGAAAAGGAAAATTGTAAGGCCAGGAGCTTAGCAGAGCAATAGCCCACTTTATACTACACACGGCGCCGAGATCAACAATCATACCCATGTTATATTGTAAACGGCGCCGAGATCAACATTCATAACCAGGTAATACTGTACACGGCGCCGAGATCAACAATCAAACCCACGTTATACTTTACACGGCGCCGAGATCAATAATCATAATCACGTTATGCTGTACACGGCGCCGAGATCAACAATCATACCCATGTTATATTGTAAACGGCGCCGAGATCAACATTCAAACCCACGTTATACTGTACACGGCGCCGAGATCGACAATCATACCCATGTTATATTGTAAACGGCGCCGAGATCAACATTCAAACCCACGTTATACTGTACACGGCGCCGAGATCAACAATCAAACCCACGTTATACTGTACACAGCGCCGAGATCAATAATCATAGCCACGTTATACTTTACACAGAGCCGAGATCAACATTCAAACCCACGTTATACTGTACACGGCGCCAAGATCAACAATCAAACCCACGTTATACTTTACACGGCGCCGAGATCAACAATCAAACCCACGTTATACTTTACACGGCGCCGAGATCAATAATCATAATCACGTTATACTGTGCACGGCGCCGAGATCAACATTCAAACCCACGTTATACTGTACACGGCACCGAGATCAACAATCATACCCATGTTATATTGTAAACGGCGCCGAGATCAACATTCAAACCCACGTTATACTGTACACGGCGCCGAGATCGACAATCATACCCATGTTATATTGTAAACGGCGCCGAGATCAACATTCAAACCCACGTTATACTGTACACGGCGCCGAGATCAACAATCAAACCCACGTTATACTGTACACAGCGCCGAGATCAATAATTATAGCCATGTTATACTTTACACAGCGCCGAGATCAACATTCAAACCCACGTTATACTGTACACGGCGCCGAGATCAACAATCAAACCCACGTTATACTGTACACGGCGCCGAGATCAATAATCATAATCACGTTATGCTGTACACGGCGCCGAGATCAATAATTATAACCACATTATACTGTACACGGCGCCGAGATCAACAATCATAACCACATTATACTGTACACGGCGCCAGAATCATTCCCAGGACCTTCTTTTTGTCACGCGAACGCCGTAACTACAAGTCTAACGCGACTGGTATATGTAAATGATAGAAAATAGGTAAATAAAGAGTATATACATGTACTTATGAACTCGTTTTCGTGTAAATAGATCATCTTTCTCTTCGGAAAATTTTGCAAGTTATTTACATTTTCATTGTTTTTTGCCTTTCAAATTTCTACAAATTGTTTGATTGTTTTTACGCCCCGTCAAGAATTTTTCACTCATATTGAGATGTCACCAGCTGTAGGTGAAGAAACATTTTAGACCTATGCTTAACAGTGAGGGTTCTTTATCGTGCCGACGCCTGCCGCGACAAGGGACCTCTGTTTTTAAGGTCATATCCAAACAACCCCGGGTGTTTTGTGAGGAGCAGTCACTACACACGTCTTCGTTTTGAGGTGGCCATGGCACGAGCGGGGCTCCAACTCACGACCTCCCGGTTACGAAGCGAACGCTCTACCACTGAGCTACAGCGACCGGTTCTCTACAAATTATAATGACAACCATTCTCTCATGAATGTATTGCAGTTGTAAGCAATACGCATATGGATACAAATAAATACAATACGTCTATTTTAACCTGTTCACGATTGGGAATTCCTATGGAAATGAGAGTAGAATGTTAAATACCTGGGGTTGTGAACTGTGAAGCCTCTCGTCGGCATACGTTTTATGAAGCGATGACATGATTTTCACAAATTAAATTTATTTCTTTAAAAGTAAATCTATTGGATTTAATAGAGATACGTGCTTCATACGGAATGGAGCTCTACGAAGTATTAAGACTTACCTGTGCACCACGTTGTATGATAGCGAGCCAGCGCGGAGCGCTGGCTCGTACTGCGAGCTCTAATGACTAGAGCGCGGGAAATAATCCGAGCTAAATCTCAACCTCTAACAAGAATTTTTATTTGACGCCAATCCCAGAAGTCCCTCGTACAAAATGGCGGATGGTTCGATTCGTAAAATAATAATAATAAAAAATCTTTGAAGTATTACAAACCTTTCTTATTTGAAAGGAAAGGATGACAATCATATTCTTCCCCCTTTCTTTTTCTTTTTAAAATATTGTCTAAAGAAATGTAAACAGTCACGTCACAACACGCTCGTTGCATTTCCCGCTAAACTGGTTCCTACATTGGCGAGAAGAGCAAGACAGTAATCCTACGTATTGACAGTGAACCAGATCAGTTTTCCTTGTTTTCAATAAAAAAAAATTGAAAATGTATTCACATATGCTGCGCTCGCCCCAACGGTCACACCGTAATCATATTAGCGAGCGAAGCTCGCGTCGCGACGAGCTCACTCCAATGATTACACATATGAGTCACGTGATTTGCTCTTCATCAGCTGAAAAAAGATGAGTATTACCCATAATGCTTCTGGAAAAATGTCGCCGTCACTGCGGTATACTTCATGGACAAACCCGTAATTAAAATAATTAGACTGTTTAGAAAGTACCATAAACGTTTTTAAACTCCAGACAAGCTTTCTTATAGCTTCAAACGTTTTGTTTTTGCTTGGTTTGAGAGAAGTAGAAAAAACATTGCAGCTAATATGACGTCACAATATAACTGTTTACATCCACCGCGTTATATTTCCCGCGTTAAATGAAGAGGCGGATAAAATGTCTATAAGTCGTGTTGCAAGATGTTAATGGGCTTCGCTCGTCTCAACGGTCACATCGTACAACATATTAACAATTTATGTTCACAGAAAGGAACATATGTTTGTAACTGTTCGAGTCCAAACTACTTCAACTTTTAACGAGCGCCCTGTTGTTATGTCATGTCTTTATTCTCCATTTGATTTCAGTATGATTTTATACCATGCGGAAGAGGGACTTTCAAATTTGAGATAAAGTAGTTCTAGAGGTAATACCTAAAATGATTCCTCCAAGAATTCCGTACCCGAGGCTATAATGCTGAGATAATCTCACACGAATCTCATAAAGAAATACTAGTATACTAACTGTACAGTGAAACCTAAGAATGAGGTCAAAGTTGCGCTCATCTCGGATTTAATGCTTTGGAGCAACAATTCAGACACAAAGTTTTACATCTCGCATTGCAAAGGAAAATATTTTTTAATATTGTTTTCTACAATTATCTCAAAGTAATGTGCAAGGGCCTGCGTCTGTGCGATGTGTTACGTCTATGAAAGGTAAAGATAACGAACAGTGATCAATCTCATAACTCCTATAAACAATACCAAATAGATAGTTGGACAAACACGGACTATGTGTAGGGTACAGCGTGTTACGTTTATGGGATGTGTACAGCCATTCTCTACCCAGAGTTCCGTGCGCTCATGCACTACACCTCTGTCAACGGCTTTTTACAGAAATCTTGTAAAAGTTTCTAATATTCAACATTTATGTTTTCGACTAAATATCTAGTCATACTATGAAATGTTTTGGTGCAATTAAATTGATGCTTACTGTAAATTGTTTAAAATCGCCGTTTTCTGATCCTAAATTTGGAATTACTTCATAAAATGCATATGAATGTTGGACATCCACGTGGTGAAGATTTGAATGTAAACATAAAATCAAAAGTAAGAAAGGCTGTAAAAATACGATAAAAATTGTGAAATAAGAGACAAACAGCTAAATGGTAAATATGTACTTATTAAAGTGTCGGTGGGATATGAAAAGAGCCTGATGTCATCACCTGTTACCAGAACTATTAAACGAAAAGGAAACTGAGAATTATTGTTTATATCATGTGATTATATCGTCAAGTGATTCCAAGCGTTGACAAAGGTGTATGTGAAGCTTGCGTAACGCGTCCTCTGGTGGGAGAATGGTGTACAGCGTGTTACGTTTATGTGATGTGTACAGCGTGTTACGTTTATGTGTATAGCGTATTACGTTTATGTGTGCAGCGTGATACGTTTATGTGTAGTGTACAGTGTGTTACGTTTATGTGTAGTGTATAGTGTGTAAACTGTTTGATTAGAATTGTGATAAGGAGAGGAGTGAAATTGGTCAATAATAGAGATCCAAACTTTCCCTGTAGAAAACGTTTATAACTACATATTTCTCGGACAGTTTATCAATGAACATACGTAGGGTTAATCTTGGGGTGAGACAGGGCTGTTAGGTCAGTAATTCACGGAAAGGTTGTAGTCCATGGGCCTCTTGTTTGATGTATTAATGCTCCATTAGCACATGTTTACACACGTACCTTCATACAGTTACATGTGATTAGTAAATTGTACGTATACAGACCCAGATAGTATATATGTACTGTCATCGAAAGCACAAGTATATCAAAACCACTAAAGAAATGGCATTGTCTTTCATGATTAAACATTTGTATCTAAATGTCGGGCAACTTTTGTTCCAAATACCACAATTCCCTGTGGTAAGTTTTTGGTTGTTAGTTGTGTGACAAAGATTATTTCTACAATGTAATATACGACATGTGCCTGTATCGTTGATCCCAGTAGTATATATTGGTGGCAAATACGTATATTATATACCATTTGTGGCGAACAATCAAGTCTAGAAGCCTACTGGGAGCTTCTGAAGAAGATTCGTGTCATTCATTGAATGCATAATTCACAATTAGATAATTTCCACCATTAATCATCGCCATCTCTGACCGATGATGACGATACAAGATACGAAGATGAAATTCATTGAGAAATATTTACAACCTAAGCTGTATCGATGTCTTTATTTCTCGATAAAAGCATCGATCTTTTAAATAGACGTAAAGCCTACATTACAAAATATAAATACAATGCAGGAATAAATGTTTAGGGTGTTGTATTATGGACAATGGAAGCATGACGGAATTATACGGATATTCCATTATACAAAAGACCTTGACTTTCATTAATTAAATATACTCATCGTATTATTCGTTTATTATTTACTAAATCATTTACTGAAATTATTTATACTAAGATTTAACTTTTTGTGTATTGGTGAATTAGTAGACAATGAATGGATTAATTTCTGATCGTAAATTATTCAATTCAAATCTTTATCCACCGTTCATTCTTAACTAATAAGGCACCAGAATTTCTATCTTTATCTACTGTTCATTCTTAACTAATAAGGCACCAGAATTCTTATCTTTTCCCACCGTTCATTCTTAACTAATAAGGCACCAGAATTTCCATCTTTTAGTCAACATCAAGTCATTGTCTTTCTTCTTTTTTTCAGAACAGAGCGCTTATCTCTCATAGAAGAGAAGATAGGGAACTCGCCGCCCAATTTTAACGATGGTAAGACTGACGGGGAATGCTTGTATTAAGTTGTGATATTCGTAATTCGCACTTCTTCCTGTCTGTCAGAATATAAAGAAAACAAAGTTGTAAATCTTTTAAAAGTATATATGGTATTTTATGTATGTCGAATCGTAGACACAGCGACCCACGAGACGTATTAACTTTATTGGAAAATGTCACTCAAACACTTTACAGAATATCGTTATGCATCTGAAAATATGTTTATTTCTAATATCTTGATGTGTACGATTAATATTAACCAAGATAGATCTGAAATATCTATATTTTATCAACATAACGTATTATTTTAAGTTATGTAATGCAAGATATCTGCGTTTTTACTTCAATTTGCGGTAGTAAAGTAGGTTGTAATATACGCACGTACATTCCGTTCAGTTTTGAAAATTTGAAGAATGGTCGTACAGTCTTCTAAAATCAGAGTAAAGCAAATCATATGACGTCACATTGTTGTATAATCAGAATGAGACAAAACATGGTAATGAATTCTAATGAAAAGTGCAAGAGCTACAAACTAGGCTAAGACCGTCCCCGCCATTTCCGCTGTCAGTGCGGAATGCAGTTGTCCAAGCCATTTTATCACAGCTGACCAACACATCTCTACTGATGTTACATGTTCAACTTTGTTTATTGTGTAAATAAGAAACAAACACAGCACGGAATCCGTAATGGTTAAGTTCCAAGACAACAATTTTCAGATCCTCGGCGAAGTCGCTTGGTTAATCATGGAGGGAATTTTCATGCGGGTTGTTAATTGACATTGTTGATGTTGAAAGTTTTAATTGCAACACATTTATTTCGTTCCCTTGAATATATTACTTTTTCTGTTTCTGATCTGCTGATTGCACGAAGTTACTGAAATCCATCGCGATGGTCTTTCTCTGTCACAATACATGAAAGCTTGAATCACGAACGTAACAACACAACATATACATTTTCAGCACGCAGAGTTACTGGTGGATCTGTAGCTCTCTGTTATGTCAAAATATTTTTTCAGAGAGCTACAGTTCTGCAGCTAGCAAAGAGTGTACTGTGTTTGAAACCTAAGCCTGCTCTCATGGTAGAATTTTCTGATTACAGACTGGCTGACAGCATTATTTATTTGCAGCATCTGTAAAAGTAACATAAGGCTAATATTGCTTACATCAAGAATTAAAACTTTAAACAATATTTTATTATGCAAAACGTAATAAGAATTGGGCTGAGGCTATATAAATCTTCTCCTTTATTAACTAAGATTGAGAGCGCTTTACTCTAGATCTGCACGTGTGGTATACGTAAAAGCCTTAAAATGAATCAGTTGACGGAAACAGTACTACATTCAATGTCTTCTCAATAGGCGTTAATTATGGGCGGGATTCCGCTTTATCAGAATACAATAGTCAGCTTTTATGTCTTCCTACCGTATATGCAAAAAAATCTTTAACATTAAATATCAACATTAAGGCTTTTCAGTCTAACGATCGCCATTCAGCCTAGTTCTGTCACTTGTCCAGGCGTTGCTGTATATAAAATAAGTAACAAAGATACAGAAATGAGAAAATGGATAAACGGTTATATTCTGCTGAACTTTTAGTTTGGCCTTATCAGAAATCTGGAATGACGTCATTTGATGCTATTAATCAGTTAAAAATTGTGTATTTTATTCTCAGTTTATTGTTTTGAGAAGTATCCAACTGTGGTGTGGGGCAGGTGATATGATGCTTAAATACCACTCAAATGACCTCCAACACATACGTAATTCATCGTCAGCTAAATCAACGATCCCTCGGATCCCCTCGGCTTTCGAGTGATTAATAACTATGCAATATAATGGACAGGGAGCTTGCGTCCAATGACCATTGTAACCAATATGTAATATTGACTGTTCCCGGCGAGGATATCGTGTTGTCAGCCTTCGGGATACTCCCTTTTGAGCGTTAATTGCTTGTCAAATAACAGACCCCAAGAGAAAAAGGGAGATAACTCTTTTTCGTCCATCTACAGAATGTTATTCCCGATATCGCAATTCGATAAAGCCTTATCAGATCTATTTACATCCAGAAGAGTTTCTTTCATTACACGTTCTTCTGAATATAACTGGTCAGTGTGTACAGAAATGAAATAATATTCGCAAGTTTTACACTGTTGACAAAATCATGCTCTTTTGATACAGACTTGTGCATCAGTCGAAAATAAGCAGTATAACTAATCATTAGCATTAAATGAAGTATAGCTGAAACATGGTTACATATTCTACCACGGTTATTGTAGAGATCAAAAGAAATTTCGCGGTCATTATTCCACGATATACATACCTTCATATGTATTAACTGATTATGAGAAAATTGATACACACCTCGCTTGCATTTCGAGTTTTGCTAATGCAACAATAAATTCGATGACTGAATGATTCAATTCTATAATCATAAAAATCAACCAATATATGTTGTAAAACAAATTCATAAATGACTGAAGAACATTTTTCATTCATTATAAACCAATTGTCTGCATTCCGAGAGTGATACACATGTAAACATGGCGATGCACAGATAAGTTTTTCTAAACTGTATTAAAAGCAAATGGTATAATCCGTTAACATCAAATTAAATACTTGAAATATTTTTCAAAATAGATTTAGAATACTCTTACCATTTCATTCTTTTCGTCAGCAAAAAAGCGATGTAGGTCATTTCGGAAACTGCCATGACGACACAATGATTAAATTCGTAGCTATATGTTTTCTGAGCCGTAGTAAAATAGAAATAAATGTTCTTGTTTTCGTGCATGTCGCAGGATTACCTCCTTGGTCTTGAAATGTTGTTTGAAACATAAAAGCCTCGGCCAATGCCTCGGTTTTTATATTTCAAAACGACATTTCTCAACCTCGGAGGTTATCCTGCAACATACACGAAAACTCGATCATTGTTTCTTAATTATATATCAAGTAATTAATGGGAAATATTCATAAGGGTATATCATTCAATATCTTATCAAATGATATGTATTTTATAAGTTTACAATTGAAGATTAAAAAGTAATTTAGAATTGTTGGATTCATGCATGCGTATAGGTCAGTAGTAGGCTTTTAAGAAATGGGTGACACATGGCCGGACAAACGTGTGATTGAATATTTCAGTCTGATGGAGACGTCAACACTGCCGGTGAAGGGCTGCAAAATTTAGGCCTATGCTCGGCGCTTATGGCCATTCAGCAGGGAGGGATCTTTATCGTGTCACACCTGCTGTGACACGGGGCCTCGGTTTTTGCGGTCTCATCCGAAGGCCCACGAAGAGAGTGAAACAGTATGCCTTCCTATGGAGCAGGGGTATAAATCCCCACCCCATAGATAGGAGGGGAAATGTTGAGATGTGTATAGTAGCAATCGTAGTACTGATACTTACCGCATAATTCGCAATTTGCGAAATTTAGTAAGTTTACGAGTGTTTGAGAATAAAATAGCTCAACAAAAATTGAAATTCATCATCTTTCTTCGTTAAATTATCGACCATTTCGACGATGAAATGAGTGATAATTGCATATTTAATTTGATATAGTTTAATTCAAGCAATTTCTTCTTGATATGGTCAGATTAATGTATACCACCGGATGATATAAACAGAATTCACGTCTTCATAACTTTTATAGTTGTCAACATAACAAGTTTATAGTACATTTGTATACGTACATGCATGCACCCTGTACCCACCGAAGCGTTCAGTAGAATACCATCACAGAGGAGCTGATATTCCGGAAATTGCGTATTGCATATTGATGACAATAGTTACTTGATATAAGCCAAGTTACGCTTATTTTCAGATTTTGCAACAAAGGTAGAGTGTCAGCTTGCAATCGACAGTTTCGACTCCATAAATGAAGTAGACATGGTATGTAGATATTGAGATGAAGTAGACATGGTATGTAGATATTGAGATGAAGTAGACATGGTATGTAGATATTGAGATGAAGTAGAATTGGTATGTAGATATTGAGATGAAGTAGAATTGGTATGTAGATATTGAGATGAAGTAGACATGGTATGTAGATATTGAGATGAGGTAGACATGGTATGTAGATATTGAGATGAAGTAGACATGGTATGTAGATATTGAGATGAAGTAGACATGGTATGTAGATATTGAGATGAAGTAGACATGGTATGTAGATATTGAGATGAAGTAGACATGGTATGTAGATATTGAGATGAAGTAGACATGGTATGTAGATATTGAGATGAAGTAGACATGGTATGTAGATATTGAGATGCTTTTTAAAGAATGTATTACATTGTGTGTTAATTATACCAGGTTATACATGTATCAGTTTTGTGGGGGGTGGGGGGTCCTTGCCTGAGGTTGGTTTTTTCTTCATTTCCTTAACTTTACTTTATCTCTACAGGATTTCACAGTGAGTATAATGCTGCACTTAAGTTGGGTGGATGCGCGGTTTATAACTTGGACTTCCGGCAATGACGATATTCTAGAATTTGACTCCAAGAGGCTAGACAATATATGGACACCTGACTTGTTTTTTCCCAACGAGAAAAGTGCGTTCATCCACCATGTGTTCATGCCAAACAAAATGCTACGTGTATATGGTGGTGGGCGGGTCTCCTACACCGTCAGGTAAAATGCTACGTGTATATGGTGGTGGGCGGGTCTCCTACACCGTCAGGTATAAACTTCGTTTTAGTAGTAGTGCAAAGTACAAATGTATTTAGGGGCACTTCACAACACAATCCGGATTAATGGAGGTATCAGTGGGTTGACGCGCATTACATCACTGGATTAACTGAACCCAATTCTAAAGTGGGTTAAGTTAACCCACATCTGATGTAATGTGGGGTAACTAAACCTGATCGAATCAAGTGCAGTGTACATTCGAAGTGAATTGATTAACACAATTTACAATAAAACATATAAAACCTTGATTTTGTTTTAACATATATCAGAATGAAAAAGGTAAAGATAACGAACAGTGATTAATCTCGTCCCTATAACCAATACAAATCAAGAACAGGGCAAACATGGACCCTGACATCAGAGGTGGGATCAGAAGTAATGAGGTAATTGAATCACTGAAGTAAAAAGAATTAATATTTACAGATTTTTACAACAGCTTATCTTTGCTAAATCTACGAAGTTGGTTAATCAAACTGCTCTGAACCGCAGTGGGTTGATTTGATTTAAACATAATTTGTTGAAATATGACATTTACAATGGATTTGGACACAAGTTCTTAAAATTTAAGACAGCCTCACGATACATTATTTTACTCGAACATATAGTACATGTATAATATATTGTATATATACATAAACCGTAGTGGGATAACTCAACAGTCGAGAAAACTGCAGTAGCTTAACTATTGCGGTTTAACATAATCCGCGTTATCGGATGTGATTATACCTTAGATTGTTGGCAATTCAAGGGTAAAAAAACGGAACTATAAATATTGACATAGTTTCAAGAATGTTTAATCAGGATTATGAGATTCCAAAACAAATATCTCCTTTCTATAATAAAGTTGTTGAGGGAAAACTGCCGCAGCACAATCACCTATTTCTCGACAAATAGTTTAGTGCGATTTGTTGAAATACAACCGATGCCACTGTCTGACTGTCAGTTTAAAAATGATCAAAATGAAGCAAATGTTAACTTGGCAGTTCGGTGTATGTTTACATGGTATTCAGAAAATGTTGTATTTTGACATGCGGGTTGATGCCGCTTCATTTTTTCTTCTGTTGTGATCGACGTTTGATAAGCACCACATCGTCTAGCGACAACAATTTCGACAGAACTACTTCGGGAAATTCTTCGATAATTAATGCAATCAGGTTATTCCCTTCAACTTTAGAACTTTAATAATAGTAGGACTTCTCATTTTATGCTTACCATCCGATACATTTCTTTGATCATGACCAGCAAACGTTAAGCAGGTGGCAAAGTGCGCCCGAATTCTCTCTTCATTCATCCGCCAAGAGATCACACCTAAGCCTACTCACGTACATGTAATTTTCACTTAAATTCACCGTTTGAACTCGGACAGTGATGGTATTTACAGATTTCTAGAAATCTGTGATAAATGAGTTTTCGGTATTTTCTTTAAGTAGACAAGTTTTCTACATATATTTATTTAATACAGCGTTCATGTAAATTCCCATGAATTTTTAAAAGATAGTTTGCTTTAACTTCTTCATTAATTTATTATTCCAGACTGTCGTTGACGCTGAGTTGTCCGATGGATCTCAGAAACTATCCCTTTGACAAACAAATCTGCAGAATAGAAATGGAGAGTTGTGCGTATATCCTGTTTTTGTATTGTAGATCAATAAGTGATACTTATAATAAAGTGAATGTTAATTGAATTTTTATACTAACTAAATGAATTATTCATATGTATTTTTTGTATTCGTTGTTAGTTAGCTACAACGAAGACAACATTATATTGGAGTGGACAGGCACGGACAGCTCTAGCATGGCCAATATGACCAGAAGGATAGACATGCCTGTAGAAATCAGCGACAACATTGAAATGAATCAGTTCCGGGTCGTGAAAAAGAAAACGCTCAAGACTCTAAATGAACGTAGAGGGGCAGGTAAAGATGTCGTGATTTATATAGGTTTTTTTTAAAATGTTGACTAGGATATAATTGTAGAGTAGTCTAGTGGCATCTTGTTCGTATTCACTGTTATCTCCAATGGTGTCCATCGTATCAAGATTTTAAGTTTGTTTTATCGTTATCATGGTTTAGCAATTGTTCACGAAAGTAGACTAACATTGGTCATTTAATAATTCTAAAACTACGCTCACATAGACATCATTTGTTCATTACAGTTTGCTAGTAGTGCAGTTACGTTTGAAATTGTATGGAAAAGAACGAGTCATGTTAAGCCATTCTTTTCAGGGAACCACAGTCTCCTACAAGCTGAGTTTCACCTGGTGAGAGACATAGGATACTATTTGGTTCAAATGTACATTCCCAGTATGCTTATCGTTATGTTGTCCTGGATCTCCTTTTGGCTCAATGTGAATGCCGTGCCCGGGCGGATTTCATTGGGCGTGCTGACCGTTCTAACGATGACTCAACAAAGTTCCACCGTCAACGCCACCCTGCCTCGTGTCTCATATACCAAGGCTATAGATATATGGATGTCCTCGTGTTTAGTGTTTGTGTTTGCAGCTCTCATCGAATTCGCGGTCGCCAATGTAATAGCCAGGAGAGATGGTAACAAAGGATTCAATTTCAAAAAAATGTTCTTCCTACCAACATTAAGTGAAAGGAGGAAGAAGAGGAAAGGGTCTGGGGTAAGTCACGTTTATGTTTTGTTATTTTTACATGAATAATATAATGCACAGTGATCAATCTCATAATCCTATAAAGAATACAAAATTTAGAGTAGGTCAAACACGGACCCTGGAAACACCAGAAGTGGGGTCAGAGGCTTAAGAGGTGTAAGCATTCCCTACTGACCGGTTAGACCCGTCGTGTTTTACGTCCCATTCAAAGAATTTCTAGCTGATACGGAGTATAGAGGCGTCACCAGCTTAAGGATAAGTGTCACAAATTTTGACCCATGTATAGTGCTCAAGACTGTAGCAATGAGAGTTTTTATCGAAGAAATGCTTTCAGTGACGCGGTACCTGTGTTTTTAAGGTTATATTTGAAAGACCCGTAACTTTCAATGCTAATGTTGAACGCTTTTAATGTCTTAGCTTTGACACCGCGCCAGGATCGAATGTCGAACCCTGGGCATCCCGGATGCAAAAGTTTAGGTAAAGTTGCCAATTCGTTTCTCAACATCGAGTGTGTTTTAGCATTTAAAAATTAATTCATTAAATATTTGCCATGCCTCTACCATTCTTTCATTATGTGAAAGTGAATTCAATGTCAGAAATACACGTAGATGATTCATTAAACTCATCACAAAATCATTAATTCTCAGAAAAAAACTAATATCCGATCATGTGATTATTATTCCCCACTGCTGTTAACCGATCCCACTGCATGGATAGGACCAACGTTTGAGAATGCCTCTTCGAGTCCAAGCGTCGGATGAGGCAGCCGTGTCGTCAAACTGAAACAAACTCTTCCTTTCCACGAGGGTAGTGTATGAAAAAGTGATGATAACGAACAGTTATCAATCTCATGAATCCTATAAAGAATACAAAATTGAGAGTAGGGCAAACACGAACATCTGAAATCACAAAAGGTGAGATCAGGTACCAAGGAGTAAGCATCCCCTGTCGACCAGTCACACCCGCCATGAACCCTATATCTTGATCAGGTAAATTAAATAATCCGTAGTCAAAATAAATATGTAAAGAGAGCCTTAACAATCGGTAAGAAACACATCAGACAGCATTCCACATAATAAGTTGTGGGTCATCTACATGTACCCTCGTTAGCAGATTCATATTTGTTATGCCAAAAACTTGTATAGTAATTACGTACAATCACAAAGTAATTACCCTGCAATACACTAATGATGACAGAGAGCACGAACCATTTCTAAATTTACTTAGATTATATTTATCTATCCATACAATATTACATGATGATATCCATACAATATTACATGATGATATCTATACAATATTACATGATGATATCTATAAAATATTACATGATGATATCCATACAATATTACATGATGATGGTTGTTGTCAACTTAAACAAAATGATTTTCACTAGCTTTTTTTTTTTTCTCTCAGTCTGCTGTCAACCTAGAACCAATAGGTAGTAATGCACGTCAGGAGAAACATCAAACGTCACTGACGTTGACAGTTTTCAATTTCACTGCTTTATACAAATAGGCACGCATTTTTGCACATTGACTATCAGATCACTATTTTAAACCCCATTCATTATTTGCGTCGAAATCACAACCAGCAGTCATAACTATTACAGAAAAGTGGTTAGACCAATCCATGTACAATGGAGAAGTAAACTTACAAGGGTATTCAATTCTTAGAAAAATCCAAAATATATTTATACTCAAGAAAATCAGATGGCTTTTTTCAGATCACTAGTTGATTATTCCTCCCTAATACTAATCACCTCCAACGCCAAACCAAACATTTTAATGTGACCCAACAATAATCACGTCTGAAGGTTTCAGAATTTATTACAAATCCACACACTCTCATTTTAAAACATATTAGACCAAAATTTTGAACATTTTCGAGAGCTAATGCTAACGAAGACTGCAAGAATCACAGAAATTGGGGTATCAGTCAATGATCTAATTCTAACAAACAAAAAGGAAATATACACTGTAGCGCCGTTTGATACCTTCCATGTCGGCATCAGTGTCCATTCAATCCTCTGCTGCTAATGTAACATATCAACAGGTGCATTTCTTGTGGATCTATAAGAGAAAGAGAGGACGTGTTGTACGGTCATAGACAATTGGGTCAACACGCAAAGACTAAAACCATAGAGAGAAATTTGAAAGAAGAAGTTGGAAGTCTTTGCAAATGAAATTGAGAAAGACATGGATAATTCCACGAAGCTGTGGAAACATCTTCAAGACGTGGAACTGAAAAAATAAAAGGAAGAAGAATATTACACTGCATTTGCGCTCAGAGAGATGGTGAAGTGTTTTCACGAACCCATAATAACAATATTGGGTTTATATACTTTGTTGTATCCCCCGAATCTTGCTTAACGAGTTTATATAGAAACAGATGGAAGGAAAGCACCTACATTTTCATAATTGAAAATATTTAGCTAAAGGGTTAAAAATATATACATAGGTATTAACTAAAACAATATCAGGAATGATAAATAGCAAAGTTCAAATTCTCGCCAAAACACACGTGGTTATCGGGAACGGAAAGCGAGGCCTGCTGTTGCTTTTGATTATGGGATTATGAGGCGCCAAAAATTTATTCCACTTAACTCTCAGTCCCTGTAAAAGTCTGAACAAACGCTTGCTATATATTGTGTACCTGGTATCAAAGGACCAACAAAAGTAAACGAAACTTTCTTTTAAAAATTCAACATGCTTTTGATTTAATCATATTCATACACGTATAAACACATTCGAATTATATTTCAAACTGATCCCACCTCTGGTATATCCAGGGATCCGTGTTTACCCAACTTTCAATGTTGTATCCCGTGTGGGAGTTATGAGATTGATCACTGTTCATTATCTTCGCCTTTTCATTGTTCTATTGAATCAGAAGCAATCATAATCTCAGATCTCAAAATAAGTGATCATTTGTATAGATTTGCTGATTTCTAAAAATAGTTAAATATCAATAAATTGCGATAACCTAAAGTTTGTTTGGATTAGAAGAATTGTTTGAACAATTGATGTATTGGTATAATTATTGTTTACCTATCTCTTCAGGTGTTGGTAGACGACAAAGGACTGATGCGACTGGATCCTGAAATGGATCCTACTCTCGTTCAAAAACACCGAGAACTTTCCGGATTGTTGCACGCAATGTACTTGGATGTTGCGTGTCGCTTTCTATTTCCGATTTGTTTTGGGATTTTTAACCTAGTGTACTGGACAATATATACATCCGATACTTTTCATAAAAACCGCTAACACATATGGAGAAAAGAACTTAAATGTGATAATAATCTCATAATCATGAACTCCAGCTTTCCTATATGCAAATTTTCAGTCAACTCCCATGGCGATTCATAATAGAATATAATGCCATCAAGTTAGATTGAAGCAAGTCACCACGTGCCGTTTACAACAATGATTAACTTTACCTTTGCATTGTTACGCACGCGCTTAATATTTCATGGTCATAGGAAATTAATACAGAAGTTAATCGAAATGTATGGACCAGAAGTCAATCGAATTGATGGACCATGTCGACCGAAGGAAATGTTTCCAAGTGTATGAGTGTGACAGTGTCATAAATCGGATTACATTCCATAAATTTTTACAATCGAACTTGTTGTCTTTCTGAAGCTCAAATGTGTTGGAAAATGAGTTCCCTGTATATCAAATGATTATAAATGTCAGATACATTATGTACATCATTATTATTAAGGGTGCGAATATTCACAGTATTGCTCGTACATTTATAATATGCACTAGTATATGCGCATTGTGAAGTGGTTTTCGTTCAGTCATGTTGAATTTCTGTGATAGTACGAGGAAAAATAGCAGATGTTACTTGATTAATGCAAAAATCTATAAATTGCTTGTGCTCTTGTCTGAATTTTGACAACGATAAACACGTGACATGTACTGCGTACCTATATTTGTAGAACTCTTTGTCACTGTCACATTTCTTGTTGATCTGTACACGTGTACACTCCAGCTCTCTACTGTGTGAACAGTACTTGCTTAATTTCCTTAGAGCCACAGCATAATGTTGGGTTATATCGAAACGAATAACGGAAAACTAATATGTGTACTTGGGTTTTTTTTTTCTTTCATTATTTTGTTTTAACGCTGTATATCTTATTTCTAAATAAAATCACCGGTACAATTACACAAATTGTTTTTGATGTATCTTGATAGACAGATTTACCCTGGGAATAAGGGAGTTCCAAATGCAAGTCGTAGTTCGAATGGGCATCGACCTTTTAGAAACCGCCAAAGGGATTCCGACCTTACAGACTCTCGATAGTAACGATGACGCTGATACAGGGAAAAAATAGAATTTAAAATATGAAATAAAAGAATCATAAATAGAAGGAAAACCCTGCGTTCACGTGTTTTCTTGGGATGAGTAGGCATGACTGTTTCCTCGCTCCATGTTAGTTTTCTATTTCCAGAGTTTGTTTTTTATTTAAACAATGTTCCGGAGAGCTTGTATAATTTCCTCCTGTGTGTTACTGGGGTTTGGTACATGTCTGTACATATAATTTTGACACCTGCTGAAGGTGTTGATCTCTGTTGTCTAATTGGAGCTATTAACAGATCACAGTGATGCGTTCATGCGCAGCGGTTCTACAACAATCTTGGTGAGAACTTTCCGAGCGACGCGGTGGATCCTAGCATGTTTTGGAATTATTAGCTGTTAATTAAACAAAGCGCAGTACCGCAACAGCGAAAAGAAAGTGCAGCCAACGGAGTTGACGTCACATATTTGCCAGAATAACAAAGCTTGCTGGGATACTTCGTCTATGACTAACCCATACATTTTTTTTTTCAAATTCCAAATTCGTTTTCCCGGTACACTTTTGGTCTCTAAAGTATTACGTACTGCCATCAAATATACTTTGACCTCACACAAGCTAAGAACTGTGAACACAACAATACCTATTCTCTAATACCAATGAATCTTTTATGACAGTAGTATGCAATATATGTATAAAAATAATACCCCTTAGGGAAGTGAAAGACTCATAGTGAACTGAAATTTTAAATGCATGTACATTGAAGCAGTGTCTAAATGTCTGCTTTTGCTTGGTTGTGCACATTATATAGCATGACGTAGATTCCTAACTAGGTTCAAGAAAGAACAAAACTGTAAGGACGTATATCCTTCCGATTTATTGATTGATTAAAGTGTCAATAGGTATAGTATTTTTAGAAATCTCTTGCCAGCAGAAATTGAGAATGCTGTATACTGATCTTTCAAGTCCTCGTCTTTCACACATACGTTATAAGTCACCGCCTGTCGATACTATTTGATACATGTAACATTTTTCTCACCAATGTTCGTTTGGCAGTTACATGATGACATGGCTGAGTAACATGTCTGACTTTGTAGACATAAAATATTCTCTAACCCGGAGATTTGTTCTCTCTTGAAGTAGTTATTTGTGATACGTTTATTTCATTTGGCATCTCAGTCAGAAAATCGACAGATGAACACGCTGCATGTTTCTCCAGAATCTAACCTAAACAATGACTCAAAACACTGTATCATAACATAATCCAGATTGCTCAGTCAAAGTGATGGACACCCTACTTTAAAATACAATTGTAGACGCAATGTTTAGAGAGGACAGCAAATACTGAAAACCACCTGCAGGTGAAAGGAGTACAACTTTGCAGGACAAATACACTATTCTAATCGAAGATCAATTCAGCTTAAATATAGGCGTTGCGCAAAACCATATTGGAAGACTAATCTAAAATTTTGGCGAAAATGCACAGTATCGATCATTTTTATAGAAAACAAGGAGACCACGAGCCGTATAAGGGTCACCGGAGTACCAAACGACAAAACCTCAATTTAGAAGAAATGTATGTTGTTGGTGCAATCGGTGCATCTTTCAAGTACTGAGGATTGAATGATGAATCCTTCTTCTTCTTCATATCTTGAACAGATATTTTTTTATATTACAATCGTATCAATGACTTTAATTTTGACAACAACAAACTATCCTATTCTGCAAAAATCACTCATAACTTTGACTGATTGGCATGATTCTACTGCTTGGTTATAATCAACCTTTTGTCTAAAACCTCTGTACTATGCAATTATGACCCACCAAAACCACTTTAACTCTTTTATTACGTAGTGATCCTGACTTTGTCCAAATGACTTTTATTTGGGGTCATGGCACAATGGAAAAAAGTGAAGATAACGAAGAGTAATCAATCTTATAAATCCTATGTCGAATGCCAGATCAATGACACAGCAAATGCGGACTCCTATAAACACCAGAGGTGGAATCAGGTGCTAAGGAGGAGTAAGCATCCCCTGTTAACCACTCACCATGCTTTTCAAGATTTAGTTTATTTTCAGTATCTGATCAAAACACATGTAGTTCCGACTTAAGAGTCTTAGCTAGCCATCAGAAATATAACATTTGAGTTGAGACCAAATGTTCAGGAGTATAATGAAGAAGATTTAATTATTTTATACTACCGGTTCAATATTCATACGCCACGTCGAGGGACCTCAACCCTCACTACTGGAATTCAATTTTACTAATGATTCAGTTTAGGTATTTGGTGACCAGGACTGGAAAAACTATGCATTTCATTATGTTATTGATAAAGCTCCGTCCCATTACCACAATTCGTAACCCAGGAACCGTATATTCCACAGTTCACCATAAAATGCAAAGAGCTTTACCCTAGTACCAAAACTATTGACCTACAGAGGCCATGAATTCCACAGTATGGTAGAACCTTCTCAGTCTATTAGCATTACGTACTCAGTTTGGTGTCCAGGTGTCAAGATCAAGGAGTTGTAGACAATTAATGCATTTTTATCATACAAGTCAAGTCCCACCCTAACACCAGATCCCCAAACCTAGCACCAGGGTTCCTAGCACCAGATCCCCAAACCTAGCACCAGGGTTGCTAGCACCAGATCCCCAAACCTAGGACCAGGGTTCCTAGCACCAGATCCCCAAACCTTGCACCAGATCCCCAAACCTAGCACCAGGGTTCGTAGCACTAGATCCCCAAACCTAGCACCAGATCCCCAAAACTAGCACCATATCCCCAAACCTAGGACCAGGGTTCTTAGCACCAGATCCCCAAACTTAGGACCAGGGTTCCTAGCACCAGGGGCGCGTTTTACAAAAGAACTTACGACTTACAACAAAACTTTACATACTGGAATTTTCAGGTTTATTGTAAGGTCATTCAATCCAAATGCAAAATATTTTTATAAAATGTTGAAAATTAAGCTACTCCATTCACTTAAATTAATAATTTTGTAATACAATTCAAGACTTGCGACTTTGCCGTAAGTTGTTTTGTAAAACGGGCTCCAGATCCCCAAACCTAGGACCAGGGTTCCTAGCACCAGATCCCCAAACCTAGGACCAGGGTTCATGCATTTCACATTTTAGTCTTCATTGCTACTACTTGTATGTACTCAGTTTGAATGTGTATTGCCCAGAAGGAAACCTATGCATTTTCACAAGAACACCACCCCTGTCACCAGAAAACCCCCAGATCCAACGGCCACAAAGTTCACAATTTTGGTAGAGACTTCTCTCTTCATTGTTACTAGTTGTTTGGTTTCGATTTGGTTGTTTGATGACAATCAAGAATATTGGGACCCAACAAAAAAACCAATGCAGTTATCTAAACTATAAAGCCCCACTATAGCAACAGAACACCTTGAACCTCATGAATATCTTGAGGCATCCTTGATGGCCATGATTATGGACACATTTTGTCTGCTACATTTCCCATAATAGGAAAGATTTTTTTAAAAATCCATCTTTCTTTTTTACTCCACTCCCAACGCGGCAGGGACCACGAAATTCACTATTTATGTTTCCGTCACCCTTTCATGCTACATGTCAAGTTTGCTGAATTTGACCGAAGTAGTGATGTATAAGTTGAAAATACTTATCCGTTAATGCATGTCAAACAATCTACAATGAGTTCGAACAACACTAAACTCGTCATCAGTTTGAGAATAATTACGTCACCCATTAATTCTTCGCGCTTTGTGCATCAGTCCATTGGACGAATAGGATGTACCCTAAGCCGCTCCTTAAATAACTTATTGATTAGCAAGTTATAAACAATAATCATGTTCAGTAATTTGCAGTGGATATATATTTTACTTATGTAAAACTTTTCTGTTTGTCTTGAGGAAGGGACAGGTAGTCCCAAAAATTTGACAATATGATTGTGTCGTTAGTATGTATACACCAACAAATATTGTTCATTCATACATTATAAAAATTTCACGGTCAAATCAATATTATGTTGACTTGTAATCTAACATCTGTGGTAACCGTATTAAGTTCCAAGTTTTTTTTCCTGAGAAATATCTCCCTCTTCTCAAACCTTCACTTTAAACAATGTTTCACTGTGTGGTGGTGGACTAACCTCCAAACTCAAATGATCGCAATAATTAGAGTCTCTATATGCAATTAGTTTCATCCGGTCTAATGCATAGTTTCGAGAAATTGTCTCTTCATCTGGGATTGAAGTTGTTTAATTGTATGTTTGTGTCTGTTTATCGATAAAATCCGGGTTTAAGTAAATGTAGTTGCGGTGATGGAAGGTGACATTGTGTGTCTGTTGCTCTGAACGTGAAACAGGTGAAAATTTCCTATTATAAGCAGTATATGGCAACCCAATACTGTACTGAGCATGGACTGAAATGGATACCCCTGCTGATGGTCCACGTTAAGAAGCTGACATGGATTTTACATTCAGTCAACCATGTTTTGCTTCAAGATGTTATTATTGTCTCAAAAGGCTACAGAGTGCAGGTTTTTTTTCTTTTAGATATACATGTAGATGAAGGCAAATAATTCAGTCCATTTAACCATCAGAATTGATTACAGAATTTAAAATTTTAATGTAAACTGAAACACAACTCTCATTTACGCTGATTGATACGAAAGTATGGAGCCTACTTTGTATACAAGATTGAAGATAACGGTAATATTGTTTAACGTCCCGCTTCAGAATCTTTCACTCATATGGAGACATCAGCATTGCCGGTGAAGGGCTGCAAAATTTAGTCCTATGCTCGGCGCTTACGACCTTTGAGCACGGAGGGGTCTGTATCGTGCCACACCTGCTGTGACATGGAACCTCGGTTTTTTGCCGTCCCATCCGAAGGACCGCCCCCATTTAATCGCCTCCTACATCAAGCAAGGGATACTGAGGATCTATTCTAAACCGGATCCCCGCGGGACTATGTGTGTATATGTGTAATGGATGTGTGTATATATGTAATGTGTGTATATAAACAGAAATACGTTTATTGAAACCAATTTAGGCATACGAATAAAAAGCAACATACAAAAGAAGAAAGTCAAAAATGTGTATATATATATATATATATATATATATATATATATATATATATATATATATATATATATATATATTGAATGTGTGTATATATGTAATGTGGGTTGTACATGTTGTGTCGGCAAGGGTAAAGCACTGTATTGCCCTTCGTTCGTTTACTACTTTCCATCCTTGACATCGGAATAAAAAAAGAATCATGAAATCACTTACCATTTTGAACACAAAGAGGATATTCGTGATACAATTCCAATATTGACTCAATCAGCGCTAGGAGCGCAAAAATATCGAGATTGCCCATTGTTTGGATTGGAATAAAACGCTATCAAAAGTAAGTAATCAGAAGCTTCCGGAACCAAATATTCAAAGTCGCATTATAGCAAGCTTCTCTCTCTCTCTCTCTCTTTCTCTTTCTCTCTCTCTCTCACGCACACACACACACGGCACACACACACGCACGCACGTGCACGCGCGCGCACACGTTTGCAATCTAACAGATTTGTAGAAGTCTTAGTTATTTTATCATAGTCAAATGACAGTAGACGAGAAAATGCTTCCAATTACAAAAAATGTTGGGTTTTGTTTTTCTAAATTAGCCCAATCTATGAGAGTGTCTTAATGTTTTCAATCTGTAGGTCATGAATTCGAATATGTTGTGATTTTCATTTTCATAGCAATGAATACCACCAACGACTATCAAATTACTAGAGGATCTCCCCCCCCCCCCCCAGAAAAGTTTATGGATCTTGTCTCCATTTTGGTTCCCATATTTATCCCCTTGTATCCAAGATGATCGGTGTTGTGTGTGTTTGAATGCATCAAATTCGATAAACATTCACTTTATGAATATGCCCATGCATTTGTGAGGGATGTTCAACTTGTTGTGTTCTTGTTGAAAGTTCAATAAAATCATTGAAGGCAAACAAACATGTTGTGCGTTTTGAATTTTTGGAGCGAAGACACGGTAAAATACATGCATGCCATGTGTGACGATAATGAGAGGATCATTCAAGTGCATGAAAATAAGAATTGGATAATTTTATTATCTTTTCTGTACTGTATCACAAGTATGTTTTCTATCATCAAAATGTCAAACTGTTGGAATAAATTGACGATAATTTTTGACGTTCTTTATACGCCAGGATTCCTACCGATCTTTAGTTGAATAACTTTATAGTATTGATTATTTCCTTCTTGTTATAGTTAAACCGCAGGCAGATGTAAACAGGAAACACTTGTTCACATCTTTTATAGTCTTATCATATTTCAAAAACATATTCGATCCTGTGATTTGCACAACAATTTGCGCAGTTCTTATAAATTTTACCCTGTTTGTCGAAATTTCATTTCAATAATATAAATACATTTTGCACTTTTTATATTGAAAAATTTCAAATATGAAAAAAACCCTCCATTACAGTGTTTTTGGAAGGGGCTATATTTAGTGTCATTGTGAGCTTGAGATTTTGTGTCATACATGCAAATGTGCCAGGTTGTGACCGGAATATTTAACGCAACAAAATGTTCGTGTCAAAATGGGTGCCTTATGTGCAACTTACTTTAGATATCTTGTGTCTCTCTTTTGTGTCCTTTTCATGTATCATTAGTGCACAGGTGTGTGATTATCGTAACTTAAATGTGTATTTGACCCAACTATATGTGTTAACTCAATACTCAATACTGTGTATCTTAACGTGTAACTTGCGTGTTCCTGACGAAAACGTATGAATCTACACTTTAAAGAGAACCAGTTGAAGAAACGGATATATTTGGGGTACTAGTATGACTGATGTATGACGTCATTGTGCAAAATTGTTTTCCACGAATAAATTCATCGGATATATTGTGGACATATATAAAAATAATGTAGACCTATCATTGTTAAATGTATTATTAAATCCGAATACTATTCCTGGCTTGTTATCTTGAGAAATATCTTGTCTTGGCTTGTCTGCATGAGCTTACGTTTATTCTTTGTTCCAGAATTGATGGTTAATTAACTAGATGTTTAGTCATTTGATGAACAGCAATAAAATAAGATCAGAGGATAATAAAACAGCGGATTTGGAAAACTCAGAGGAACCACGAATTATAAAATCCAGGCCGTGTCTGGTTTCTACTAAAGAAAGAGATCGTG
This sequence comes from Ostrea edulis, assembly GCF_947568905.1. Classification (NCBI taxonomy): domain Eukaryota; kingdom Metazoa; phylum Mollusca; class Bivalvia; order Ostreida; family Ostreidae; genus Ostrea; species Ostrea edulis. Next base: position 68,514,462 of record NC_079165.1, read on the forward strand.
GAGATTTTGGCGGTCGCAGCGTCTTGGGCCGAGTTTGATAAAGCGATAAATGCAGTCATTAGGACCACAATACATTGATTATAAGTTCTTCTGAGCCAGAATCAATCACGCTAATTAAATACAAAACCACGAACGCTATATTGTGTTTCGCAATATTTTGGTCATTCTTCTAATAAGCGTTCAAGAGTAATGATTCTAGATAGAGAACATTCGGAAATCAATTTTACGGTCAATCATAGTCGGTACTCACTCTGTAAGACGGGAATTTATATGGTACGCCGAACCGTGACACCATATCTTCCAATTCGAACAGATATCCTTGACAGTAGTATATCCACGTCTTGGTTATTATAGGTTGACGAGTGGCTTGTAGAAACAGCAAATGGACCTTGTTGCTGGTGATTTCCGAACAAAGTATTTCATTGACAAGAAGATTATCATTTATTGAGGTGACAAGGGATTGTTTCGAATTAATTTCGGTCATTATTTTTAATGAAAATTAGGTTTGGTGTTTGAATGTTGCTTAAAATTTCAATGATAATAATTTGTCATAGAGGGATAGATCTACAATATGCAAATCCCCATAGTAAAATGCATGAATGTCAGAAGTCAAATGCGAAACTTAATTCTAGTTGTAAAGCTATTAATTCAAATATTGCGAAACGTTACAGACGGCACGTGGAACAGCTTTTAAAAAGAGATAGGTGGCAGATAAGAAGAGGTCACATGTATATACATGTAGGCAGCTGGCATGTTGTTTGGTATATATATATATTGTCTTGCAATTGGTTGTCAAAAGTCTGCAGCGTAAAGGCAAAATGGTAAAATACAGCGAAAAATTGTACATGGGGTCCAGGACATATATTCACAGAAAACCGTACGATTACGACAACGACTTTCATGAAACTTACAACTTTTTTACGTTACGTCAAACTTAAGATTTTTTGTGAATACAGTAGACAAAAACTTGCGCCAATATGTCTACGACTGATTTTTTGTGAAAAGATGCGCAGATCTTTGACATTATAATTACATATTTTTACCTTAAAATTCTTAAGAAATTTCTTTTACGGTCACTGGGGAGTAATTTAGAGGGACCATCACCGAAAAGAAACCAAAGAAATTGGGTAAATCGAACTTTGAATTGTCACATTTCTTTCGCACAATACTTGGAATACACAAAACTTGCCCCTGAGGTTTGGCTGGAAACTGAGCATGCATTAAAAGAATAATGGTGAAAGACAAGATTAGGTAATTACCTACCTATATTTGTTATTCTTTCAATTTGAAAGACCGCAATATAGTATTGAATACTCATTCCTTATCATTTCTCAAATCGGCACTTAACACTAGAAATTATTTGTTGTTACACTAAAGTAAACAGAACATTTTCTTTATGATGTCTATATCCCAACTGACTGGAAATTCAAAAAGGTATAATATATGCATTAGTGTCATGTAAAAATAATGCAATTTCTATATATTTCTGCACTGTCATATTATTTCATTTAGAACAGAAAGTACTAAGGAATCAAATCCCGCGGGGATCCGGTTTTGAATAGATCCTCAGTACCCCTTGCTTGTCGTAAGAGGCGACTAAATGGGGCAGTCCTTCGGATGAGACCGCAAAATCCGAGACCCCATGTCACAGCAGTTGTGGCACGATAAAGATCCTTCCCTGCTCAAAGGCCGTAAGTGCCGAGCATAGGCCTCAATTTCACAGCCCTTCACCGGCTGTGGTGACGTCTCCATATGAGTCAAATATTCTCGAGCGGGACGTTAAACAATATCCATCCAACGAAGGAAACATTGTACTATCATTCTTCTTAGCTAATCCAAAATTTTAGTCGTCTTCAAAGACATCATACTGTCGGTCGTAGTCCGTTCTGGAATCGGTGCGTGGTCTGTGGTCGTTGTCCATGACGTAATCGATGAAAGGTCAATGATCGTTGTCCGTGACGTAATCGGTGCGTGGTCTGTGGTCAATGACAAAGTACAGCTTTGTATATATATATATATATATATATATATATATATATATATATATATATATATATATTCTAGATTATTATTTGGTGTTTAGATATAATTCAGGTATAATTTAGAACAACAAAACTTTAACAAAAATTAAACAGGTCGTTGAGACAGAGGGCAGATGAAACCAGCTACAGTGTGGATAATGTGCTTTTTCAGTCTTCTGCGCTTGATTATTTCCCGATGATAGTTGTTTCTGCTAAACTAATAAACTCAGTAATGCCAAACGATCTTTTGTTCACACCAAAAGGTCTTTTATTTAATGATTGTGTTTACTGTGACTAGTCTAGATAATAATCTTCTCATTAAGCCTCCCTGAAAATTAATTATTTCATAGTTCGGTGAGTGTTCTTCGGGCAAGACCGGATACTACAATGTAAATATTCCGAAGGTATAGCCTACATTTTTCGACTAATGGGTTTGAACGTGTAAAGTGACTTGCAAATATTTATATTGGCACAATGTTTATGATTGATTAGCTAAACCTTAATTTTTTTTTATTGTCCTTTCAAATCTTTTTTTAAAAAAATTAATCCATTCTACACTGATATGAATTTAATCGTTATTATCATTTATAAATGGTTTAGTTTCTTGATTTGATGAAAAAAGGACCAAAAACGGAAAGACAAACAGAAAACATATAGGCTACAGAATATATTTATAAAGCTACTGGAACACTGTTTATCATATCCCCAATGACTGAGCGAAAAATCAAAATCCAGAACATGCAAGATTCGTATGTTGAATTTAGCGCTTCCTTCATCATCCGCTTTCATACATCACTGAATACCGTGGATATAGTTAGCCGAAGTTACGACTGAACATTTGATTGATAAAACGGTGCTCGGCTCTCTGCCAAATGTTTTAAGTTAGCTACGAGGAAAATATATAATTTGTTTCCAGAAGCAGCTCATTCAATTGTATATATTACGGTTCCGATTTTCTAATGTCGTTGTGAGAAGTGGTGGACGTCAAAATATGGAGTTTCTATGGATTTGGCCTTTCCTTGCAGGTTTTTCAGTATTTGCTTGGGCACAGAATAAGGGACCGAATGAAAAGAAAGAAAAAAGGTAAGTAGTGAGCATTATCAGTCATGTTACACGAAAGTGAAATGTTTCTTCTTATTCTTCTAGCATATCAGAAAAAGAAAAGAGCCACAAGTATATTTTTAAAAGAGTGAATGACAGATTGTACTTGTAATATAGACCTGCGTTGGCTGTGCATATAGGACTCTAATGAGAACAGATATAAATATGTTATTCTCTTTGCGTATATTGCTTGTTGTTTATACAATATGTACTATGCCACATAATTATATATATATATATATATATATATATAGAGAGAGAGAGAGAGAGAGAGAGAGAGAGTAATGTTGTTATATCATAGTGATAATTCATTGGTTAAAACTCAGGAATGATAACGATATTTTATTCGTCCAATTCGAATACACCATTCCTGTAGATACCATGCGTTAATAAATTGTTATAAAGTAACAACTAGCACTCTATATAAGGCTAACTATTTCACGAATATTGTAATCTTCTGGAGATCGGAAACAAATTAAGAATAACTGGTGAGCGATTCCACCATTTAATGTGTCTTGTTGTACTCACATAATACCACCCCCACCGACCTACTGGCTGAGGAATACGTCGATCCCTCTATTGATCTCTAATTTTCCGAACACTCCGCTTATTTGGACTGATCCGCTGACTGTAAACACTATCTGGAGACATTTAGATAAAAGGAGTCAAAGGTCAATTGATGAAATATTCGTTACAGATATTGGTTCAAATGAATGTTTATTGGGCAAGCAATTCAACGCACGTGTAAAATCAAGAAATTCAAGACTTCACAAATTGCAACTATTAAACCTTCCGAGATTAAACGAACTAAAGTGATATCTGCGGCTGTTCTAAATCGTAGCTAATCTTGTTTCTGTTTACTTAATTTGCGAATACATATTGTATGATTATTTGGGCTTTTGAGCTTGCATGCTTTGATAAAAAAAACCCACTTTGATAGATAAGAAAAATATTAGTATATTTCTCCATTCAGGACATTGTTCACTTTTATCGTGAAGTATACGTGTATTTGTTTTTGAGTTCAATGTACAATACATTGTATTTTTATATCCGTAATCTGATAAATTAAAATGGTGTAATATATTGACGTGAACATCGAACATTTCATCCGAGTCATCTACTGTTTCCCAACAATCCATCAAAAGAGAAACCCAAGTGCTGGTTTATCAACTCTTCGTCAAAAGCACTGCTGCATTAAAGAGTTCAAATTTATTTTGAGAGTTTTCTCATGTTTCGAATGTTATTCTTGGATAGGGTAGTATCATTCTTGTTGAGAGAAAATTAGAAAAGAAAAACAGGGACGTGAACAAAACACATTTTGAAGATTGCTAGAAAAAACATGGAGGTAGTCATTTGATACGTCTGATCGACATCTTTTATAATTCTACTCGTGTCCAGATCCGAAAAAAATATCTATCTAGATAACAGATTGGGTTGATAGATTTTCGCAACGACGTCAGTTGGATTTTCCCCCTCAAAATACAGCTATAATCTATAAAAATTAAATGTATTGGGAAGAGAATCTGCGGTACAAAATATAATTAATCACCTTAATAATCAAAAACACACTACAGCTCGTCAATAAATGAAACGAATATGATTCAATTTAAACAGCCTAGAAAACTCAAGAAAACTCAAGAAATCTCATTGGATGTTAAGTTAATTTACATAAATAAATTAATGAAGTTTCAAAATACCATAATTATTGACAGATATACCGGTATTTCTTTAAATACACAAACTGGAATTTTAAACTACTACTGAATAATTCGATTTATTTATGCTTGTGACTGTCTATTTTCAACTTCTTATAAAATATACTTATATATATTTTTAAAAAAATACTAAAACGATCAAATGTTGTTTCTGGCGGAACTTTATGATCTTTAACATAAAAGAAGATATTACGATCACCAACTCTCTCTCTCTCTCTCTCTCTCTCTCTCTCTCTCTCTCTCTCATGCATTTAGTTAATCCTAGTAACCCAGGTTGTCTTTCTTGACGTATTGCCCGTTATACTTCCTTATCCCAGTATCGACAAGCTTTCGGTTTAGGAAAGGGTGCTGACCCCTAAACAGATGAAGAATTCCCCCGAGATTAGAATCGATAGCTGCAATGTGTGTCAGTTAGTTGGCTATTTCTGTATCTAATTCTGAATATCGACAGTGCTAATCTGCCCCAGAGTGCTAACAAATGTTTTAGAGAAAGTTTCAGAATGGAGACTCGAATGGTGCTCTCTATTTTGTTTTGTGTGAATGTTTCATGGAGTTACTCCAGAATGCAAAGGTATGAATTTGTAGCTTTTCTGTAGCTTCACGACTGCTCATTTGTTTAGAGAAGATAAGTGTAGACAGAAGGAAATTCCTTTAATAAAGAAACTGTATGCAACACATTTTGAAACAGTGATATGAAAAGAAATTAACTCTTCTTTGAATGAGTATCACTGGCTAAAGCTCAAGCTCTCTTGAAAATAGTAAGAGAGGGGCTTAAAGTCTATGTGCACTAAACTTGAACTCAGAAAATATTCCCGTAAGTGAGAAACAGAAACGATTGTATATACATGTATGCACTTCATTTCCAAACTGATAACCAATGCATGCCATGCATATATGCCTAATTTCATCTATTCACATAGGTCTTTTTAGGTTCTTGCAAGTGGTCCTTGTAGCACCAGTTACATGGAAGTTTGATTTGATTAATATCCATACTTGTGTTGTAACTCGAGCAAGCAAACGCAATCAAAGGATGATAAATGGGTCGTTACACTAACCAATAGACGGCATGAATTCTCCGAGTGGACCGATATGGCTTTCTCTGGCATGTAATCATAGCAAAATGAAAGCAATGTGACAAGGCTGCAAAAACGGTCGTATATTACTTCGCCTTGTTTTGCTTTGAAATGAAAATATTAGTTTGATTGTGACATAAATTACGCCTTTATCAGTCAGTAAATCAAACATGCATAACTAGACGAACGTTCTTTGGTTACTCATGCGCAGGAATTTTTTTTTATCCATGTGGTAATATCTAGAGTAATTTTCGATTATAGAACTTTAAAAGTTGAGACGTGGTCTTGATTTATATTTCATTTTGGATATACAGAGAAATCCAAACAAAATCCAAACTAAATCAAATTCAACTTCACATTTGTATACCAAAAAATTAACATACAATTGTAAGACAACAAGTGTATGTCACAGTCCAGTATTCTACCAGTCGAGCTAAGTTTGAGTTAGCCCATTAGCCAGGGATCGTGGAAAGGTCATGTATCTAACACTGCCACATTGTCCCCTCCAGTAAGAAAGGCGGCCCGACTGTCCCGGAGTGCCAGTGCCTGTGGGGCGAAGTTCTGGGGACAATCACTCTCACCCGCCAGAGAGTATACCAGGGTCCCAACGTAAGCACCAGATGTAACACAGATAATTATATGCCTCTACTGAGGATCGAACTCGCGACCTCTGGCACGACAGTCCAGTGCTCTAGTGATCGAGCTAAAGGGTTAACCCACTAGCCAGTGCTGGTAGGAAGGCCATATATCTAACACAATATACACAATGTAATAATATTGGCATATTTAGAATGTGATCCGAATTGATTTCTTTTTTTAAAAATACTAAATACACCTAATGTAAATTTGTTTTGGAGAGGGTGGCACCCTAATTTTGTGCAAAATAGTTATTTCATGTGTTAGTGTTATAACTTATATATATATATATATATATATATATATATATATATATATATATATATAGGCACCTGATCCTAACTCTGGTGTGTCCAGGGGGTCCATGTTCACCCGCGCTTTTATTCATACATATCATCATATTAGCAAAACTTTTTTTCCTGAGGCATATCGAATTATTGGTGTTGTTGATCATATCGGTGCTTTATTTATATTCAAGTTTTATTAAATCATTTTGTTTGTTTTTATTTCATATGCTATAAAATAATATTTTTTACACTTTAAAAAATGAATAAATATTTTAAAATATATTATTATCCTCATCGTAAAAGAAGAGAGATAATCCTACTGCATCTCTGACTTTTTAATATAAATTCACCGTCCTTCCCAACATGCTGTTTATGGTGAGATTCCCTCGCTGAAGTCTGAAATTGCACACACAATATCAGTATTCCCTGATACATGAATCAAATCAAATAACGTGACGTAGCAGCCCAGCTGAGAATCATATAGAAAATAGATGGTTTAAAACTACATATACATGTAATTACGTATACTTTTAATATTTTATACTACAATATACTGTGGGTGCTGTACATCATGAAACTCGTAGTATTTTTATATCTACACTGTACCGCTTGGACATAAAAGATAACTGTCATAAAATTCTAACGATCATCTTTAAACTTTTATTTCACTTTGGGTCTCACCTGAGACATAAAAAGACATACAAACACAGTATGAAACAAGACAACAAACCTATACACAGAAAGGAATGCTACTTTGTACTAGAAGTTGACATATCAGTTTTGCAGAACTTTGCTAAATCAAGAAGAGTACAATAGAAATACAGGTGAACACGTCTCCGGGTCAAATTGTAGTCTTCACATTTTGTACAGTTTCTAGGGTGTACAAATTGTAGTCTTCACATTGTGTACAGTTCTAGGGTGTACAAATTGTAGTCTTCACATCGTGTACAGTTTCTAGGGTGTACAAATTGTAGTCTTCACATTGTGTACAGTTCTAGGGTGTACAAATTGTAGTCTTCACATTGTGTACAGTTTCTAGGGTGTACAAATTGTAGTCTTCACATTGTGTACAGTTCTAGGGTGTACAAATTGTAGTCTTCACATTGTGTACAGTTTCTAGGGTGTACAAATTGTATTCTTCACATTGTGTACAGTTTCTAGGGTGTACAAATTGTATTCTTCACATTGTGTACAGTTCTAGGATGTACAAATTGTATTCTTCACATTGTGTACAATTTCTAGGATGTACAAATTGTATTCTTCACATCGTGTACAATTTCTAGGATGTACAAATTGTATTTTTCACATTGTGTACAATTTCTAGGATGTACACTTTTCTCTGATTGTTGAAATATTGCAATTAGATATTTAAGAACAACAGTATGTCAGTTCTCTCACTCGATCAAAAGAAGTCTTAAAATGGATTAACCTACGCCTCGTATACAAAATACAGATAACTGGACAGACCCATGGTATATGTCATAGGAACAGATACGCATTTCGCATTCTGTATTTTGCGTTGTTATCATAATTTCATTTTACGACTATTTCTATCATATTTACATAATTAGTTATAGTCCCAGACCATGCATTACAGAACATTATTGTAGACGCCAGTCATTGGAGAGGGCTTAAAAAAAGTACCAGTCTGGAAAACAACTGCATGGGGATGCTTCTCTGTCACATCCGGTTAAGTGCTTAATAGTAATGTTGTCAAACGCAGACATGACGTGCGGTTCGAGTAAAATGAAAACATAGTGGCTTCCAAGTTGTGAGACGTTGTACCCTAGAAAAGACTAAAATAATTACGTTCGTGTCAATCAAATGTAATTAAATAAATACGAAACGACGGGTCTATTCTGCAAAGACATAAACTGTCTCGCTTTTTCATAATAAATTCTTGGACTTCGAACGATAAGCAAATTTCATTTGGAGCCTTAGAGATTAGCAGCGTATGAATATGAAAAGTAACAATTATGTTTTGTTTATATCAATATGAATGAAATTGAAACTTGTTTATCGGAGTTTTGTTTTGTAAATGTCCAAGTTGTCGGCTGCTAATGTTTTATTTAGAAGGATTTGGCATTTCACGCTGCCCAAGTCAAGAATGTCAAGAGTACTTCACACTGGAGATGTTTGCTCTATCTCATAACATCGATATCATAGAAAAGATGTAGAGACAGGGTTCGGTTTATTGGAGAGGAGTGATAACTTCGTAGTTCCAGTAATAGCATTTTATAAAGAGCAAAACAAAACAAAACCAAAAAAAAACCACTGTCTTCGTTTCACCTCCAACAAACTACTTTTATTATATGTATATACATGTAATTATGATATATGTATATCACGCCATATTGTTGATAAAATTATGAAAAGTTCAGACCAAATAAATATACGTGGCATTCATGTTAATTTCTTACGACATGATTTCTCTTATTTTTTAGGACAGACTTGCTGATGCGTATTCTTAGTTACAAAGATTTGGAGAACCCGCCAAACTACGATTCTGGTGAGCTATTTTCGATTTTAAAAAAAATTAAAAGTAACATCTTGCATCCTGTTCGCCTATACATTAAGTATTTAATGAAGCCAATCTATTGTGTTGCTCTATTTTTAAAAAGTAAACTTCTATAACGAAGCTCATTATCGGAAATTGCAGCTGTAAGTTCCGATCTAGAAACCAAACAATACATAATTGTTTCTATAAACAGAATATTCGAGTTCCACTAACACGTATTTTATTTGGAGTCGTGCTTCCATCCTGTTTCTACAAGCATAGTGTACAAAATGCGCGGGTTTTTGTTTTGCAGATAAAATCACAGTCATCGAGGCTGACTTGAACGTAAACAGTTTTGATTCCATCAATGAGGCAAACATGGTAAAGCCGTAACCATAAGCATTCAATTATCATCATACATGAGACTGGCGATATAATAACTCACTGACATTTATAAACTTTTCAAAACTTTTTCTTGTAGGATTTCAAGATTTCTGTGATGTTGCACCTGCGCTGGACCAATAATTTGATCACTAACCAGTTCACCTCAGTCAAGAGCACTTTGGATTATGTGGAGCTGGACGCCACGAAGATGGGGCGTCTGTGGGTCCCCGATTTATACTTTCCCAACGAAAAACGATCGAACTTTTTTAACGTGATGACGGACAATAAGATGATGAGGTTACACCGAAATGGAACTATAGACTACACAACCAGGTCAATGACTGGCAATCCGGATAAAAATTTACAAATATCCAACACCGTGTTCTTTCAAAATTTGAATCATAAAATCTAAAAAAAAAAAAAAAAAAAAAAAATGACGGTTGTGGTGGTTCAAACTTTGAATTTATTTTAGCTAAATTCATGCATTTCTACTATACATTGTAGGATATCGCTAACGCTTTCTTGTCCTATGAAGTTAGAGAGGTTTCCATTTGACAAACAAACATGTTCCATTAAGATAGAAAGCTGTGAGTATCTAGTCAAATGTTCTCCATTCTGAATTATCGAAGATTTGAAAAATGACGTCATGACTGTACCTAACATTTCCTTATAAAATCGCCAACAGTTGGTTACACGACCAGCAGTATACAGCTTAGATGGTCCAACATTTCCGAAAATGCTGTAGCTCTGAACCAGACCGACCTGCCGCAATTTGAAATCACGGGGAGGAACTACTCACATCGCGAGAGAACCCATCGATTTAGAGGTATAGCATTGTGACGTCTCAAGATGAATGAAATAGTTTCCAGGAATCTTAAAGCAATAACATAAATTCCAATTGTTAGTCATGTAATGTTTATTCTTTTTGTCTGTTGATCATATATATTGTATAAATATAAGGACCTCATTAAAATTAGCTAATTTAAGCTTTTATGGGTTATCCTTGGGTTATTATATCATCATATGTCATGTTATTCATACAGTCACTTATTCTTTAACTGTTATAACTGCATAGTGCTATAGATTATGCCAGGTTTCAATTTCTTATTTTAAAGAGCTAGAGCCACGAAAGGTCAAAATCGGCCCATTCTTTGAATTTAATGAAATTGTCAAAATTTAATCTTAGGACAATGTACTTCATGAAAAAATAAAATATAGCATGATATTGCTTCCTTTGATGGAAAGGGTTACTTGGAAAGTTGCCTTTGTATAACGTTGCGTCGGCAGACAAGATACATCGTCATTAAAACATGTACGAGGGTTGTCTCAAAATTCCGTGGACAAGCGGCGTTTTTCAATAATCTAACGTCACTGAGAAATTAAACTTTTACAACATGAAGAGCAAACAATTTTCAATAAAAATATGTAAACAGTTTTAATATTAATTGACATTGAATAGGAAAAATTCAGGTTTTTCATTATAGGGAACCATAAAGCGGCGCAGTGTAAAAAAAATTTCGACTTATGTAATCGAAACAAAATTACAATCGCTGGGGGAAAAAAAACTTTGTTCATTTTATTTCTGACAGTATATTTCTATAGAGGAATCTTGTTTAGATATTCATTTATATACCTGGAAATTTTTTATCATTATCACGGAAAATTTAAATGAATTATGATATATCGTTCGATCTAGGACGTTTCGGTGTTGGGCAGTAGCTGTCGTCAGCTCCTTCTTCCGATTTAGAGTTTGAAGATTTTCTGTCCGAAGCATAGTATTTGTATCTACATGCATTGCATAATGTGTCGTGTTTATGTTTGACAGAGACAAAAAAGTTTTTGTAGAAAGCACTTTTTCAACTTCATTGATCAATAGTTTATGGCTTACGCGGTTTATAATATCGTTCAGCAGCTGTCTTTACATTGCACGCATTTCTACACATCTTGGTAATAAAATGTTATAATGATTACTTATAATTAAGCTCAGCGTTTAACATTATATCGGATATACATACTGAAATGTACAGCTTAATTTACTATACGTGTACTAATCAGGGGCGGGTACAAAGGAGGTGTCACGCGTAAAGAGGGTGAGGGGGGTAAATTTTTCTTTAAAATGTTTATCCAAATGGAGGTGGGGTGGGGGTTGCAACCCCCAAACCCCCTCTAAATCTACCACTGCTTTTGAATTCATTAATCAAAACCAATTAACCAATTTCATACATAGAAAAAAATTATTATATTTTTCGTAATATACATTAGATACTGCAAGATTATTTTGCATGGTAATCAAGAATGATATTTTTTCATACGCCTGAGTAATATAAAAACAAACAAAAACAAATAAAGTTTGAAAAATAAAATCTAATTAGGATGTCTGCGGATTTCTTTTAATTGTTTTCTCATATTCAAAGTCAGTAACTCAAAGATACATTTCGAGCGTTATAGGATTTGATCACGTGACCAACTTCATGATTTGAGTCGAATAACACATACTAAATTATTATTGTCCTCGGAACAAAATCTGCTACCTCGAGAACTTGATTGATTTTGTGTACATGGAATATGCTTTCACATAAATGCATTTTATATTTTGAAAATGAACATGCATTTTAACTAGAGTATTGAAGGAAAATATACAAATTCTTATATAAAATATAAAAAGTGTTGAAAAGGCGAATCGAAATAAAACGAAAATGTAAAACTAATCCGTGAGGTGGACGACAAAAAGAAACCTCTACACACAGTGACAGCGGTGTACTTGACTGATCTATATAATTATATTCAAGCATAAGTAATACCCGTGTAAATATGAACCAGGTTTTCAGAAACAGTTCTCCTAACCTTTTTGTCGGTTTTTGGTGAATTTCGACCACAAAACAGGAGTGTCCCTTTGACAAATACTAATGTAAATTGTTCTGAAGATTGTAACCTAAAATGTGGGTTTTTTCCCGGAAAATCATTCTCCTCTATACGCATTTTCTTTTGTTACCCTTGTGCGTGAAATTACACTAAACTATGATATGTATGAGTATCTATATTTAAATGTTCTGTACTAGATAATTTCATACTAAAATCTCGTACAATGAAATATTTGCTTCAGAAGACTTTATAGTGTAAACAACATTTATATCATTTAAAAGTGTGGGTTTTTTTCTTTTTGTAAGAAAGATAACTCAAGCACTTTGTACTTGAATATTGAAAAAAAAACCATCCCCTCTTAAAAATTATTTTTAAAAATTATTATCTCAGACCTAGGAGTGAAACGATTAACCGAAATATCGACACTGTTCAATATAAATTCTCGATTCAATGCTTCGATCTCCGGTTCGATACGTACATGTATTCTAAAAATTGGTTGAGTAAAATACCTCGTGCTTGACCTATACTTGTTATTTTTTACATGCACGAGGTGCAAAATGTCATACTTTTGTGTAGCCTCTAGTCTGACAAAAACAACAATGAACTTACGTTAAACTACATAGCCAAAGGGCATCTTACCGTTTGGCGGTTTGGAAATAGTTTGCTTTTAAGATTGGGACTGTGAATCTTTGTAATTAAATTTTACTTCAAAGTTATTATTGCTTTCTTCCGTAAAATCGTGACATAAGTATTGCAATTCGTATCGTATCATGAAAGGGGCGTATCGTTTCAGACCTAGATCTCACGATGTTGTTCTGCTACAAAATATCTCTAGATCTGTTTTAGAAAAAAAGGTGAAAATTCCATTTTTTATATAGATACATGTAACTTACTTTTTCCATTGAAATAAACAAAATGCAATGCCATTTTTCTTCCAAAGAACATGGATTTTCTGAATAACGATATGATACAAATACCTTTATAGTAGAACTATCGAGGGGGGGGGGGTAAGTTGGTAAGTTAGGTACTTTGTGCTAAATACATGATCCTCTGCTTTCGCCCATGACAATGCAATAATGTAACACAAACCATGAATTTCACAATTTTGAAAAATGCACCCAAACCCTTTACTAAGAATAACTAGGAATTCATTTTATTTGCTAAATGTTCAGGAATAGATAAGATTTTTTTTCTAAATTTCATACACTTTCACGGCCAAAACCAACCACTATATCCCTTGTACCTGGATCCATGAATTTAATGATAATTATGATAGTGGCACATGCAGCTAAGATCATATTTGTTTGTTTGGTCTAGTAAATGATGAAGGTTTTTCAAAAACATTTCTATTTTCAATATTCTATTTTCAATAATAGAGCCTCACCCTTGCACCAAATCCCCTGATCGAAGGGGCACGAATTTCAACATTACATGTCCAGGTAAAGAATAGGATTTTTTAGGTCACCTGAGTCATTCAAGTGACCTATTGCTGTTTTCGTTCGCCGTCGTGTCAACTAGTGCGTCGAGCGTCGGTCGTAAACTTGAACATTTTCAGCTTCTTTACTTGAACGGCTGAATCTATCCTAACCAATATTGGTGTATAGCATGTACCTCTTGTCAAAAATTATATTATTTGGGGGTTTTGTCGTTGGTTTTCATCTTTTTTTCCTCTTTTTTGACTCGATCCTCATCCCACAAGAGAAGCATGAGCTCGGTCAAGATCAAAGGAATGCCGTGGTCATTATTTTGCGATATACTCTCATACGAATTTATTTAACTGATTATGAGAAAATTGATACACACATCTTGACTGAAGAATATTATCATTCAATATACATGTAAATCAATCGCCTGCATTTCCGAGATCGATGCAAATATAAAACTGTCGATGCACAGACAAGTTAACCCTCTTCTACGTAGGCCTTGTACTGTGTGATATAATCCGTCAACATCAACTAAAGACTTGAAATATTTTTTCAAAATAGATCTATCATACCCTGCCGTCTCACCTTTTTCGTCAGCAAAAACATGTAGGCCGAGTGCCACGACGTCACGGTGACTTAATTAATTCATAGCTGTATAAGTAAACGATCAGCTGTATAATGTATATTTCTGAGTCGTAGTAGAATAGAAATGAAGTTCTGGTTTTCATAGATGGTGCAGGATAACCTCCTTGGTTTTGAATTGTTGATTGAAATATAAAATCCTCGGTTAACGCTTCGGCTTTTATATTTCTAAACAACATTTCTCGACCTCGGAGGTTATCCTGAATAGGCTGGAACAAACACGATTTCTTAATTTTTCTTGCTCAATTTATCATATTAAAATTTGATTGAACTTGAAACTGTACAGATGTTAACACACGACAGGCAACAATAGACAAAAACAGATCGCAGTTGGAGACCTAAAATGGATTATATATCATTGCATGTAGGCCATATTATTTTATTAGAACAGGCAAGGTTCTGTAGTGGTCACGTGATATGAATATTAACTAATTTTCTTTTCATTTGTAGGAAATTTCAGTTACCTTCAGGCCGATTTTCATCTAGAGCGCAACATAGGCTATTACATGATACAAATGTACATTCCCAGCCTCCTGATTGTTTTACTATCCTGGGTCTCTTTCTGGCTCAATGTCAACTCAGTACCAGCCCGAATTTCCTTAGGAGTTCTCTCGGTTCTAACAATCACTACCCAGAGTTCTGCTGTGAATGCGTCACTTCCCCGCGTTTCTTACATCAAGGCCATCGACATCTGGATGACGACATGTCTGGTGTTTGTATTTGCGGCCCTGATTGAGTTCTCAGTTGCCAATGTACTGAGTCGTAATAACAGCTCGGAAAAAGAATTTCTGCAGAGCATTTTTCGCATGACTAAAATCGGTCGAATAGAAAAAGAAAAGAATGGTAATGACGTAACGAAAGGCCTTCGGCATCGTCGACAGAGTCAGATAGACGCTGAAAAGAAAGATGTAAGTGCGGATCCCATAATTTGAACATTTTCACTTTTGACTTCAATTATGTGTATACTTTGCGGCTTTGGTGTTGAGCAAAGGATTATGTAAAGAATTAAACCACATCACGTACGGAATCACTAATTTAAAAGTAGACATGCCTCGATATATTATGCGTTATAAGAATGTTTCTTACATTTTCCAGCTCATCGTAAACGAGTATGGTAATGTTAATCTAAAGCCAGAAGCCAAAGAGAAGACAGAAAAACTCCAACAAAACAAGGGTCTGGTCTACGCTTCCTATCTGGATGTCACGTGCAGGGTCCTTTTTCCAACGATATTTATAATCTTTAACATCGTCTACTGGGTGTATTTCTGGAAATTAACCGTCAACTGATCATTATCATTCCCTGCATAGCTATGTCCAAAAAAAACCGACTATTAGTTGTTGTCGATACGACCTACCCTATATCAATTGTTAAAACTTATCAGGTGTCATTGTTATATAGTTTATTCAATTCTCGGATTACTTTCTAAACATTGATTTTGATGTATTTTCGTATGATGTATATTGGGTTCGTTTCAAGTATTGTACACATGTATAAACAATATTTGAAAAAGATGTTGCTTTTCATCCTCATCATCCGTCCGTGAATTTAGTGGGGTTTCTGTTTTGTTCTTACCATGCACTTCTCGCACCATTTCTTGATTTCATACGACATCATATGGAACTAGACCTAAATTGAAATGTTGTTTGTTTTCTGTTTGCGACCCTTTATTTTGTCCTATAAGTAGCTAAGTGGGTAGAAATATATTTTCATTGGTGGGGCGGCGGCTACAAAACGGTGATATTTTTAATGACTAGATCCATCTTGCCAAGACTATTTTGTTTAGGTAAAGAGCGTACACAATTTTCATTTTAAAATGCAGGAAAAGGTTCGTCTTTGAAATGATTTAGTAATTCTAAAGATACAATAATGAAAACAATTAAATTCAGTCAGTTTATCTTTTTGGGTCGGTCAATAATTGAAAACAAAACAAAATTTTGATTAAGGCTCCATCCAAACAAGGTACATTATTGGAAGTAAAGAATACTCGATGCCACACATTAACTAAACATATGCCATATCAATTAGTACTGTTTAGGACTGTGATCATGTGCAATACTTGTAGTATTTCTAAATGATTTTGTTATTGTCGACTTCTACATGTACATGTAACGATCACTTGATGAACATGTTCACTGAGGCCTCCGTGTGTTACTGTGTGATCACTAACACGTGGTTTTTGTTTTGTTTTGCGGTACTAACACTCTACTCGCTGTGAAGTACATGTGTATTGGACTGTTATACATTGTGATTCCACTGGTTTTCAGTATTGTTACAAAATAAAAATTAAAAAATTCGAGATATTCTGAGTGTAGCCTGGTTTGAAGTCTGAAATTGAGTGAAATAGAATAGGATCGCAGCTTTATTATCCCCGTGTACATGTAACAGAACTCCTACAGATATACAGAACTCCTACAGATATACAGAACTCCTACAGATATATGGTCGCTCGTTAGTTAGCGTATGTTCGTTGTTGCGATGTTGACAGAAAAAATAGCCAACATCGGTCACCGTCATCTGTGTCGCCTTTGAGAACGAGTATATGTATCAAATGATTTTATAATGGAAGTTCAGCCTCGATTTCTATATCATGTGTAGTAACTAATAATAATGCGAAGCAATTCAATTTATCATTTTACATATGTAAACAAGATGCAATTGTAATACTAGGGTAGCATGGAAAATACAGGGAAATATCATTCCCACAGTATAGCCAGACATTGAATTACTTGTACTTAGTTTGGTAAATGGATTTTTTTTTTAGATGCCTTGTAAGAATTCGTATTTGCCAATCGCAAGTATAAGTTCTTCCAAGATCGAGATTTTTTTTAAAAATATTTGTATAGGCCTATATGATTTTAATAACAAGAGCCTTGCGATCGTTTTAATCTTGAAAAAATCTGCCTTTAGAAGACTATTATTTGTTGATATCTTTGATGTGAATAAAATTAGATAATCATAAGTACTAATATTAGATGATATAATACATATATTACCTAATAACTCCTGAGCAATACAAAATACATTCATGATTTATTGGATATATCGATTAAAAACTCTGCATGTATACCTTAAGCACTTTTTTAAAAACACAATAAAACTGTTCCTCGTGATTAGATTTAAAAAGTATATAAATATATATCATTAATTTATGAAGATGGCTCTGCTTTAGCTATTGAAAACCAACAGCACGTAAAAGGAGAAGTAAATCTAAGTTAATCCTTGCTGGCCATAAACTGGTCAACATCCAATTTCAAGATGCTGGGCAAGCCCTCTAGTTCATCAAATTCAAGAGAACAATATTAGATGGGGATTATACGGATTTTCCAGACCATAAATCAAAGATGTGCAGTCCCCTCAGGTAAGGCGTCCTTAATCCTGGGAAAATTGCTGCACTGAACACCAAAATATTGCTTCAAAAGGCGAACACGTGTGATTAAACCTTGCAGGCATCGCGGGCTCCCACTTGACGCCTCCCACGTGTAGAACTTCGCGAATTTTGATGACCATTAAAGAGTATTAAATATTAAAAATTCAGTTTCTTAATTTTCTATACTGACAAGCCAACTAATTGGTCAATTTGCGGGTAGGTATATAAAGATATTTTCAGCTGAGAAAGTTTAGAATCAATCATTCACGGACAGAATACAGTATATTTTCGTTTTTGGAATTACTAACCATTTTGACAGGTGCATACCAGTACATTAGTCATTCGGATGATCTATATTGAAGGTGAGATACTTTGAAGTGTAACTGAGTTAAAGTCATAAAAATGTAGTACTGTCATCCATTTATTTATGGAACGACTTGTCCTAAAACACCTCCAAACATTTTTAGTCACTAATAGCCATTAAATTTCGTAACATTATGGCCGTAAAATTCTATTTGTTTGATTTGAAACATATAATGGCTCGTGGACATAATATAGAATATAAAAAAACATATAAAAATATTTTACAAAGTGTCGGTGAGAGTTTATTGGTAGGGGGAATTTTATCATTTTAGATAACTTTGTGTAATGTTTTTATTGTGACTAAAGCCGCCAGTGTGAGATAGGTTATATTAAAGGGTAGATCAAACTGATTTATTCATTATCTATTTCGGAATTCATGGATATTCACGTAAAATAATGGGTAAGATACTCTCGATTTCTTGATATCAAACTTCACATTACATAAATGTATATAGTTGTGTGTTACGTATAAATAAACTTGAATAGTTTATCTTTTTTATTATTGTAACTTGTAAATCAAAATATTAGAAACAAACTCGATGCATTTTTTCTTCTTTTTATCTCAAATTACTTTGGATATGTGAAGTAAAACAATTTAATTCATAATAAATCTATCAATTTATCATAATCCAACGTACTGTTTTGAAATATTGTTATCTATTATTTTGATGTTGATGCATGTCTATTCCTGATCACAAATTAGTAATTTATGAAATACGCTATACTATTCCGACTTTTGTCGGAAGTTACAAAGGTGGACAAGACGTTTTCTATTCTCGCTGTTACTTCCGACACCTGCCCCACAATAAGTGTAGAACTTTATCAAAAACAAAGCTATGGCGTAACGCCCGAGTACAAATAAACATCGGATTTTCACGCGTTCGTTTACATAATTGTTGACAACTCCCTACACCCATCACAATTAAAAAAGTTCAAGTGATTTAAGCCTAAGGGTTTTGTTAAGTAATTAAATAAATTTACGCGTGTAGTGTGTAATGTATTTGATCACTACAGTGGTTGTTCTGCACTGAGGGTGTCAAAGCGATTCTCACGAGAAAGACAAAAAATACTCTTTGTGTTTTAAACGTTGATCAGATTTTATCAATTAGGTAAATAACTAAAGGGAAAGGAAATCTTACAAGATAGGCCTTTCCTTGACATCTGTCTGATTAGAAAGGTTGTAAGTTTTTTATTCTACATTTATTGCAGAATTCACGGTGAAGATGTTGAGTATTGTTTTCCTGATCTCCTGTGTGTATGTAGTGCAAGGGACTAAAACCACACTTCATGTTACCGAGGAGTCCGATATAAACACCTTTATTGGACACGCCGGAAATGGAATCATGCAGTCCTTACCAGAAGAGGTTCAAGCGGACCTTGTGTACAGTATGATCGGGTCCGGGGAACATGCAAACCTAGTTAAACTAAACAAGGAAAGCGGAAATCTCTACACAACGGAACTTATTGATCGGGAGTCTACATGCGGAAAGCGGGAAAAATGCTTCATCAACCTCAAGGTGGCGCTGTATTCAGCAAAAGCGAGTCATTTCGAAATTGTGGATGTGGAAATTCTAATTGATGACATTAACGACCATGTTCCAAGATTTCCTACGAACAGCATCAGTATCGATGTTCCCGAGTCTACCCTCGTGGGAACTGTTATCACAACCGTTACAGCAACAGACAGGGACTCCACAGAAAAATTCTGCAATGTGACTTACAATTTACATGCTATAGATGTGTTCGGTCTTCATGTAACCAAGAACAAAGAAGGTTCACGAGTGGCTTCTCTTATTCTACTTGAATCCTTGGATCGTGAAACTAAAGACTCATACAACGTACGAATCACGGCTTCGGACGGAGAACAAACATCGGATTCCAGCGATATTCTTATCGACGTCACAGTCACAGACATCAATGATAACAGTCCACAGTTCCAACGATCTAGCTACAACGTTACAGTTCTGGAAAATGCCACAATAGGAACAACTGTACTGACTATACGAGCGTCTGATGCCGATCTCAGGGACAATGGACGCGTGTCCTACAAAATTTTAGGAGAAATGCCATTCTTTAGATTGTTTTTCATGATTGATGAATATACCGGTGATGTTCTAGTGGACGGGGATCTAAGTAGAGTAAGCGGAGAGACTTTTCAACTAGAAGTTGTAGGTGAAGACCAAGGACATCCGCCGCTTGCTTCTGTCGTAAACCTCACTGTATCAGTGTTAGATGTCGTGAACAACGCTCCGGTGATTGACGTGAATATCTTGTCCCATGGAGGTGCGCAAACGAACAATAATCTCACTGCACTGGTGCCAGAGTCCTCGGAATCGGGTAGTGTTGTAGCTTTCATGAGCGTCATAGACAGAGATATGGGTCTAAATGGAAATGTTTCCTGTTCCGTCTCAGGTACAGAGTTTGAACTTCAAGATGTCCCCTCTTCCGGACATATAATTGTTTCCCGGATATCGCTGGACAGAGAGACTACAGAACGTCATGATATAACGGTATTGTGCACCGATGCCGGGACTCCCCCGCTTTCATCTACGGTCAGCATCGCAGTACTGGTTCAAGACATTAACGACAATGCGCCAATATTCAGCAAGAAATCTTACTTCACATCAATCGTTGAAAACAATGAACCTGGAAAACATGTAGTAACAGTATCTGCTTCCGATAAAGACGTGGGCCAAAACGCTCGAGTAAAATATTTTATTCAAGGTGAACATGAACATCAAGCATTTACAATAGATTTCGAGTCAGGAATTTTAAAGGCAAGAACGAGATTGGACCGTGAAGTGGTCAGTGAGTATGAACTGACAGTGGTTGGGGTGGATTCCGGATTGCCTCCACTTACTGGTACAACAACAGTGTTCGTTTCAATCCTTGACACTAATGACAACGTGCCGTCCTTCAAGGTTCCAAGGTTCCAGTTTTTTGTCTTAGAAAACATGCCAGCTGGTTTGAAGATTGGACAACTCAGCGCAACAGACAAAGACATTGGCATCAACGGTAACTTGTTGTTTTCTGTCACAGATGGATACAAAAATACGATTCCTTTTATCGTTTTCCAAGACGGCACAATAAAAACAAGCGAAACTCTGGATAGGGAGGATAAGGATAGGTACATTTTCAATGTTAAAGCGTATGATTCGGGATCTCCTTCATTTGTTTCAACAGCAGAAGTCACAGTTTACATCGCTGATGACAATGATAACGCACCGATTATCAACTATCCTGCCAAAGAAAATGAAACGGTTATCGTGTTTTCTGAGAAAACGATCGGGTCTACAGTGGCTGTCATTCAAGCAAGCGATGCAGACGAATCGGGACCTAACAGTGACCTTGAATTCACTATAACATCGGGAAATGAAAGAGGGGTCTTTGCCATGGATAAAACATTCGGTACTCTAATCATAAAGAAAGAAACAGAAACACAAGAAGATGAGAGCTACTTGCTGCACATTCAAGTCCGTGACAAAGGATATCACACGAAAAGCGCGGACACCAAGTTAAAAGTCATTCTGAAATATGTAAACACACAGGATGAATCGGACATGGTGCCACGAAACGCAATGGTTACAACTTCTTTAGTGGCAATCACGGTGGTGGCTGCAGTCGCAATAACAACTATCTTATGCATCTTCAGGAGAAACGCCCATAAAAAGAGAAAAGAAAAACAAAATCGAGCACAAGTCTACAAACAGTCCCAGCAAGTGATCCCCATAGAGGCGTTCACCTACAAACCCGCTGATCCTAATCAGGTCGGTCTCCACGCGACTGAGAAAAAAGCACCAGAAAGCGTTAATATGACGTCATCAACAACAGATCAAGAGGACCTCGACAACATGGAATTGTACAACTCAACTGGAACTTCCATGTTTACCAATTCTCTCATCGAGTGCAAAGTAAGTGAATGAGAAAACCAATTCATTTGATAGATATTTGAAAATGACGTTTGTATGGTAGTCGTGATATGACATGAATTTATGTCGTTTTTAAACAGAGGATGATGACTGACGAAAGTAGCGATGACTCGGACTGTAGAATAAACCGTGACCGTGGAAAAGGCGGAAGCTACCTGGACATTTATAAACTGAGTAAGTCAAGAAAATTAATCACCTTGAAATAAATGATCCAGGGCTCGTATTCACAAAATATCTTACGACTATGCTGAAAAAAATAATTCTGTCTGATAATCAAATATCGATCATAAGGTCATAAGTACAGTGTATGTATTCAAGTTTTATAAACCATGGGTGTACTTTATATATTAATCAAGAAAGTCTACAAGAAATGAAAAATAAGAAAATTACAGTGTTTGTAAATTTTTATCTTAGTCATAATATATTTTGTTTTTTAAGTTTTCCTAAGTTTTCCTCTTTAATCTGATATTTTTTAGAATTCTTAAATATTTCATACTTTTCCAGATAGAATGAAAACTCTGGGATATTTTGGACCAAAACGGCCCCCACTGGAGAAAATGGATGTCATGGATATAGTATGAAAATTCCAGGAACTTTTCTTGTTAAAAAGTTAATCCTGCCACTGAGATAACTGCCTCTCCGATTTTCTGGTCCGAACAAAAATAGACAATGCCCGTGACCAGACACGCGCGAGTTGGCCCTGGAAATACCCGGATGGAACTCGTCTACAAAAGTCGGGAACTAATAGTGCTACTAGAGTAGTCTGACTAATCCAAGAACGTTACTAACCACTGTTGATGTATTGATAAGGTTTAATGAAATTATTTATAATGATATTCATCAAAATAGTAAAAGATTTCATTCACAAAGATTGTGTTGCTGGTTGTCAATTTGGAATAGTTTACTTTGTATCGCTGTCGAAAAAAGAAGTGCAATATTTGCATCGTACAAGATGTACGTTGTATGTGGTGAAGACAAGGTCTAGGAAGCTTTAAAAGACGTCTCTGTCTGCATGAACTGATCATTTTTTTTTTTAAACATGTACGTTAAGAGTATAGCGATATAAGGCCTCAACCGTGCTCAAAAGCTGAGGGCTGAGGAGTTAACTTCCTTACACACACACACACACACACACACACACACACACACACACACACACACACAACGAAATCCAGAGCTCTATTGTTCACATTTCGTTATAATTTATCCAGAAAATAATTTAAAAACAAGATATATAAAAGTATATTTTGAAAAAATCAAATGCTGTAATATTTTTGGCAACTCACCATAGGTATTAGGCTAAACAAACTTATTTTATCATCACTACTTTGAAATATATACAACAGTAGCGGATTTAATAGGGGGAGAAGCACATGTGCCTGAAGACAGGAAACAACACCCCCTCTCTCCGTTTGTGGTTCGGTACATACATTGTAAGTTAAGATATGAAAATATTATTTCTGATAATATGTAGGCCTAATATTACATGCACATATATTGAATGAATATTTAACAGAAATGAAATCTGAATATTTAATTTGGTTGCTTTAAAAAAGATATCTGCCCTGTCGATAAACACAATTTCAAATATTTTGTCGTGACCCACAACATACATATCAGTGGCGTAGCTTCCATTGAGGCAACCGAGGCAGCTGCCTCGGTAAAAAAAAAAAAAACACCTTTTACGTTGTTAAAATGTCGATAGCTTCTGGGGGGCTGCGCCCCCCAGACCCCCTGCCTCGGTAATATTCGAACCCAAGCTACGCCTATGCATATCTTCTTTTAAAAAATTTCGCTATAGGCCTATATATCTACATATTTATTGTTTTCAAGGAAGATTTGAAAACTTTCGCTATCAATAAGCTGTCATCATTAGCCTAATCATTGGGCCTTTACCTTTTTTGAATAGAATCCAAATGTAATACGTCATATTGAAAGTGATAGCGTCACTGTTTTGGATGCTAGTTTTTTAAATTGTGGGCATTGGACAGTGATCGAGTCATTTCAAAAAAGGTAACATTTTTTAAATATTGTATGCAGATGCCAAGCAATGGTAAATTTTAATCAAAGAAAGGGTGTTCATAGCATTTTAGTGAGTGATGGGGGTCAGCATACATGGCTCGGATTGAAATAGGTTTTGTTGGATGTCGAGGAAATATTGAAAGTGATCAAAATGGCGATGGTTCAGTTGTACAAAGGCTAGTAAACTTAACGAACAGTTAACTTGCCATTAACTTTAACATTGATATAGCGTTAACTTGAAATTAACTGTCAGTTAAACGTAACTAACTTTTGTGCATTGGTGGCCTAGCAGAATGTAAGATATTGTGGCAATGCATTTTATTATTGTAACAAGACATCGGACTAGTATTCTGAAATCTATACAGTTTACATGTATTGTAGTTATGTGTTTCTAATCTGTACAGTGCATTTGATCTCTGGTGAAATGTTTGATTAAGGTTACTCTACCCTCATGTGACTTATCAAAATTAATACATCTATTTCTGTTTGAGGTTAATTTGATCAATAACCAAATGAAATATATAGCCTATAGGCCGTATGTTGCCAACCCTATAAAGATGTCAGACATACAAAAACAAAAGTTTATATCAACATCAGAAAATCGCACATTTTCAGTAAACACTTTAACAGCGTGATGAAAATACATAAAAACTGGTTAAGTTTCAAAAGGCAAATTAATTGTTGATATCAAGGAAATCATTAGAAATACCTGCATAGGAGTTATTGCCCTTGACATAATTTTCGCACTAGGCTAGAGGTAATAGATTATTTATAGAAAATATAAACCTTTTCAGTATCAAAGTGTTTACCAGATTTTTTATTATAACCAGGGAATAAAATTCCTCTAAAAGGTATATTTCTATTATGCACAAATTTTAATGAAATAAAAGATTTTGCGAAACCCGTTCCTGACATCACATGACGATGGAGCTAAGTGTTGTCCGCTCAATATTTTGAGAACTCTTTTATTGACAGATATGAAAGTCAAGATCCAAACTTACTTCATTCCAATGTTCTAGCCCAATTTCAAACCCTCTGTAAAAAGTCATGAAAATGTTTGCAACAGTCAACTGGCCGAACCCCAATAGACCTAGCGTAGCTTAGAACTGATAAAATAATGCCCTAATTTCCAGGAAACAGGACGATTTCTCAAGATACTTTAACACATTGTCAAACATATATTTCTACATGTGCATGAAGGTACGAACAAAACTTTGTTTCCAGGGGGAAAATCCCTATAGGCCTATTTTTCAATTATTTCATGCAAAAATCTTTCATTTTTCCTCTCTGAATCTTCCCTTTAGGCCAATTTCTTCTTAATTTTGATGAAATAATCACCACTGAGTTTAGATATATCAAAAAGTTGCAATCTTCATTTTTTTTTTAAATTCCTGTATTAGTGTAAACAATGAAATATTACAGTCAGAAAACATTTATTCACAAATCATGATGTAGAAATTATGATTCAAACATATAAAAAATGAAATACTCTTGTACTCACTTTTGAATTAAAGTACGTGTTGAAATTTCCATATCCATGATATCGATTGTAGAGTTTTATTCCGAGTAATTAGATAATCATATTGTGAATATTTCTGAGATCAGCGCTTTTTATTTCAACAAATGGAAAGAAATGTATGAGGCATAGAGGGGATATTTTCTTTGAAAACCTTTTGGCCAAGAAGTATATACATGTATATAGAGATGTTACAGCTAATAGTATAGTGTGTTCTTAATGGCGAATGCAGGGTACACAGGTAAACCATGTACATATAAAATCTGTCGGAGTTGGAATCGATGGCATCAGAAAGAAGAAATAAAAACATTGATTACTGACTGAAATCTTCCAGGCTTCTGAACACAAGAGTTACCTTTCTTTGAACCTTATTACACCCGCAATTTCTACAGAACGTTCGGGTATTGTGTTGTTATTCTGGTCCGTCCGTCTGTCACTTTCTTTTTCCTCAAACTTCTGTTTTATCTTAAGCAGTACTTAACCAATTAATTCACTGTATTCAAATATAATAAGTGAAAACCTGCGATTTATCATTTTATCAATTGACGCATATATGAAAAATCACTTTGACGTCTATGTACAGTCGCATTCATGAATAGTCCGGCATAGTGTTAATGGGCTTATCCTGTGTAGGATTATAATCATACTATTCACACTGAGATCATCTCCGTGATTTCTTTATACAGCATTCCTTCAGCAAAATAAATATTAGTGACGCAGGCGACCTAATACAGTTTTTCTAGATCTTTTACTCAGTGTTCACTATATTTAGCGCGGAAAATAAAGCGCTGACATCGTTTTATGAATGAAATGAAGTCCTAGTCCTACTTTAAGTCACCAAATATTTCTTTTATTTGATCACTTGATATATTACATGTATATCTGCAGTCCGTCGTGCAACGTGCATTAACAATAGAACATTTTTAACTTCTTGATAACTAAAATCCCAATTCTTTTCAAAAAGTGGTATGAAGTATCTTTGGGACAAGGGGGACATAAATTGTAAATTTTAGGACCTTAGGGGTCGGACAAAAACTGCTAAAAATTGACCAATTTTCAAAAATCTTCTGCACATCTGTAAGAAAAACTAAAATGCATAATCATATAAAGTCATGATCCACAGGATAGAGGTTCTGACTCCAGGGCTGACTAACTTGGTATTTAGTTCATGTGTAAAACATTCGAATAACATCTTCTTTATGCTATTGATATACTAAATTGAAACTAAATAGGGAGAGGGCTAAAATAGGCTTTGCTTTCCTATCCCATACACTTATTTATGTATAAAATATTGTTTAAATAAATATACTAAATTGATATTTTTAGGCCATCTGAGTCTCTCAGGTGGCTTATTGTCGTTGGTCTACGTGTCGTCCGTTAACAATTTTACATTAAATTTTTATCTTCTTCCTTAAAACTGCAAGGCCAAAGTTACAATTTTTCGATGTGTCCTCATCAACCCTGTAGAACTGCCTCCCGCTGGATTCATTAGCCGTTTCTAAAAATAAACTTAAAACATATATGAAGCCCTCTTCTAAGATTGTGAAATTCATGGTCCCTGGGTCAGGGGTTCAGACTCTAGGGCGGGGCCAATATGACCATATAGTGAACATTACATGTATTAAATCTTAGAAAATCCTCTTTGCTCCCATATATATAATTGAGAAAAACTAATTGCATGATTATGGTGTCCATGAAGGTCTCTACTGAAATTGTAAAATGCATGGTTCCTGGGTCAGTGGTCCAGGCCCTTGGACAGGGCCAATATGGACACATCATGAAAATGTAATTGAAAAAATTATTTTTCTTCTTCTCTACTTTCATAGTCATTGGAGATAAACTAAATGCATGGTTATCAATCACTGGTTATGGTGTCTGTAAAGCTCTCTTCTTAAAATTGTAAAATACACAGTCCATGGGTCAGAGGTTGAGGCTTTCAGGGGGGGGGGGGGTTGAACTTGAGGGGTGGGGAATGTCAAAATGATTTATATGCGTCAAACTTCCATTTTCCCCTCTTCTGTAATTAAATAAGAATTATATGCATAAGTTTAAAGATCATATGAGACTCCCTGTATGAGCTATGAATAGGCTATAATACTCAGGTGACCGTTAAGGCCCGTGAGCCCCTCGTTAAGAATAGAGCAGGTAGCGCTGTACCAAACATGTAACTTATTATTCAAAGCAGAAACGGGTGTACCAAAATTGTGAATTTCGCAACCCCAGAGTTCTGACTCTAGGACAGGCCCAAGATAGAGAATATAGTGTAATATAGCATATTGCACAGTATAAAAGGTTGTTTATCAGTATGGGCATTTTCGGGGGGGGGGGGGGGATTTGTTTATTTAATATTAGAATGTAGTTTAGATATGCAGAAGAGGAAAGTTATTATTAATTTCATAGCTCTTGGGGCTTGCACAGGGGCTCGCTACCGTTAAAAAATGTAAACAATACTACAAATATGTATTTTAACATTATAATGGTATAGTATTGTTTACAATGTTTTACCGGGAGCAAGCCCCTGTGGGGCTGGTGATACTTTTATGTAACTAACACTTAGGTGATCGATTAGGCGGGCCTTTTGTTTACAGTATGTTGTTTTTGCGTCCCACTAAATTCCAGGAATTTTCACCAACTCTAGGTCTAGGTGTAGTGCCAAAAATTTTGACCTATGGTGCATATTGCATCGTTGCTCATTGCTCATCGTTGCAACATCTATCGTGAAACTGGGCCTTTTAACTGTTTACTGAATAATACTGCATTGGTCAACAGCTTGAAGAATCTTATCATAGGATTGTGAAATAAGTGTGTGTGTACAATTATTTCGATGTAAGTGTAAATTTCTAGTACTACAACTCTGAAGTTTCTTTGTGTTTTAGTTTATGTCAGCCCCCCCCTTTTTTTTATTTTGGTAAAATGTCTGCAGAATGCATTCTATACTGCTGCTGATTCAGTGTGATACACAGTCGACAGAAACTGGAGCGAAAATGTCGATTTCCGTGAAGGCCGAGTGTGGTTGTTGGCTCAGCCTGACTGCACCGTGACCTCTGACGGAGGTGTGAGGGGGCCGCGATTCTATCGAAATGGAAGAGCGGTTTTTTATTGTGGAAAAAAAATTGTTTCTTGAATTTTGGACGTAGATGTATAATATGCACATTACTCATACCGTTGGCGCATTCACCTGCTCTCAGTCATACATTATAGTACATTAGGTGTTCTTACATGTAAAATCATGAGCTCTGATCGAGCGAATTTAAGGAAAAAATTTTTTTCCGTGTCGTGCACTATTTTCTTCCATGAGTTATTTTTGGTTTATAATTATCGAATTATGATTGTGTACAAAAATTCATTGTTTTGTGAAGAAACTGCCAGTAATAAAATACATATACATATCAATGTGTTATGAACTCATAGTGAAACATGATTGTCCTTATACTTCAATGGTTTAGAACACATACAACGGTTGGGTATTAAATCTGTGGGTGTGTTCTTTCATCAATAATGTACAGAATGGAGTGAGGTGATACAGAGTGTTTATATTTTGCTTTACAAGTTAATGTGAACCATCTTCACGGTGGACTTCCCTAGCAACCATTCTTGGATCCGTCTTCAATGCCACCAGAAGTTTGGTTTTTTGTTGTTGTTGTTTTTGGTGGGTTTTTTTAATTCAATATTGTTCGATGGATTGATTGATTGATTATTGTTTAACGTCCCTCTCGAATATATTTCACTCATATGGAGACGTCACCATTGCCGGTGAAGGGCTGCAAAATTTAGGCCTATGTTTGGCGCTTATGGCCTTTGAGCAGGGAGGGATCTTTATCGTGCTACACCTGCTGTGACACAGAACTTCGGTTTTTGCGGTCTCATCCGAAGGACCGTCCCATTTAGTCGCATTTTACGACAAGCAAAGACTATTGAGGACCAATTCTAACCCGGACCCCCACGGGACTTGTTCGGTGGAACAATTTTAGTATCATTCTCTATAGAATTCTTAGTCTAGAGGGTGACCACCATAAGTTCTTGGATCACGCAAAAAAATGGAATACAAGACCTATTAGAAGGCATTGGGTGACGGATCTTGCAATTCTTTTTGTATGATTATCTCCAAGCAAAAAAAAAAGGGGGGGGACCAGGGTCCGCCCTTGTTTCATTATGTAGGATAGTGGACCCCAGTTTTCCAATTTTGATCCCAGAGATTTTACGCAAGTTTTATTATATTATGCAGTCCTAAATCCGAACCCAGTAAGTTGCCCCCCCCCCCTCATCATTTGCATCCCGTAGTATTTTATCATGATCGTTTTAGTGGCAGATCCAGAGGGGGGTCCAGGGGTTGGACTCCCCCCCCCCCCCCTCCTCTCTCTCTTTCGTTAGAAAATTTTGCTTAGAAAAGGTAAAAATAATGCATTTTTAAAGGTGGACCCCCTCCCCCTTTTTAAAAAATTCTTGGTAGACCCCCCCCCCCCCCTTTCAAAAATTCCTGGATTCGCCCCTGCATTTTTGAAACGTCATTAAAGGTTCTATTTCTTATTTCAATATCAAGGGGGAAACATTGTAGGCCTTCAACGCGACAATCCTTTATGATATCCTGGATCCACCTCTGTGATTGGGTAGAGGAAAATTTTGAAGGTTGCATCCGACGTCAATACCTACATTTATTACATACTTTCAATTTCATCTCTTCTTTTTTCTTTAAAAGTTTGCAGGCATATATCACACGATATATGCCCGGAAACATTACGTCACAATCAATTTTCTACGCCGTTAATTTTCAAATTTTTCGTGTTTTTCATCTTTTACTCAGTTAAACCGATAAAGTTATTGTTAAAAATAAAATTATTGTTAGTTTCTAAATGAAATTGAAAGTATATAATAAAAAGGTTATAGACTTTGTATGGGAAATATGACGACCTCGTTTTTTGTCGCGAACGGACCTCTCAAGCTCGGTCCGTCTACGCGCCAATAAACTCGGTCGTCATATTTTCCCATACAAAGTCTATAACCTATAAGTATGGCCTTTACGGAATCTGGTATTTACACCAAAAGTTGTGCTTCCAAAGTGTGTAGAATTGTGTAATTGTAATTGTATATTGGCTTTAAGCAGCATAATGAATATTAGATTATAAAATGTAAACAAAAAAGCTGTAAACAATATAAAAAGTGGAGTGAATATAAGAGGATGGACATACATGAAGAGAGTTATAAGTAAGTCTAAATAACATATATTAGATGATAGTTTGGCTAGATCGTAAGAGTGAATTCCTTTTTAAAAATTTACTCCCATTACAGATTTGTTTCTTTTTTTTCTTTTTTTTTTTCTTTTCTAATTGACATCAGTTGTACCAGTTTAAATATAGAAGCATGTAGGGCTGGGACGATTCAGGGTTACCTCGATTCGGTTCGGTTTCGATTCAGAACAGCACGGTTCGGTTATTTTCGATTCGGTTCATGTTAGGTCCAATTTATCTAATGACACCACAAAAATTAACAATTTTAATGAGTAGCATATTTGATTTCATTTTATTCAGGTTATATAACTATATGTCGTCATTTGTAAGCATCATATCTATTCATAATGATATTTTATAACTTTGATAGAAAAAAGAAAACACTGACAGTCTATCAAATTTTGTTATATTAATGTGCTGCATAAGTTTTGGTTTGCACAGATTTATAGTGAATCTAAAATGTATATGATATTGTTTTCATTGGTATGCAAACATTCAACAATTTTATCAATTGAGAGTCTTTGAAAATCTCTCCTTTATTGATTTATACTTCTCTCATATGTGTCATTACCTACGATGTTGATTTCACTCCACCACTGACAGAAAATGCTATATGTCATGTAAAGATAAACTGCAATAATCTTACAGACCATATTCTGTTGGTATCTGATTGGTGAAAATTCTAACTCTCAACACAGTAGTGATTTAAGTCTCTGTTGCATAAAAAACCACGTTTTCAACATCACTCGGACGCCATATTTGTTGTTTTAGTGTAAGTAAAATCTAAACCGAACCGAACCGAAATCCGGAATTTGTAATCGGTGCATCGAATCGAATGTTATGAATCGCAGTGCACCGAAATTTTCAGTGCACCGCACAGCCCTACCAATAATACTTTTTTACAAGCATAATTGATGCGTTTGTACAATGGACATATTAAGATAAAATATATTACAAAATTCACACAATCAATCTTGTCTTGCTGTGCCATTATATCTACGTTGTTCTATTCTAAGCTGGTGAGCGGACAATATAAATTTTGTTAAAAGACTAATATAATTTTCCGGAATAGATTTTGTCAGATAAAACTGAATGCTAACATTATCAATAAGGTGTTTATTCAAAATTTATCACGTGACTGAATGAAGTAAGTTGAATTCTGTTTCAGACATTCCACAAACAAAACTTATCAACATAGTGGTTAAACCATACATCACTAAATCCTTACGACAATAATAATCGCTTAAACTTGACACTGTCAATTGCAGGTCTTATGATTGCAAATTAACATGTCATCATATACCTTGTTCAGCGATGATACATGGGGATTTTGTAAATTTACCATTAAAATTTAAAGTAAGACCAAAGTAATTAAAGCTGTCAACAATTTATAGTTCGCTACCACTGTAAAACCATTTACTGGCGGCTTCTATTGAGTGTACTTCAAGAAAAAGTATATGTGCCTGAACCCGAAGACCATCCGAATGATGCTTTCAATGAAAAAAGTTCACATTAGAAAAGGAAGAATGCCAAGGGGAGATTATGATAAACATATGACCAAACACGACGATACAAGAATATTTTCCATTCTTAGAAGGTTTAGAGGATGATTGGCACCGAAAACTAAGTCTCCTAATTCACTTGGATAGATGTTGAATGGGCACTGTTCATGTCTCCACAATTTGCGAAGGTCTTTAAAGTTATTGCTATTTGATTGTCATATAATTGTATTATACCAATGAGATGTCTCTCAAGGTTTCAATAAACTAAACTAAAGTTAACTATAACTCGATGACGATTTTTCACTTTACTACCTTCCTATTCAAAAGATCATCTGCTGGAGGGTAGCCACAACGGACGTCACCTCGGACAAAACACCTGCATTACCTGTGGCCTGTGTCAGTTTGACAGGAAATGTGTGAATATGTGGTGCTGTTCTGACCCTTTGCAATGTATCTATTTAATTAATCTTTGTCTTACTTATTCCACACTATTAATTTCATTAGCTGATTTATGATAAATTTTACATAAATTTCCTCAAAAGTCGTGTTTTTGTATTGATGGTTTACAATAGCTTATATAGTTCGTAACAGTTTTATTTTCTTTGTGGATGTGATACATTTTTTTTTTTTTTTATTATTATTATTTATTTTGTTGTTGGCAAAAACAGATCCACCCTGTACTCAATTAAAGTCTAAAAGTAAAAGTAAATTTTTCTAAGAAATATATTCTTTTTACAACAGATCACGCGGACATCTTTTAAAGTGTAATGAAATCTGATTTCCTTCCGATGGTGGTAAATTAACTTAGACCACACAGACTGCTATTTGTAATAGTATTGCATGGAGTCACTAAGTATATCATTAATTTAATATAAAAAAAATTATGGTTATATCGTGATCATGCTAAAATATAATTGGTCTCCGCATTGACAATTCAAGTTACACGTTGTTCCTTTCCATTTTATATGATTATATACATGAAATAATTTTTTTTTTTAAACGTGATACATCCTCGGTCACAGTGTGTGTTGCGTTCTTTGTCCAGACTCTGAATATGGAACATATGTTTTTATTTAATTGTAGAACTCGAAAGGGAACGAGGGAACAGTCATTTTGTTTGTCCCAGTGCAGGAACAGTTGCCCGATGTCAAGATGACTCTAGTGTATAATTGTACATGTACAACAATGGATTGGGCAGCGGACAACATGCATATGATATATAAGCCTTTCCTTGAATGACTATAATTGTACGTTAATTGTTTGGCGGTCGTAAATTTATGAAATGGGTGATAATTTTCCTGCAAGGGACAAATATTTTATGTCTTATTTTGGCCCTATACATGTAATATACATGTATATTGTATGCTGTCTACATCAGCTGACTGATTCTGGCACATCCTATTTACTAGAGGCCCAAAGAAAATAATAAAAGACTGATAATAAAAAGACAGTGGAAGATGTAGCATAAAGATGAAGTAACGACACGTGATCATAGAATTGTGCAGTTGGCAAAACAGGACAAATACAGAATAGATTACATTGAAAACTTATTCAGGGTAGTTTTTAAAAAAAAAATTCAAAACATGATTTGAAGACCATGTGCCTTGCGAGCGTTTTTCATGGATACTTTATTGTATGTATGGGCAGATCAAACAACAACTTACATTGTGTATACGTAAAGCTAAAATTGTCAGTCTATGTAAACTCTACCAAATGTAGCATATTGTTGTGGATATCACGATCCCAATTGTATTGTCACGAGTGTACAAACTACACATTAATTTTTTTTATACAAGTCAAAATACTTAACTCGGTGATTTCCGGGAGGGGGAGGGGGGAGGGGGAAGCAATTAATCTCAATCCAAACATTTTGTTGGAACGCCATTTGCAATAAAAATATTCATTGCTACATTTACAATATATCCCGAAATTGTTTCTGATTTGTTTAACGCTGAAAAAATTGTGGGGTTTCAAATCTATTATTTTTTTTATGTACATCGCAGTGATACAAAACTTATACACATAGTTCGTGTCAACACAAGAGTTGAGAAATTCCTAAACGGGAGGTCTCATTAAGAGAAGTCACACGATGCCGTGTCAAACAGACCTCGTCAAACAACACGTGTGCACTTCTTACTAAGTATGTATAACAAATATAGTACGTATCATGAAGGAAGTACAATTGGTCAGTATCATTTCTTCTATGCAGACTGTCTTCCTTTTTTTATTGATGTATTCCATATCTTTTCTAATTGTTATGATCTACATGTGTATTCAGGTGACAACATTCAACAAGGATGGTTGACATTGTAACCTTTGCCTACTTGCACCATTCGCCCTGCATAGAGGCTAATTAATTATTGTGACTCGTTAGGTGTGATAATTAACGAGCTGAACTGTCACAGAAGCCATAAACTTGCTGTCCCGCAGAAGGTTGGGTCATATTTTGCAGGGGAAAAAAGATTTAGTCACTTTCTACTGATATTTACAGAAGATCGTAACAAATACATGATTGGTTCTAAATAGAATTCCTCGAAATTTTCATTTAAATCTCTGCATGACCCATCTGAACTGTTCATAAAACAGTTGGAAGTCTTTTCTGGGTCTGTGACAGACATCTGTCCACCACCTTACTTTACATGTAATAAATACCAATAGTTTGAAATATACATGTGCATAAGTTGTTTTCAAATGATATATCTTTTGCATGCAAAGTAAGGAGAAGAAAAGGCTGTCTACTGAGTAGATGATTGGACTGAAATCGTCCGCCACAGGAAATAGTACCTCCCAGTGAACGCAGATCCAGGTGCGCCAGAAGTCCAACTGCGGAGGAGACAGTTGCTCATTCTCCAATCGCAACACAGACAACTCTCTTGACGAAAATTTCCCTACACCACCTAAAACTAGACTGCGTGAGGCTTCAGGTAAGACTTAGTGTTGAATCAGGGGAAAAACTAAAACATTTTGTAGACACAATATGAAAATGGATTAAATTCTATTCTTAGAATTGAAACCTCGCAAGGTTAGATACATATCATGAAATAAATCATATCTTCTTTTTTTAAAGTTTTTAATATTCGGCCGTTTTATGTTTAAATGTTCCACGTGTATTGCTTTGACCGATTGCAATCTTTTATGTATGAAAGATTTATTTCAGTCAATTATTTAAACCCCATTCATGTACTAACGTGAAAGTGATCGGAGATAAGGCATAAATTATCATTTTCTATATATTTTGATCTGTCGTTCGATCTTTTGGTAGATGAAGCATAAAAGAACTTTTATCCTGCGAGACTATCAGAGAATATAAATCTAATGGAGTCTCATTGAAATTAAGTGACAGTGATTATTGAGTGTTGAGCTCAACTTTAAGAAATTATCAGAAATATTATGAGGTTGTGTTTGTACAGAGTGGGTGTCTTTGTAAGGGTGTAATGATGAGGAACTGTTAAATAGACTTGCTGTGGCCGTTAGGCTGACAGTCTCTGTGTTTTATTGATATATATGACATGCCCCTGTAGGTTCTTTATGTGGAGCAGATGTTGAGCTACATGTATTACTAGACATAGATGATGATTTCACCATTCTGACATTTCACAAGGTCTGTCCTGTTTTTAATATTTGTTTGAATGAATTCTTTCTTTTTTTCTGTATAGCTGAACATTTTCAAATTCTATCCGCCATCATACGATTTTTCGCCATCTTGTAAATAATACGTTGATCAAGTTAACGAACGATGTGTTGGCCATATTCAAACTTATCATTTCATCCGACAGGAAATAGGAGTGAAAAGACGTTTTATACGTAAAGGCACAAAATCGATTTCGTAAAATAAAGAACACAATTCATTAACTGAAATAAAATCATTTTGATTGTCATATATTGAAACGTTGTGAAGTGGCTATTGACATTGTTAGCAACTAGACTGCACGATCTCTGCAAAACGAAGTGAATACAATCGAACTCTGCAGACGGCATGCAAATTTAAATGAGGGTTTTTCAATTAATTCATGGCTGTGTGAAGTGATTGCATAATTCGGTGTTAGCAATGCTTATATTTATCTTTTGAATTAACTGGAGGTTGATATCCGAATTTTTGATACTCTTAAAGAAATAACTGTTTAGGTACAGATAGTTTGTATTTATGGATATTAAAAACAACGGAATCATGGTCGATTTTGCCAATTATTGATTATGCAAATATGCTTCCATCGTTTTTATATATCTCCATACACAACCCGTAAACTAGACGTGTGTGTGTACATGTGTGTGTGTGTGTGTGTGTATGGGTGAGGTTGACAGAATGTTAATACTTTAGCAAAACAAATCAAATTGCTCAACACTGGATATGACAGTAGGATTCTGCTATATAATCAGGCGAGCTTCACTTCCCCTTGATTGTCATGACGTCATATACAATATGTATTCAAAATAAGAGTTTTCTCTTGATATTGAAAATGTATGGCACTCGGTATACGAAATGCTATTGAATACAGAATAAAGGACTCTGGCACTGGCCTTTTTCTTTATGGGATCAGCTGTACGTTTCAATTTCTGTATTGCTCAAGACTTCGTCTTACAGCAGAATTTAACATATGGACAATATATTGTCATGGAAAAGAAAAGAAAAGACAGGTGGTCTGATTCTGGACAAATATGAGAAATAACAGTAGAATGTACACCAAATAAACCAATAAATTACTTAAACCGGAGAATGACAATTATTATCATATGCCGTGCATTTTCCTGAATTCAATAGCCTCAGAAATGTATTTACCAAGATTATAAATTTCTTTGACATTGTTGACACTTAACAATTGTATAAATTTAAACACTGGGGGTTTGTATCAATGCTATTTCTTCATCAGTTTAGTACGTACAAAATGTAGTTCTTTATAGACTGGACACACTGAAATAAAATGGAATTCATTCTTCGGTATCTAACTTTTTTTTATCATACCGTTTGACATCGAGGTATGTTTTTATGTCTACCTCTCTCGACGGCCAAATTGTGAGATGATGGCCTAATTTTTTAAAAAAAATATATATACTCATACAATTTGGCTCCGACTTCTCTAAATAAAATTGAAAACATGAATTATTTACTACATTGTAAATACTTGTAAACAATACGTACCGTGCGCATTACTTAAAATATTTATGTAAGTATTATAACACGAACGGGTATGTGTTATGAAATATTGTTTATGGAAAACTTTTTGAATTTTTATTTTAAAATGGAAGTATTTGTTAAAATAAAAATTGAATGCGTGCACATACATATATGCATCAGTCATTGTTACCTTATATCGCAGACCTGGGCATAAATAATATGCCATCTAAAACGTTGCCATATATTCGATCTTTTCCAATTGTATTGTATATTTCACAATATGTAATGTATTTTTAAAATTTGTTCTTTATAAATGTCCATTTGTATAAGTTTTATTTGTATTCAATACTTTTCCATTTGTATTCTACATTTCGCTATCTATATTGTATAATTTTCATTTATAGTCTATATTTCGCTATGTATATTATATAATTTTTATTTGTATTCTACATTTCGCTATTAATGTTGTATAATTTTCATTTCTATCACGTATAATCTGTAGTGTTTCAATTTCTATTGCATGTGAATTCAGTAAATGTGGTTTGTATTCGATAAATTTTTGTTATCAAACATAAATGGAATCTACATACAATACAAATTGAAAAAGTAAATAAATACAAATAGTGTGTTATATGATACAAATGAAAATAATACAATGTAAATAACAAAATACGAAATTAAAATGGACAATTATATATAGAATACAAATGGAAAATTATGAATTGCTTATTGAAAATTTGCAAAATACATTATAGGTGGACAATTAAAGAATACAAATAGGGAAAAATCGAATATCGCAACATTTGACATATAATATTAAACTAAGTTTTTTTTAGGGGGGGGGGGGGTATTTGCTGAAGGATTTTTATTCTGTTACGTGGTAAAAGTCTCTGGTCACTTTGATTCTTTTACACTATAGTGTCTCTGATTCACATATACTTCCTGTCCAAACGCTTTTGACGCTGTATAACTTGTCCAACATTGTGCACGGGGAAGTTGTACTGTTATCTGCATGTATAAGAGCACCTGTCCGGTGACAACCTTCTTCCCTGATCAAACAAAGAATCATTTATACTGATTTCAATTACCACAGGACAGATTTACACCTCACAGTCAACAAAGGTTCCCTGAATGAAAATACCCCGTTCGTTCAGCTAGGAAATTTACAATCTCATAAACAGAGTACCCCAGGGCTAGGGGGATACTTTACGGGGCAGGTGAGAAAAAGAGGGTCTTTTTGCTCTGGGAGTGTCAGGATAAGTTACAACCACCACTGTCTTCTTGCCAATTAAATATTATTCGCCTCGAGGGCTAAGCCTCAAAATGGTACTGAAAGAAACTTTTGTCAATCGCTTTCTTTGGATACAGTTTTTAAACAGTTCAACGATGAAATCCGAGAAAGCTTTAGTTTGCTTTTATTGACAGTTTATTTTAGAAGGTTATAACCCCTAATTTTACTCCAAGGCATTAAAATTACAAGCTCGTGTGTCAAATTTATTAAATCCGATGAAGAAATTAAGGCTTGTTTAAAGAATACTTTGAGACCATATAGAGGGCATAATTGTTAATAATTATGTAGTGATGACATCTTAAGAAAACTTTGCGGAAAATTTGCGAGCTATTTATTCAAAGATGGCCATAAAATGCCTGATTATATCTTTCGGGAAGGTCAGATAAGAGCAAGTACTATTGTTCCCCTTGGATTGGGGCTCTCTGTATTGGCCATCCATCACGCCGCCACAGAAAGTTTTAGAAAGTTATCATATTTCATTCAATTAAATACCACAGCTTTTATGTGAGTCAAATTGATTTTTAATAAGTAGTCGTGTGTCGATGTATAAGCACGAAAATATGCGTTTTTATATTCCATTATAACCATCACAAAAAGTTAGTCATTCATGCACTGTGAATTACACTCGGGCCACGCACTAATGGATATTAGACGGCAGAACTAGCCCATGTTGTCAAATTTCAAATTTGTTTGCTTATTATTTAATTCTAGGGATGAAGGTAGTTATAATCTCCATGTTTTTACAAATCTCTGGTGTTCTTCATTGTTTACCATATACAGTTTATAATTGTTTTTCTCGTTGTGTTTCTATACCTACAAAAAAAAAATCAGTTTTTTGTTCTTTTGTGTGTGTAGTTTTTTTGTTGTTTTTTTTTTTGTTTTTTTTTTTTTTCAAGTGAAACAGTTTTTTCTTAAGTGAAATAAGTCTAATGTATATTTTGACTAAATGCACATTGATTATCAGATGTAGCAAATGGGATCTAATATTTGTTAAAAGAAATATTGAATTTCAAAAATGTTAATTGTATCCATATACGTATAGAAGGGTGAAAATTGAAGAAATCTCTTAAAATATTTAGTTAAGAATTACATGTAGCTTGGTACTAGTACCGTCCCTAACACGACTTAATTAGAAGGCTTAGGCTAAATTCCCTACATTAACAATGTATGGCGATGCAGTAGCAGCACTTTATTGTCTGGTACAAGATTGTTCCGATTGCACAAGCGGTGGCTCCACAGTTTGGAGTGTATAGTCGCTCTGTCATTATATCGCCCTGGACCCGATTTTGCCTCTCATTATAACACCCGGAACTTTTAGTATCACCATTATTTGGATATGAAGATGTCAGACTAAATCTACTTCACATTCCCCCTGGTGTCCCTATTTAGACCATCCGGAGTTTATTGGATTCCGGTATTTTATTTTTCTTTTTTCCCTGATGATAAAATTCGTAGTCTAGTTTGACTTTATGTCCGTCTCTGCAGGTCTCTATTGAAGTCTCGTCGAAGGCCAATAAATTTCATACCTATTATCTGACCTCTCTTTGTGTAACCGTAATTGTGAAGAAAATAGCAATCTCCCCAGGGTGGGTTCTCCGCTAATGTTTGTAGAAACAACTCTTGTAAGTCAATGGACCAAGAGAGGATAAAGAGATCAAATATACATTGAGTCACTGTATTTATCTCACACAAATACACTCAGTGCAGGATCGCTACACTACAGGTGAATTCACACAACGCCACAACGGTAAGATATCTTATTCCAAAAAGTATGTAAAATTACAATCCGAAACTTAAAAATGTATTTACTTTGGATATAGAGACTATAAAAATTTTTTTTTAAAGAAACTTCTAACATAGTTAAATTATTTGTATAGTCGATTTTCAAGCATAACATACGAAAAAGAACTTTAATCATATCCTATTCTGATCTGCAAATTTTTAAGTTATGTGCTTTATCAATCTGATTGAGAGTCATCAATAATATTTAACAGATAATTCACGACTTTATGTAAATCACGTCTCTGTGTCTGTAACGTTTAAACTCTCTCTGTGTGCCTCTACGCCTGTGGTTTTAGGTGGATGTTCTTTCATCTCTGCCTTTGAATAAAACTCATAAAATATCCTCAATATGACAGGTCTTATGCCAGTGTGTATAATATCTTTATTCAAATGATTTATTTTATAAAAGTTTAACGGTATTCTCTGTGGAGTTTTATAAATAGCCATCAAATGAAGTGACGGTATTGAGCTCGTCTTTACGCCTCGCCTCTCGGGGCTTGAATATTGATGGTGTGATGCGTCACTTTAATAATTTTAATACTTTTTTTTTTATCATTGAAAACTATTGGACATCTGTGGACGTTATATTGATTTGAGAGATTCAAGAAAAAAAGGTATATATTTTTGGGAGAGTTGGGTTTTGTGAGAAATATTGTTATTGCTAATTGATTTCGTTATTGAATAATGGATTATTAATATATATTGTAGTGTGTTGTCGTAATGAAACAAAATCCTATCAAAACCTTCAATTGTACACGGAACTTTAGAAATATTTTCATTGCCGTAAAAGTAGGACAAAGCTTTTTCTTGAAACTTCATTTTGAAACGATAAAAAAAGTGTACACGTATAATTCAGCGATGTCGGAACACATCATTGGGAGATGTGGGACCCTGAGGCCGATGGGAGTTAAGTCCCTTTGTTTCCAGATTATGTCGGATCTGTGGAAGTTTGAGAAGTGTACCTGGTTAGCCTTATAAAGGATTTGATTTCAGTGGATGGACATTGAAACTGAACGAACATACACTTTTTAAAAAGAGCATTAGTACTGGATTATCGCGGCCCCTGACTCATGATTTTGTTTTTAAAAACCCAGTTCTCTAAGTGCTTTAAGCTAAATCTTATTTCACTTTTGTATAATGACCGGCTTTGAATCCGTAGTAATCAGGGACTTTCTTATCCCGTATTAAAGAGTCAGTTTATTTTCTAATTGTTAAAGTTTATTTTAAAAAATAACTTGTTAGAGAAGGAAATAGTCGTGTTTCGTTTAACACCCCTACTTCGTTACAACGTACACCTAAAGAAGGTAAGACAATGCCATTTTCCAATCTAAATTAAATACATGTACTAATACTATGCAAGTGAATGCACTGAGACATACCTCGACAACTATGAAAAGGAAAATTGATTTGGTTAATAAATTTAAACGTATGGAAATTAAAAGTAAAACCGTAAATGTTTGCTTGCTTGGGGATACAGTTTCATTAATTAATATGCTATTGACTTGCATTCATTTTCATTTGCGCTGAACACATATTTAGTATGTGTAAGTAGTCAAGAACTAGTAATACTGTTCTCTTGAGAAATCACGCCGTATATTGGACAGACGGTCGTGGGAAATGGGGGGCATTGGGATAGAGAAGATCTATCGCTAATAAGGTAAATACAAATATGGAGATCTTTTTATCAGGTGATAAAAGCGGAATGAGCCTAGTTGGCCATATACATTTGCACGTATATAGTAGTTAATATGGCGAATGTGTTAAGTGAACAGATATGACCGAGATAGCAAAAGGCTGCTGAACGCTGCGGAAAGGTTATTTTAAATTCTTTCTTATATTTTAAGTGGTTTATTTACGTGTATTATGTTGGTTGTTTTCTCTACTTCACATTTTCCTCTTTTTCTTCTTTAAGATGGAGTCAACTTGATTTCAATGAGGTTTTTCTTTCACCGAAAAGTTCTTTTTGTGTGTGCCTCCTGTATTAAAATGTCGACATTTATCACATTTCCAGTTGTAAACCCGGCTAAGCTGGTTGACAAAGCATAATGGCAGATCTAGATATTATATAAGAAGGGCTTTGCTGTGATAAATAGAATATGAACTATTAATTATCGGGTTTTTTAAGATCG
Source organism: Ostrea edulis (assembly GCF_947568905.1). Lineage (NCBI taxonomy): Eukaryota > Metazoa > Mollusca > Bivalvia > Ostreida > Ostreidae > Ostrea > Ostrea edulis. Next base: position 68,557,344 of record NC_079165.1, read on the forward strand.
CGTGTCATTAAAATGTGGTGACGGGTCTTCCAAAAATACGGAATAAGTTTTAACAAATCATTTTTATATGACTGGATAAGTATGTCCTTTATATAGTAAATGCATTTTGAATATTGTGCATACAAGGATATGGTAATCATTTGATAAATAATCATGATTAAATACTGATGTACATATTGTACACAGTCTTTAATCGACAATTATGATTCTAGAATTTCATTTAACATGTATACGTATAACATTTTAATTTTGATTTCCCCCTATGTATTATGACAGATGATTTTTAAAGACAGTTGGACATACCACATGTACATGCCCCAACAGATAAACCTAATATGCTGCAGTAAAACTGTACGCTTACTTTGACGTAAAATATTGCCACAGATGTGTTCTAGCAATATGTTTTAATATCCATTGCATAAATTTACATTTGATTGATTCAAATGAATTTTAAGAAATTTTAACCACACATGTTAGAAGACAGAGTGAATGATTTTGAATTGGTTCGGAAGTTCGCATTACTTGCAACAATAGAATTTTATGACCCCAAGATGCTTCAACATTTAAATCAATCCCATTGTTGCCTATGTAATTCAGCAACATGTTTCTAAACACATAATAGATAAAGAACATCTTTATTTCTTTTCATCTCTGTAATTTTTTTTTTATTCTGTGTCCTGTCTTACCTTAATCCCTGACTATAATCATGCCCTCTAAATTGATCCCAAAGAATGAATTACAGTCAGTGGGGCCATCATATGTTATACAATTAATGTTACCCCTAGGGTGTGGACATGGGGTCTTGATTGTTATTGGTGTTTATCCCTATCCATCGCACTAAATTCAAACTGACAGGACACTGGGTCCGTTTGATCACTCAATATGACATTTGATCAGGTACAAATCGCCTGGAATTAATAATACCCTTGTCTTTTGATTCTGTCTGAAAATTCCCTTTGCCCAGAATCAATATATGTAGAGATGAACCAAAATTCGTGTTCTACGGTGTAAAACTTTGGGTGAGTTTTTACCATCTCATTTGAATTATCTATTTGAGGTCTGAATACGTGCTTTATCACGGCATGTAATCTTGACTTATTTTCCCATATATAAAATTTCCTTATTAACAATGTTGTTTTAGATATTGTCTAATATTCATATTAAACTTTAAGACTATTGAGGAAGAGGTTTTAAATAAATTGATTGTAAAGACTAAACAATACCGCTGTTGTATCATCATAAAAAATAATAATGAAGAGGGACGGTGTTGATTTCAATAGTAGGGTCTTATTCCTGTTTTTGTCGACAGATTGGCGGATTTTCCGCTGGCAGAACGATTCTTCCCTAGAGAGTTTTATTTTTTCAGTGTTGAGACACTTCACAGGTTGAAGTGCATTATATATTTTTTATATTTAATTAGATCATTTCGTTAAACACAAAGAGAAGAAAGGTGTTTCTGTTGGTTTACCTTTAAACTCTGTCAATTTGAAATTCATGTATTAATGGGAACTTAGGGTGCAGACAACTTATAGAGCACCTGTCTTATTCTTAATGGAGGTACAGGTGAGAAATTTCAAAGTTTCCAATCCAAATATTCTGAGCAGTAAAATTAAAATAAACCGTGAAATGATAATTAATTGGAATTATATAAGATGTGGGCTTTTTTTCAATGTCAAATGGATTTAGTTCAAAAAACTTTATTTTAATTGAGTAAATGTTGGTTGTGTTCATCAATTTAAGTGGACATATTGATATTCTTCTCAGAAAGTTGTTGGAACTTCAAAATATTTTATCGTAAGAGTAGATGTTATTGACACAATGTGGTTCTTGTGTGGTATTATCTATGATGAAACGTTCATGTACAATAACATTTTCTTTCATTACGTGTACTACACAAGTACGAGTATTCACGGGGAGGGGACTATATATAGAAGTATATAGAGTTTAATTTGTCCATTTTGAAAGACATGATAAGCGATAATTTACCATTAAAACATGATAAGCGATAATTTACCATTCCTTTCTTTGTCTCTGCTGTATCGGTATCAGTTGTACTGATTATAGAAGAAAAAAAATTACATTTTGTTAAAAGTTTTTTGAGATCGTTATTTCAATGGAAAATTTTATAATTTATCATATACAGTTGGTAGGTTGGAGGAAAGGGAAATTCAGACATGCAATAGGTCTAATGAAAAATCATTGAAATTTTAGTGGAAGAAGGTGAGTGTGTTTGTTTGTTGTCTAAGAGGCATTTTGCCGACAGCAATAATTACGAAGAAGGGGGAGATAACTCTTGAAATGTTTAATGCCTGTTTGTGTAAGAAGATATTAGTTGACATGGACACTTTTAATTCTCATTAAGTTGTTTAGGGATTATCAACACTTTCTTCAAGTATGTGATTATTCTGTATGTGTGAAAGATTACAAAACACCAAAGTGTGGAATGTGCAATGTACATAAAACATTGTTTGAAATTTGAAAATCTATTTTCATTTCCTTTGATTACAATTATGTCCCTGAAATACTAATGGGGCGTGAAGTTCTTTGTAGCGCCATAATAATTTAAATGAAAATCCACTTTTGAAAAATTCTTGACCTAGTCTACAGCAAAATAATACGGGATATATACTAGTATCTGCGTTAATTACATGTATCACATTGCTTAGTATATTTACATTAATTAACACAATTGTTGGCTAATTGCTGTATGTCCATCAGAATTTTAAAAGAAGATATTCATTGCCCTAATGGTCTTTTTAGTAGTAATTAAAGTAATAATGTTGACAGCCCTTCAGACTTAACAGATGAAACATGGTTTACATCATATAAATAACTCTTCTTAAAAAAAAAAAAAACCATTTGCAGAAATTCTTATCAAAATTGAATTAATACTTAGTGTTCACACGTAAACAGAGGTTGTTTTAGCAAAGAAGATATACTTGTATGTCAATAAATTCAATCTGACCCATGCTGTCTTTTTGGGACAATGCAATCAGTCGGTCAATAGAACCATTTTGCATGTTTGATTAATCCTACTGAAAACTCGAAATTTCTACCGTGGAGTCCTGCTAGCCCCCCACCAACCTTTCTCCTCTGACACTTTCTTGCATCCTGGGTATAGAGAGGCCCCACGGCTTCTGACCAAGGTCTCTAATTAACAAACAAACAAACAAATAGAGTCAACAAGCCAAGCAGTCAATATTTGCCATGCTTCCTGTTTGGTAAGGAGGATTTAAATGGTCATTGTAGCACTTTGGGACAATATTGACACTGTTTGAGTGAGAGTCACACAACAGTATACCTACTGAGCCTTTTACATGTCAAACACCTCTGGAGTGTTGGTCTAACATCTTGGGTATTTTTTACAGGGTCCATTCCTGATCATTTGACCAGAGCTGGTCAGACTGTTTCCATCAATTATAGATTGAGGTAAGTCATCACATTACTTATCCTGATTATCAATCAATATAGCAATTTCTTTTTTATTCAGGTAAACATATTGAATTAGTATGCACATAATAATAAGAAAGGCACTGGTACTTTGTACATGTAACTCTATGGAGAAACATGCACAATTCTGTATGAAAATTTGATATATCGAATCAACTATTATTTGGAAAAAATAATTGTGTAAAGACTTTAAAATATTCTTTGTTACTGTAGCATTATTGTTGAAATTAATTAGATTGTATATACCGTTTGAAGTTTTTATCTTTTTAAAAAAATATTTTGGGGGAGTGTCATTAATGTAAAAAAAAAAAAATGCATTGAGATTGCAATAGTTTAATCTGAATTTTCAAAGACAGCTAAACTTCAAAGCAAAGATACTTGTATATGATTCCTTGTTCAAATTTTGTAAATAAATCGTGTCTTTCCCTAGAAACTGTCAGATCCTTGATATATTTACAATATCAATTGAATTATGCAATATTAAAGATTACACAAAGACATTTTGGATTGATGGGTATTAAATTGCATACCATGTTTGTGTGGTGAATGACCAAGACTCTTGAATTATCTTGTAATTTGTTAACAGTGGTCAAGGAAAGTTGACAATTGTTTCTCGTCCACAAGCTTCTGTAAATCACCAAAGCAAACTTTACATAGATAACTGATCAGAGCTATCGTTGCAGGATAAACTATTGTTTCATCTCCAAATCTGTAGTATCTGAATAAATAAACGGTACATTCATTTAAATGATAGTTCAACAAAATGAAATAGCAAAATATAGGATTGTCCTATATACAGTGTTTGTTGAAACAAACTGTATTTTGACAGTCAGATAAATATTTCAAATGACTAGGGAGCTGAAAATCAATACCATCATTTATTTTCCTGCCTTCAATGAAAAAAGTCATGTCCGCTGGTAGCTGTGATTGTTTTTGTAGGTTGGAAAGGAATGTTTTTAATAACTTTTATTGTTTTCTTATCTGTCATCTTTACCAGGCTGATAAATCCAACAAGACTTATCAACAAGGCTCTCAGATAAACAATTATAATTCATATTGCTCTAGTAATCCCAGCAAAAGAGGTGGCATTATTGAATATCATTCCGTCTAAATCCCCAATATTAATAGAAAGTCCCCATCTCCTGAGCCACGAGAGGGCTAACCGCAATGTCGGGGGAAGCATGTCTCAGTTGTAAGGCCAGTAGTGACGGTAATGATGCTTCTGACTGAACATCAGATTATTAATGTCAGAGTTATAGTTGACAAGGTTAGTCACAGTTCCTTAAGTAAACTGTTGTATAGCCTTGCGCTGTTTAAAAATGTGAAAAAGTTAGAGATAAACAGATTGAGAGAGGTAAAATTTTGATGAAAGGGGTTTATTTTATAGTACTCTTTGGACCAGAGAGCTTAGTTTCTACTCTCATCTACTAATACCAACAACTGTACAAAAATCTTTCTATGAGAAAATGTTTTCAAATATTTCCTTTGCTTTTTTTAATAGTAAACCCTGTTATGTGAGACTTTGACCAGGAAGATCATGGCTTTGATTTTGGCTGCTGTTCTTCTTTTCTTGCCATGTTGCTATGGATCAATCCTCTTCACTCTTCAGGAGGAGGAAGCAACAGGAACACTGATAGGAAACATTGCAACAGAGAGTGGACTAGCCAGCAACATGACAGATGATGAGTTCCAAAGCCTCAAGTACGATTTCTTGGACCAGACCAAAATGACATCATTGTTCACTATCAATAATGACAATGGGAACATTTACACTGCAGTGGTGATTGACAGAGAGACAGAGTGTAGCTTTAAAGAGGTGTGTTCTCTGGATTTTGATGTTATGGTGAGATCAACTATTAGCACAAAGTACGAGATCATCTCTGTGAATATCATCATTCTGGATATAAACGACAAAAGTCCAACATTCCAACCTAATGTTATCACTGTGCAGATTTCTGAATCAGAAGCAATTGGAACAACCATTGGCATTGAGGGTGCCGCAGATTCAGACTCTAGTGCAAAAAATAGAATTCAGAATTATAGAATTTCTCCTGATGAAGGACCTTTCGGATTAAATGTGACAAAGAAAGATGGTGGGTATATCTTGAAACTGGTCCTAAGAAAAATTCTGGATAGAGAAAAAATAAATTCCTATCAAGTTAGTATAATTGCCTATGATGGGGGACTCCACCCTAACTCTGGAACCCTGTCAGTAACAGTAGAGGTGACAGATGACAATGATAATTCCCCAGTCTTCACTCAAAGTGTTTATGAGGCAAATGTCAAGGAGGGAGTGAAAATTGGTACCTCTGTCCTGAAAGTATCGGCAAGTGATTCAGACGAAGGACAGAATGCAGAAATCCGGTACCGTTTTAGCTCTACCCAGTCTGATCTTGGTGAAATAAAGAGGATTTTTGCAATCAATGATACCACTGGAGATATATCAGTGATTGGAGATTTAGTGTACGAGGCAGGTAAAGTTTATGAGATCAGCGTTGAGGCCTCAGATTTGGGTCAGCAGCCAACAGACTCCCAGTGCACTGTCAGGATAACCGTGGAGGATTTTGGAAATAATCCCCCCTCTGTCCGTGTGAATTTCCTGTCTTCAAGCAGCATAGGTGTGGTAAATGTTTCTGAATCTTCCAAGCCGGGGTTAGTGATAGCTCATGTAAATGTGGAGGATACAGATTCTGGTTCGAATGGAGTAGTGTCGTGTAATATCTCTGACAATTATTTTGCCTTGGAGGCTGTGCAGGGAAAGGGATATGTGGTCCTCATTAAGTCACTTTTAGATAGGGAAAGAAAAGCTATCCATAATGTGACTGTTACATGTAGAGATCATGGAACTCCAATGTTAATGACTTCCTCACATTTTCTTGTACATGTTCAGGATGAAAATGACCACAGTCCAAAATTCAAACAGGCCATTTACTTTTCAGCCATCAATGAGAACAATGCTGTTGGAGATTTCATCACTCAGGTTCTGGCTTTAGATGATGACATTGGCTTGAATGCAGTGGTTAGATACCAACTCCACCCTGACTCACAAAACAAATTCGCCATTAACTCTGAAACGGGAGTGATCACTGCCAACCAGAGATTTGACAGAGAAACAGATTTATTTTACAAGTTTACTGTGATTGCAGTTGATAGGGGAAACCCTCCTAGATCCAGCACAGCCTCAGTTGTACTCAACATCAGTGACATTAATGATAATCCCCCAATCTTTGATGTGCCAGACTTTCGGTTTTTTGTGTTGGAGAACTCTGACTCTGATACTAACATTGGTTATGTAAGTGCCAGAGACATTGATGAAGGAAAAAATGGTAATGTGATATTTGCAATGTCTCCCAACTCTCATGTTCCTTTCACAGTCCAGACTGATGGTAGTATACTAACTAACATGACCCTGGATAGAGAAGTCAGGGATGAATACAGTTTCCAGGTCTGGGCTCGTGACCTCGGTTCACCATCTTTAAGCAGTGAAATTACAGTCAATGTTATTGTTGGTGACCAAAATGACAATGCTCCAATTATTGCGTATCCCTCTAAAGAAAACAATACCATGTTGATTCCCTACATGGCTCCAGTTGGGTCCCTGATATCTAGCATCAAGGCTTATGATATAGATGAAGAAGGTCCAAACAGCCAACTGGAATATGCCTTTAATAATGGTAATGAGCTGGATATTTTCTACATTGGAAAGAACACAGGGAAAATCTCCCTCAGAAAGACTTACCATGTTGATATGGATGTGACTTTTGCTGTGTCGGTCCTGGTCAAAGACAAAGGAGATACTCCAAGACATAATGTAACAAACTTTTACATCGTGTTGAAGTTTTCTAATGGGACAACCGTGAAAGCCCTTGAAGACAACGGAAATAAAAATATTGTAATCTCCGTCATCATCGTTTGTTTCACCATCTTAATCTCAGCAGTCATCTTCACTGTCATCTGCATTTTGTGTCGTCAGGATAAGAAGCTGAAAAAATCCCGTCAGCAAAATGCAGGGAAGGCCCTTTATGATGAGAAGGTACCAGAGGTTATAATGGCAGTGACCCCAGATATCAATGGGGTTCTCTGTAACCCCGGTGACACTCCCTCCAAGAAAAAGAAAAAGGAGGTCAGTTTTACCTTAGATGATGAGAACCCCAATATGTTCCCTGCCTTCAACAACCCAGGCTTCATCGGATCACACTCTCAGGTAATCACACAAAAATTAAAATGAATCATTTGAAATTCATTTTCAGAAAATATATACAGTACAAATGCTGTATGAAATGTCAGGGCTTACTTTGAAAATAAGGTTAAAAAATGACATTCGTATTATTAATTTGAGATATTCAAAATCATTTATTATTGTTAAATTTTTAAACAAAACCCTTTTGGTAAATAATTTATTTGATAATCAGTTGATATTTAAAATTCATTTTATGTAAACAACATTACATTTAGTGGTTTGAATTATACATGTATCTGAGATTCTTAACCTAACAGTACTGTATAGCTAGAGCAACATTACATTTTTTCAAAGAGTGTTGTGTAATTTAAAATTATTGTTGAAGTCAAAATATATCAGATATATTAAGTATGTACATACATTTCTAGTGGGATAAAATGTATTTTAAAAAGATTAAACTTAATTCTTAATCAAACATTTGCAATATATCCACATCATATTGTATCAAAAGAAGGGGGAAAATGTGTTTGATTTTTATAGTAAAAATTTCAACTATTTCGGAAACCTTTAAAGTTGATCATTGAAACCTTTTGAGCATTCATAATGCTAATATAAAGATACACAAAACTGGTAACAGCCCAGATCTCACTCAGCTCACTGGTGTCAATGTTAGCTTTAACTTTCTAAAGCACCCTGTTACTTTATCTGAGAGTACTTCATTTAAAAAAGGTAAATTTACAAGTCAAACACTTCACAAGTCCTTCTGTTTGGGGTAGAATTCCTGTCTTTTTGTGTAGTAATTGAAATGTCAATACCAGAAATCTGGTCTTGCACAACAGATGTACGCTAGTAGTTACATTTTATTTTGCCAAGCTTTACTGTTCAGATATCTGACAGGGTAGTGAATACAGGGCTCGGGGTATAATATCCTGGGGGTGTTTTAAAAAGGGATTAAAATTTGGGGAGCAAACAATGCTATAACTCTTATGTAAATATGATAGTTGGACATATGTTAACAACAACCTCCGGGCAATGTTCAGTTAATTGTTTAGCCATCAATTCAATTAGAATGTGACTCATGACATGTATATATTTGTGACATACATACATGTATTGACCAAAATTGTGTTTTTTGTTGTTTCCAGAGTCCCCCAATTATCCAACCAGACTATGATGGAGCACCTGCAGATTTCCAAAATTTTCCGCCCAAATCTCAGTACTTATTACACAACAGACCACCCAATCACAAGCAGGTATTGGTCTATAAAATGAAATAAAAATTCATTTGTCATATGCTTCATTTTCAATTTTGAACTCTTCAAATTTCAGAAATCTAAATGGGAAATAACTTTTGTTTTATTCATATTCTGATTTAGAATGCTGGCAATAGGTTAAGATATTTTTTTTTTAATTTAAGAATGTGAAAGGGGATCATTCTTGGTTGATTTGTATTCTATTGTAAATGCATTTGAGAATTTTTTAAAGTAAAATTTACTCAATATAGAGACATCAGCTGCCATCTACAGACAATTTCAGCGATTCATCAGGGGACACCACCACTGCAGACAGTGGGAGAGGGGGCAGTGATCTTGACCTAAGTCAAGCACATCGACAAGGTAAGGGAAAAAAATCACCTCAAATCCTAGTACTTTACCAACTTTTAGAAGTATTTTCCATTCATGAATTTGATATTTCAATTCCCAGTTATAATGTAAATGAAAATTAATTATGTTTTGATTATTTTAGATGATACTGGATCAGAGTATGCCAAACTGCAGCCCCCAGGATCACTGAACAAAGTGCATCTTCCACATTTTGACAATTTCATACAACACACACATGGACACTTAAAATCCCAACCCTATAGTGCTATGTGTAAAACAAACTCTAGTAGTCCTACAGGGGAGTGGAAGCCTTCGTATGTGTGACGTAGTTCTAGATACCCAGCCACCATTACATTTCTAAATCTCCTGTACACATTGAGAGAAATCATTATTTGAAAACTACGACACCATTTGTATGTAGCAAAGATGCATGTTTCACGCTGATCTCATTTTTATTGGTGCTTATTTCATGAAACTGTTCATATACTGTGTGGAGGTATCCGTGCTTAGCTGACCTAGTAAGGAACCATTTGCACAAATGTTATAAAAAAAAAAAAGAAAAAAAGATGGAGCTTTCATCTAAGAGGAGTGCAGTGCCAAAGTTATGTCTCCAGCCATATCAACTCAACAGTAAGTATACATGTATATACACATTTTGTAATTACATCAATTAATGAAGAATAGCCCTCAAGGGCAAGAGATTTTCAAACAATATCTTGAGAGATGAGGGGGGGAGGGGTATTTCTTCAACAACTCTGACAACAAATTATTTCTATTCTACTGTGATGATGTTTTGTAACATATAATACAAAGTAAAGTTCTTTTGGAGACATACATTCATTGCATATGATGTCAAGTATAAAATCTCCACTAAAATACCAAAACGCAAGAATGGTGTGGGGTGGGGTTTTTTTTGGGGGGGGGGGGGGTACGGTAAATGGGTTAACTGCAATTTTCAAACTGGTGGACTGTGGTAGATCATTCATTAATTAATTCCAAGTGAATTGCACCAGTTAGTTGAAACATATTATTTGTTCAAAAATATCAACAAAACGTTATGTTGGAAGCAGATTCTAACACATCTATGTTAATTAAACACAAGCTGTCCCTTCAATTTTGATGCTTGTGGTCTAACAGGGACAAACCTTTTTTTCTAATTTACATTTATGTGACAAAGGAAAACAAAATTCCATTGGACACATATTTTAAAGAAAGGCCAAATTCTTGTCTTTTTGACGAGCTGTTTGAATACATTTTCAACTTATTCACTCATAAAATTGTAATATGCCCTCAGTGTTCTCGTATTTGATTTAAAATTCTAAATCAATTCAAATTCATAAGCAAACCATGCAGTTCTCCAAATGCTATAAATTTATATGTTAATAAACAACATGGCATTCAATTTAATGGTTTTAAAGACCTCAATACTACCCAGCTGATTAAACACAAATAGTTATGAGAGTATATTAAGTTTAAATTTAGTTTAAAAACCTATTTTCATAACAGTACAAAGAATATGCATTTCCTGAAGTGAATTGATGGCAAAGAATTCTTTATGATTTACAGATAATTCAAACTCGCATAAATAAGCTATTATCTGATGTATTTTTCATTTTCAGGTTGATGAATTTTAACAACTCGTATGACATACTGAGGGAAATTATAGTGCTATAACAGCAATGGAAGGAAATGACATGTGTATGAACATCATGACATTATGTATGTTAGAGAACAGTTGTAAATTTTACATTTGTTGATTGTTTTTAACTTGGTAATATTAATAAATGATCAGAATTAATACATCTTTATTTTGCTTTTCTTCATTGTGAACTCTACACTCAGCAGTTGCGTGATTAAGGCTATAAATGCAACTGCTCTGACTGTATCCGCCATGGCCTCCTTTGGTGTAGGCAATCGATTAAGAAATCAATTTCATTTTTGAAAATACATGAGGGTATGAACTGCAACATTTCACGCTAGCATTCTTCTGAGGAAGCGCGTTATAAACTTAGTGTGATGCTTCACATGACGTAAACTATGCCAGAATGACGCGCTATAGTTCATACCATCATCAATCTAATTAGATTGATACCATCATGTACATGTATTTTTCAAAAAGTAATTTTGTTTCTTATATTTACATTCTACTTTCATTTCTGTTGGACTTCCCAACTGTTGAAATTGGCGTACTATATATATATGAAGATTCATACGCGCATTGTTCACAACTGCATCGCATTCATGACGAAAATTTGTAAAGATATCAAAAGAAAAAGTAATGGAAATGTAAATATATAAAAATATATTTCATTTCAAAATCATTGGATAACGCATGTATTTTATGGCATGTCAAACGTTGCAACATTTGACATTTATATTATGTATTTTCCGTTTGCGTTGCATATTTTTTCATTTATATTGTATCCGATGGGTTGTTTATTTTGGTTTTTTACAAAGGATCTCGGCATTGGTTTAATTAAACCATGGTTCGATTACCAAGCCATAGGCTGTATCTTTTTCATGTAACCTTCACGACTTTACATGTTTACCTACATGTAAAGTTTACTGAATTCCTCTCGCTTATCAACCTCATGTTTAACTTTTCCTTTTTTTTAAAAAAAAAAAGGAGGGGGTGTCTTGTGGTTCAGCACCCGGAACATTTCGTTCATTTTCAACACGATACAAGCTAAAACTTGACCAATAAAATCCTTACAAATCAAAAGAGACAATCCCTTGGATACAATACATTTGAAAAATTATACAATATAAATGAAAAATTATATAATACAAATGAAAAATATTTACAATAGAAATGGAAAATATACAATAAAAATGAAAAATCATACACTACTAAATAAAAAAAACCATACAATATAAATTAAAACATACAATACAAATGGAAAATGTGCAATACAAATGAAAAAGATGAAATATTGCAACGCCATGGAATATCATGCCATGGAATTTACATTCACTCCGGTGTTTTTTTTTTTCTTCTTTAACATTCTTACTAACTAAAATAAATAAATAATAAATTATTTATTACAGTGAAATGTGTTTTCATGCATACAACATTTCGTATTTAAATAAATGCGAAATCAAATCAGGGTCTGAACTGAAACATCATAAACATTCAACACACTTGACCTATTCTACACGTAGACTAACCACAGTACGGATTCATCATTAAAGTGCAGTAAAAAATATCAAAATGTAAATATGAGAAATGCCTTTCAGTTTTTGTACATGAGATTATACAACTTGAGCCTCTTTACACTGGAGCGCATTTGTGCCCCTTAGATTCTTATACTAGAATGTTTCAATATACAGGTAATATATGTACTAGGTACAAAGCTTAATAATTAATAAAATATGCAAATCAAAATTAAAAGATAAATAGTAATAACGGATTTGGTACTTAGGGGGTTACAGCAATTAGTGATAGTAAACAGTAGGCGGTGGCACTTGGCAGTCGTGTTTGTAAACATACAAAGAAAATGCAACTTTCACTTTATTAAAAAAACATTTCAAAGACTCTAAAAATTGCTAATTGTTTCTAAAAAGTCTTCTTTTTTTTTTTTTTTTCTTTTTTTTTTTAAAAGATATGTTTGAGATAACGCATTCTGTAATGATATTAAGTACTGCTTTCACGGTAAAAGGGAAATAACTCAATATTAACAAACAACATCAACAAGAGTAGTTAGTCTTTGATCGCCAGGAGAATCGCCGTCTCTACATCATAGAAGTAATAATTCTTCACACGAAAAACCTAGTAGATCATTAATTTACAATCATTTATCGCAGAAGTGTACACAGACACGGTGCATATGCTGGCATGAGACTATATAGATCTATAACCAAACCGAAACCGAGATATATACGAGATCTGTACGATGTTGAATGTCTTGAAGAAGATTTTAAGTAAATTAAAGTTAGTACTGCATAAATTTTCCAGAGGAATTGGAATATACATTCATAAGACACCCCAAGACAATACTGCTTGGAACATGGATACGGGAATTAGATGCACATCAACACGTGTGTTGCCCTTAGAGATGCAAGTACTCATGGACGTATCAAAGACCCCCATTTACATGTGTAATCAGCATAATCTAGATATACATGAATGTATACGTATCTTAAAGACAAGACTTGAACCGATTTCATATTATGAAACTTCTCTATTAGTGAGTTAGTTAAAAAAAAAAAGCGGGGGGGGGGGGGGCTTTCGAAGAATGGATATACATGTAATAGTATACGTACAATGTACACCCCCATCCCTCTGCGTTACAAGTTTTAGATCGTAGTAAGGGAGAATAGTTGTTATTTATGACTCATTTGACTGTACATAGTCAGTGATAGAGGAGGGGGGGGGGGAGTTACAGGGCTTGCAACCCCCTTCCTCTGATTGAACATCTTTGACAAAAATTGTCATTTTGTGCCATTTTGGTCAATCCCATTCTTCAGGTGCGGATAAGATATGATTTTGTGTCTCAAATTCCCCCTTTCTTTCCATTTTTTTTCTGGATCTAGATAGATAGTAGTATAGGTAGGGTTCAAACAAATCTAATTAAAATTAGATCTTCCATCTGCTCCCCGGTTTTCGACGTATCGATAACCGGGGAGCGGATTGAAGATCTAATCTTAATTAGATTGGGGTTCGAATTATAGTGAGCAAGTGTACAGCACATTTACAATGTGATGAATTTTAGTACCGGCTTTATTTTTTCAAACCAATGTTATGGCTATATGTACACTGAACATAACAACCCATAAATTCGCATGGCGCTCAAAGTCACACGTAATCTCGGCTGAGATTCAGCGTGGCTGAATATTTGGACTGACGCCTTCACCGAATCTCGGACTAGTCCTTCATAATTCATGTCTGGTAATTTACTTTCAGCTTCAGCCAGTTCTAGCAATTTTAGAATGTGCACTTAGCTGACACTGCTGTTCTAAAACTATTCTCCCTTACTACGATCTAAAACTTGTAACGCAGAGGGATGGGGGTGTACATTGCACGTATACTATTACATGTATATCCATTCTTCGAAATAATACAGCATTAATAGTGATAGAGAGTTAGTTTAACAGTCAAATCACTTATTTGAAGCGAACAGCAGTGTCACCTAAGTGCATTTTAATTGCTAGAAGTTGCCGAAGCTGAAAGTAAATTTCCAGACATAAATTATGAAGGACTGGTCCGAGATTCGGTGAAGGCGTCAGTCAAAATACCCAGCCGAGCCGAATCTCAACCGAGATTAAGTCACACGGCCTCTCACCTCTGTTCGGCGCGGGTTCGAATCCCGCTCGCGCCGGTAAGTGAGAAAGTTTCCCACTTTACTTTTGGAAGGCCGGTGGTCTCTTCCCAGGTACATTGTATCTGGGTTCTCTCTTCCACCAATAAAAACTGGGCGCCACCAGATAACTGAAAATTTGTTGAGATTGCCGGAAAACAGCCAAAAAAAAAAAAAAACAAAAAAAAAAAAAACAACAACAAAAAAAAAAAAAAAAACACCCCACCAAGTTAGGCCTATTCGTTTTAGTTTTGTTTTGTCCACTCATAATTAACTGATTATTTGTTTGTTCAGAATAACCTTTTGACTCACATATTGTATAGTAAAATTACTTCATAATCAGCTATATGACTGGGAATTGCCTTAAAAATGTATCATGATATATCGCGATATTTTAGAATATGTGCAATGTTTACAGTGCAAGTGACAAAGTAAGCTTTTTCAAAGAAATCTTCCTAATTTTGTCTTTTCATTTAAGTGAAGAAAAAAAGTTGTAACTTGAAGAACAATATAAAACTCCAATTATATAAATGGTAAAATTTTGGTTGGAAACCCATTTGTTATGCATGAGAATACATTCATGAAGTACAGTACATTTATATATATTCTACAATGTATATATATTTAAGAAATAAATTTCAGTTTTGAAAAATAAATGACAGGGCATGAACTGCGATGCTTCACGCCGGGGTACTTCATGAAGTGCGTTCTTTTATTTACCAATCTAATTAAATAAATATGGGCACTATTTATCTATTCATTTTCAATGTAAATAAATAGCGGAGTAGATTTGTGGGTTAGCGTGTTGACGGCTGATCTGTAGATAGCAATTCAAGTCCAGTGCTCGGGGGTTCTAAAAAAAATCTTTTAATTGAGTGTTTTATATCAGCAATATTTTTTTTTTATATTCCCTTTTGATTTAATTGTCTAGCCGAGTGGTTCAGTGGGTTGATGTGTCGACTGCTAATCTTTAGTTAGTGGGTTCGAGTCCAGCAGGGTTTTATTATAAATTTTTTTCCGGATTATTTTCTACTAAAACTGTATTTTTTGACTAAATAAAATAGATTTGACAGTTTTAAAATTTTAAAGTACATGTAATGTTGTCCATATTCTTCACTTTACATTCATATCAAATTTCCCTGGTGTAGTATTAATATAGGCCTAAAATCAAACTTTTTAGACTAGATTATGCGCCGCGTATATACTTTGCGTAAGAGTATACAGCGCGAATCTAATAAGTCTGATTTTAATGAGATTTGTTTAATTTAAAAATATTTGTTTACACGCGAGGTGGAACAATGGCAACTGCCCATTTTACTATCAACTCGATAAAATAAAAATATCTCTAATCCGTTGTAAAACTTGGCCCAGAAGGTTACGTGAAATGCACCAATTTTTACTGATCACGTGGTTTCTATCCATTGCGTAGTTCCCAGAGTATGACGTCACAATGGAGTGTCGTAATAATAGAAGCATCACGACAATACGTCATAAGAGTGTCTTTAGCCGTAGAAATAGCATTAGAAATATTTTATTTTGCCAATATCAAGGTCTTCGAAATAGAATAGTTTAGAGAAGCGGTGAAAAGTCCGTGAAAAGCCTTTTTCATGGCTTGTAGCATTGAAGAAACGCAGACTTGGGATTCAGTACAGACGCAGACGGATCAGATCAATGATGATGAAATCCGTCGTGTAGTCGATAATATACGGCAGGATTTAAACCAGCTTGGGCCGAACAATGCGTACCTTTGCAATGGCCTCAAGTCACGGAGCAGCAAGCTTTCTATGATGGGCGACTACCACACCAGTATGTCAGCAACCATGTCCGAATTCTCAGGCACAATGTCAAAGCTTTGGGAAAAAATACAGGAGTACAGGTCAGAGGGTTACCAACTGGACCATGAAATCCACGGGCTGCAGGAAGAAAAAGGTCGGTTGTCTATCAAAAGTCAAAATGATTTGTTGTAACCCCCCCCCCCCCCCCCCCCCCCCCCCCCATACCAGCAAAATTCTTTTGTAACATAATTCAAAGATTAAATTTCAGTAATTGTTAGGCTGTTCTTTACACACTAATTATGACTACGACTGATCATTCTATTCACCTGATCAAGATGTATGACTCACGGCGGGTGTAGCCGGTCGACAGGGGATGCTTACTTCTCCTAGACACCTGATCCCACCTTTCGTATATCCAGGGGTCAGTGTTTGCTCAACTCTTAATTTTGTATTCCTTTATATAGTAGTTATGAGATTGATCACTGTTTGTTATCTTCACCTTTACATCGATTAAAACAAAACTATTAACTTACTGAAATCAAAGTTCACGAAGCAGTGTTCGTTGTTTGTTTACCGCTGTCTGTTTATGGCGCTGGCGAAAAGTAATGTACAGTTTACTCCGGAGATATTGAAATTCAGGCTAGGGCAGTGGCGGATTTAGAATCGGGTATGACACACCCCACCCCTTTTGCCACAAATTTACTAGGCATTACTGGCATACCCGGTATATAGATGAAAACTCCCGATTTGGCACCCCCCCCCCCCTCGGAAATGCTAGATACATTACTGCAGGGGACCAACCTGAACTGTTTATTAATCATTATATCCATTTTAAGTTGAATATAGCTGATGTTAAACTGTATAAGTAATGTTACTAGGTATTATTTTACTTCAGTTTAAGTGGAGTAGACTGTAGTATCCTATGTAATTCTACAAAGTGCGTCATACCACAAAATTGACAATTTACTTCGAAGAATTGTAGAAAGTATGCAGTGCAATTAAATAAGTTATTACATCATCCCTCTACTGAACTCCCCCAACCATCCTTCTAACAAGAAAAGATATGGGTAACCCCATATCCATAATATTCTAATTAGAATTTGCATGAAATGTAATAGTGTGTAGCTTTACACCAAAATTTTGATTGTTTGTTCATACCATTTATTAGGCTACCTAGCTGATTTGAAGCCATGAGAAATGTTTAAATAAAATCCCATGGAGATTAACAAGCGAACATGTGGATTATTGAAGATATTCTAGATTATTTTTTAACATGTAAACTTATGTTCAGAAGTACATTTTTGTATATATTTTCTGTTGAAAGAAAATTGATCCAGAAAATACAACATTATACAAATATTATTTCAAGAAAGCAATACTGTATTACATACTTGTTAGGATCGAGCTTTCATATTTGAAATTTGATTGTCACATAGACTTACTTTTCTGAGATTTTCAAAGATGTTTTTAAACATAAAACAACATAGTACATGTTTGTAATTGCCTAATCCTGATCTAGGAGGGTCATCATTTGAACTAATACGAATCTGTATTAAAAATCCTATATAAACTGGTCACTTGAAGAGTTCAAATTTCATGTTTGAATGCAATTTAAAGTCATCTGCCAGTTGATTAGAAAAATGAAACACACATATTGTCAACAGTTGAATAGTTCTAATCATTATATCAGATCATGATAATGTGACGTACTCTATGCCATAGAACATGTATATAATATGAACTGATTGAATATAATATCAAAAATAAAACGTCTTTTCCAGATTATTATTCAGGCCACATGTGTCACTCAATATCTGGTACATATGTACAATTTTGAAATTGGTGTTATTACAGATATTCTTGATGAGGAAGAGTCTTCTCTTGTCAATCAATCGGCAGCCAAAATCGGGACAGAGGAGGACAGCTTAAAGGAAACAGACCTCACCGAGGAGGAGAAGACTGAACTCCAACTTAATGGTGAGAAAATGGTTCAAACTACAACTAAAAAGTATGATTTAGTATAGGATATGGTTGTGTTTTAGTATAGGATATGGTTGTGATTTAGTATAGGATATGGTTGTGATTTAGTATAGGATATGGTTGTTATTAAGTATAGGATATGGTTGTGATTTAGTACAGGATATGGTTGTGATTTAGTATAGGATATGGTTGTGATTAAGTATAGGATATGGTTGTGATTAAGTATAGGATATGATTGTGATTTAGTATAGGATATGGTTGTGATTAAGTATAGGATATGGTTGTGATTAAGTATAGGATTTGGTTTTGATTTAATACAGGATATGGTTGTGATTTAGTATAGGATATGGTTGTGATTTAGTATAGGACATGGTTTTGATTTAATACAGGATATGGTTGTGGTTTAGTGTAGGATATGGTTATGATTAAGTATAGGATATGGTTATGATTTAGTACAGGATATGGTTATGATTTAGTACAGGATATGGTTATGATTTAGTATAGGATATGGTTGTGATTTAGTATAGGATATGGTTGTGATTTAGTATAGGATATGGTTGTGATTTAGTATAGGATATGGTTATGATTTAGTACAGGATATGATTGTGATTTAGTATAGAATATGGTTGTGATTTAGTATAGGATATGGTTGTGATTAAGTATAGGATATGGTTGTGATTAAGTATAGGATATGGTTGTGATTAAGTATAGGATATGGTTTTGATTTAATACAGGATATGGTTGTGGTTTAGTGTAGGATATGGTTGTGATTTAGTATAGGATATGGTTGTGATTTAGTATAGGATATGGTTGTGATTTAGTATAGGATATGGTTGTGATTTAGTACAAGATATGGTTGTGATTTAGTATAGGATATGGTTGTGATTTGGTACAAGATATGGTTGTGATTTAGTATAGGATATGGTTGTGATTAAGTATAGGATATGGTTGTGATTAAGTATAGGATATGGTTGTGATTTGTATAGGATGTGGTTGTGATTAAGTATAGGATATGGTTTTGATTCAATACAAGATATGGTTGTTATTTAGTATAGGATATGGTTGTAATTTAGTATAGGATATGGTTGTGATTTAGTATAGGATATGGTTGTGATTAAGTATAGGATATGGTTTTGATTTGATACAGGATATGGTTGTGGTTTAGTGTACAATATGGTTGTGGTTTAGTATAGGGTATAGTTGTGATTTAGTATAGGATATGGTTGTAATTAAGTATAGGATATGGTTGTGATTAAGTATAGGATATGGTTGTGGTTTAGTAGAGGATAAGGTTGTGGTTTAGTATAGAATATGGTTGTGGTTAAGTATAGGATATGGTTGTGATTTGGTACAGGATATAGTTTTGATTCAATACAGGATGTGGTTGTGATTTAGTATAGGATATGGTTGTGGTTTAGTATAGGATATGGTTGTGAATTAGTATAGGATTTGGTTGTGATTTAGTATAGGATATGGTTGTAATTTAGTATAGGATATGGTTGTGATTTAGTATTGGATATGGTTGTGGTTTAGTACAGGATATGGTTGTGATTTAGTATAGGATATGGTTGTGATTTAGTATAGGATATGGTTGTGATTTAGTATAGGATATGGTTGTGATTTAATATAGGATATGATTGTGATTTAGCATAAGATACGGTTGATTGTGATTTGGGTTTTGTCTACAGATTATGTCCGTTGTGATTTGTACCGCAAACTTCGATGTCTTCAAGATTTAAAAGACACAAGTCAGAAATTGAAAACCACTTACCAACAGGAATGGGTAAGAATCAAATAACAAATTCTAAATTCTTAAGGAGGTACTCTACATCGTCATAATGGCTGACTTCCTTCTAAAACATGGCGGATAATATAAATATCAGCAATATTTGTCTATTCATTCAAATTTTACTCAACTAGGTGAGTAGCTCAGTAGGTTAGCCCGTCGACTGCTGAACTGGAGATCGTGTGTTCGAGTCCAGCAGGGGTTTTAAATTCTTCTCAGATAGTTTTCAACTAAAACTGTATTTTTTGACTAAATAAAGTAAATTTGAAAATTTTCAATTTCAAAATATTGTTGTACATATTCTCCACTTTTCATCCATATCAAATTTTCCTGGTGTAGCATACCTCCTTAAATTAATGGACGACATCAAACTTTGAATTATTGTCACCTACCATTTGTGACATGCATATGAAAAATATCTTTTATTTTAGAGTGAAATAAAAGAGGACATTAAAAAGAATCGCAAAGAAGTCCGACATTATGAAAGAGAACTACAGAACTTGCAAAACAAGGCACTGTTAAAAATGCGTAGCATGTGCCTAAATCCAGGTAACAAAGAGAGCTGATAAGTTACAGGGGCGGATCCACGAATTTCTGACCGGTCCATCAACCACCATTATTTGCTGTATCTAAGAAGTAAATTTTGTTTAGCACTTCACCTACAGCTGGTGACGTACAGAGGTGAATGAAAGACGTAATATGTTTAGTGTACATACATTGGTAGGGTCATACGGTTGTACAGCAAGAACGTGGTTGTTGGAACGTAGCCTTTATGTTTTAATCTGGGCCCAGTGCACAACAGTTAACTAGTTAAGTTTAACTCGCAGTTAACGTTTAGTCAGCACAATATAAATGTAACAGTTGATGACAAGATAATTTCAGCAGTTAAATTTAACTGATTTTCCTGCAACAAACTTATCTAAAATCAGCTCATCTACACGATTATACTTAAGAATAAGTCTTGCATTGCATCTGTTATTTATTGTTTGTCATATTAAGGCTGGTGAAACCCTAGATATTTCTGAAAAGTCCGGTGATCGCACCATTAACAGAATAAATGAATTTGTGTTTTTAATTTGAAGGATATCATTGTATGCCAGTATTCCATAGTAGTCTGGTTCACCCACCCCACCCACCTGTTGGATCCGCTCATGGTTTTATTTTATTTTTTAACTATAAGTTTAAACATGATCCATGTTATTTATGTTTTATAACTGATACTGATCTTTTTTAGATAACAAACAAGATAAAGATATTCTAGAACTGATCACATACTTGGAGATGAAGCGGGAAATGCGGGAACTGAACCAAAATGTAAAGCTAAGTAGATATGTTTGTAAAGCTACGTTACGTACTTCTGTCTGTAAAGCTACGTTACGTACTCCTGTCTGTAAAGCTACGTTACGTACTCCTGTCTGTAAAGCTACGTTACGTACTCCTGTTTGTAAAGCTACGTTACGTACTCCTGTCTGTAAAGCTACGTTACGTACTCCTGTCTGTAAAGCTACGTTACGTACTCCTGTTTGTAAAGCTACGTTACGTACTCCTGTTTGTAAAGCTACGTTACGTACTTCTGTCTGTAAAGCTACGTTACGTACTTCTGTCTGTAAAGCTACGTTACGTACTCCTGTCTGTAAAGCTACGTTACGTACTCCTGTTTGTAAAGCTACGTTACGTACTCCTGTTTGTAAAGCTACGTTACGTACTTTTGTCTGTAAAGCTACGTTACGTATTCCTGTCTGTAAAGCTACGTTACATACTCCTGTTTGTAAAGCTACGTTACGTACTCCTGTCTGTACAGCTTACGTAGCCTACATCTGTTTGGTTTTAACTATTGATTATTCAAAGAAATCAGTTATAATGTTAATCTACGTACATCGTTTTGGTTTTCACTATTGATTATTCAAAGAAATCAGTCATAATAAATTTATTGTACTTTACATTTACACAGACACTTGATTTGCAAGTTATGTCCCGAGATTTCGAATACAGTGTTACACAGCTCCTCGATACAAGGAAGGAGCTGATAGAAGAGAATTATGCTTTGGATCCAGAGGATCAAGACGAGCCTGGGGTAAAACTTCATCGCACTAGTCGTCACACGAATCTTCGGGTTAACTATGATCAACTCGATGACTCAGATGACGAGGAATCGGTAAATGCAGGGGAAGTCTACAGTCATATTGGTGGCACACACCTTCACAGGTACACAACTACAATACCACTATCCTCTTCAGAAATAGGCCCAAGTAATATTAGCATTTTTGTTTATTGGTACATGTATGTCTCAATTCTGCGACAATAAGCGCAACGACACTATACAAAATTATTTCCTCCTACTAGATGTTCGAAGCATTCTTGCATTGCCATTCCTATTGAAATGTGGAATGCAGAAGAACTAGACGAATTGAGGCGATTAACTCCTATTGTGGATTCCGAGGAAACGAGTGATGAGTCAGATGTGAGTGATGACGTCAGCATCAGTGACGTCAAAATCGAGTTTCTTGATGATCAGCAACAGGAGCTTGACAGTAAGCAGGGCACCATTTCTACATGTATCACAGGAACAGATATTACAGAGAAACCAACCATTGAGAGTAAGGAGGGAGCAATTTCTAAAAATATCGCAGGAAAACCAGCCATTTACAGTGATTTACCTGATAAACAGATGGACGAAATAGCATCAGGTAATCATCAATCAGGAGCAATGCTTGTCCTGAGCTTGGCGCTCGTTTATTATTACGCATAAATGATAAATCTGATATGTAGGCAAAGAATCAGTACGATTAAGGTATTTTGACTTAAACTGTTTCAGGGGGCTCTGGTGGTTTACTGACAAAACTTCGTGCTCGAATGGGTATTCAAGCCCACTCTGGGACATCTCTGAGGCCAATGGAGAAATCAGAAGCAGGACCAAGACGATTCAGTCTCAAAGATTCCGCCAAAGCATTCATTACTAACCGACAAAAAAGAAAGTAGTCCATGTTTATAAGGAATCCGTTTTTTATATATCAAAATTCAATATACCTGTGTCCGGCAATAAGATAAGAAATGTCAATACTAGTGAAATGTAAGATAAAACATAAAATTTTTGCAAATTTGTGACTTTACAATAACGTCCCATTATATATTTGGTAAATAGTCCATACCACTATTGTTAGAAAGCCTAATTAAGCAACGTGAATGACGCACATCATTGAAATGGGATTTGAAATTAATTACATGTAGTTCAATGTTGGTTTTTTAAAAAAACTGAAGAAAAAAATGTTTTGCTCTCTCTAGTACGCCGTTTGTAAAGAGTTTATATGAAGGGACAACGGAAAAATTTATCGAGATGTCCTCTAAGTTTGATCTTCTTGTGTTCCGGCTGCTGCAAATGTTACTTTGGATACTTATCATGGTCCGAAGTATGTTTTAATTTTCACCAATGTAGTACTATCCACATCATCCGTTATGTAGTAAATCATTTTTTTTTTTAGAAGCACAGGGCATACCGGCGTTTTGAAGATACTTCCTTCTTTTGTAGTATGAGGGTTAATTAACTGTACGGTCGACTTTTTGAGCTTTTTCAATTCCATCTTGTATAGTTTTATTGAAGTATCCCTGGTGGAGAAGATAGTTTTGTACTTCTCTCGGACGTTCATATCGTTGGGATTCATCACTACTATGGTGCAGATTCTCTGTGTTAGATTATAGGGAATAGACCGTTTGTTGTGCCTGGGGGGATATGGTCCGATATGAAGGTATTGGTGGGTGTCTGTTGGTTTGTATAGTAAATATCGGTAGACAGATTCTCTCCATAGTGCTTAATAAAAAATATCTAGAAATGAAATACTTTGTAGACTTTCATCCATTGTAAATCTAGTTCTTTTAAAATAATGTAGAATGTTTCTAAAGTCATGTAGTTTTCTTCCAAATGATGGAACAGTCATATGGGTATCTTTTCCTGTGTGGCGTAGGCCGGTGCCATTTTGGATCCCATGGCAGTCCCCTTTATATGTTCGTAATGTTTACCATCGAAATTGAAAGTATTGATTATTAATACTATTTCTATCGCTTCCGAAATGATATATTTTGTGAAGCGGTCGTTCATTTTTTTTTTCTGAATGTTTGCCAGTAATCCAGAGTCTTGAGACCTGATGTACTTGTGATATTTTTATCTACATGTATATTGGTTACATCTGTTGTAAATAATTTGTCAATGGGTTTTATTTTGTCAGGCAGATATCTCAAAAAGTCCAAGTTGTCTCTTGTCTACCCTTTAACTTCTGTGCATAAAGGCTTTAGGGGGGGGGGGGGTGTCCATAAAATTGCTTAGGCGTTCTTTCGAAGATTGGGGGTTCTCTTACGATTTTTCTTAAACTAAGAGCCTCTGAGTTGAGGCAAGTGACGAAATATGACTATTGTTGCTTATGTAATAGTTTTCGATAGATGTGTTTAGGGAAGCCATAGAAACACGTTCTCTGAAATCAAAGTCTGGGCAGTACCGGAAGCATACTTCAGAATTTGCGATGTTAAAAGTCAGTCTTTTAAAAGAATGCAAAACGTCTAATGATAAATTTGATTTGCGCTTACGTTTCACTAGTGTTGTCGTTTCTTGACCTTAGCTATTTCAAACACAGCTTTTTATCATGTAACCTGCATTTTGTAGATGATATTAAAATACTTGCAACAAAACGTGCTGGTTGACTTCCCTCTCATTCACAAAAAATTATAGTCGTGTTTCCCTATGACAGTCATTAATTCCCAGGAACTTCCTTCTTCTTCCGGGTACCTTGGGTTTGGCTAGACCTATCCAATTCTAAGCTTTGGCGTCCGAATACACTGAGCTTTAGAAAACCATGCATTCCGTGAGTTGGAGCCTATGTGCCCGGATATTTTCTGATTATAATCGATCTCCGTGTGGGGAAAACTGGAAGCATTTTTTAAAATTATGACATCCTAGGCTATACCATATTTCTACCAAAGAACGCCGGAGTGGCCCGACATGTCAAATAAAATGAAACGTAGAATATTTGTTTTATCCTCTTATGTGTAGCTTACAATTAGTATAAATATCAATGTCGAAGTAGAATCACGGGCAATTGCATCGCCTGGGGTCGAATTTACTATTAACGAGTAAAGGTATAGAACTCTAAATATAGGGTACCCAACTTAGCCGATGTGAAAACAATAAACCAAATGATATAAAATTCTACTCTGTATTCTGATATATTCATACATAATCAATCTACATTACTACCAAAGTTCATCCCGAAATTCCGAATACTTTCCAAGATGTGCAGAAATGAATTTGGAAAAATGAAAATTGTAAAACCGTCTGTTTCCTTCACCCAAGGATGCTCTATGCCAAGTTTGGTTTTGCTCGGCTACGCCTCGATTGACAATGGTTTTCTCGGGGTGAAAATTTTCATGCACTATTTATATAATGATGATATGTAATTACACTCATTGAAAATAATAATCTTCGAATGGTATCGGTTCCCTTCCGACGGAATTCTCTTTGAGAAGAGAATGGAATCTGTCGACATGCAATTTATGGAGGTTCACACACACGCACACAGAACCCTGTTCCAACTTGTTGTCTCACGTGCACAGAGAATTTCTAGAAAATGGGAGATTACAGAGACACCTTTAAAATATCGTGTCTAAATATAATGTAAATATATTACAGTGGCGTAACTAGGTTTGAAATATTTGTAAGCAGGGGGTCTGGGGGGCGGGAGCCCACCAGAAGCCGAGGACATTTTTCGTAATGTGTAATAAAAAATTAACGAAAATATTTGTAAGCACGTGCATACAGTGCGACAGTGTAGCTACGCCACTATATTAAGGTTATAATTATGTACACGTAAGTTGTAACATGTAGCAATACGTAGGTAGAGGGCTAAAACGGACTTTGTCTGCTTCCCAATGTCATTCATATATTCTGTATTTCCTATATGTGCTCAAAGTTTACAGTTCCTTTATAACTCTATATAATTTCCCCCGCTGTTTTGGGTGTAATGGAGAAACCAAGAGAATGAATTACATCCCATAGAGTTGTTTGCTTTACGTCCCGTCAAGAATTTTCCACTCATACTGAGACGTCACTGGTCAGCTGTAGGTGAAGTACCACAAATTTAGACCTATGTTTAACCTTCAAGATAGGGCCGTAGGATTGAGAACCTCCCTATCTCGAAGTAAAAGCTCTACTACTGAGTTACCGCCACCAGTCCATTCCATATGGGAAATTGTATTCATTTTACTTTTTAAAAAAAATGTTCATGGGTGATCGCCTTCACTTCAGGAGAATTGGTAATTCTATCAATAGAGTGGGGGGGGGGGGGGGGGGGGGGATGAGAAATTTAAAGCAATGTGTTCTAATTTTGAAACATTTGTTTTGTTGTAAATGTCCTATTATTTATTTTTGTATGCAACTTTAACCATAATCATTAAAAGTTAGGTTAAGATTTTATTAAAATAAAGATTTAGGTTCATTTGAATATATGGCATTATTTATAAATATTTTTTGTACGATAAGACAATAATGTTAATTTGTTTCCTTTAGAGCCTCCGAATAGGTTTTCTAACGCAAATATTAATAACCTAATTAATTCTGTCATTGAAATAGTCGACCACAATTTTACAACAAAAATTCCCTACACCAAAATGCCAGCTAATGTGAAATTCGGGAGTGCTTGCAAAGCACATTGGTAACATTCATACCTTTTTCTCACTTTATTGATAAAATTGCCGACTCCTGTGTCGCCTTCTTAAGTATTGGATTCTAATTTTTGGATATCGTCGGTATGAATGTATATATAACTTATTGAAGATTATATCACTTATAGAGGGGTAACCATTGTACTGGATCATTCAATTTAAGTTTCGTTATGTATTATGTATTTCTAAATTATCATAATGATGAAAATACAGAGTTATCTCCCCTTTCGGTGATAAAACAGAGTGCCTTGCTACAAACCACGGTTAAATCACAGGTGCTTGAGGACGGGAAACAGCACACACCCCCCCCCCCCCCCCCCCCCCCCGCGTCTTGTTTGGTCAATTATTCCTTTATGACCCCCCCCCCCCCTCCATCCTATGCAACTCCAAAAATTCAACTTAAATAAATAAAAAGCCAATTCCGACATTGTTTATACTAGACGGAATAACATTCTTGGGGGGGGGGGGGGGGGGGGGGTTGTTGTTGTTGTTGTTGTTATGGGGTATTAAGTGCTGTTTCCTGTCCTCGACCACCTGTAGGTTAAATTGGATACATGGACATCTAAAAAAATATTTAGAGCCTTTTCATCAATAAATCACTCTCTGCATCAGATTCTTACATCGGTCACAAGTTGAATCATAATGTCTATGGGGCATCAGAAACAATTGTGATGGACATAAAGATCCAAAATATATATTTTATCTATATATACCAAAATAGATATTAAGTACATGTAATTAACAAAAATTTTCATATTCCAGTTTTTAAGAGGCTATAATTTTAAAAGCTGAAACCATTTCAAGATTTAATACATGTTTATTAATATCATAATAATTCATTCATTTTTGTACAAAGCACTTCTTTCAATCAACAAGTTGAAAAATGCATGTTGTTCAGAACACATAACAATGATAACTGTGTGTAATTCCTGTAGATTCCTTATGTTAAGGTTTGCTAAATGGTTGTTCAATGGAACCGACATATAGCATGAGTTATTCTCTAAAAGACTTCATTCAATATAAATCAGTGATGAATAAATAAATGCAAGTCATTTGATTTCACGATATAGTCCTCTTGTGAATAATAATTCATCAAGTACATTTAAGGAATGTCTAGGCTGGGTGTATTACGAGGAATTCAAAACAATGGACATTTGGGGTCATTTGCAAACCTGCATGTATAGTCATTATGTAGAAAATACTTCATCATTCCAATACAAAACAACTTATGCATAGAGATATATTTCTTCTATATGTATCATGTGATAAAACAAATAAGTATAGACTTCTATGTCAAGTTGAAAGATCACTTGTGTGTTACAATGCTTTCATGAAGAAATGAAATACAATGAAACAGTTGATTACAGACAAAACACTGTCGATGTGAATATCAAGGAATCCACAGTATATCAACGTACAATAAAAACAATTCACGTGGTTGAATAGAGTGATTGCGTAAAACGCAATATGAGACACAAGTCTGTTATATTTGGCACATTGAGTAGTTGACCCGGTTGAAATCATCGTTCCACTGGAATGATTCAGTCCGTGGTCATACGTACGATGGAAAACAATCTTCTTTTGAGGGGGATTCCTCTGAACGAAACTGCAGTTCATTATCTGAAGGAAGTCTGGGAGGTCTAACAGGAATTGCCTCCCTTTGAATATTACTCTTTAAATGGTGAGTATTTATATAGTTTATATTTTCATACTGGTTTCCATATGATCTAGTGCCCTGAGCAGGATTCATTTTGAATTTAAAAGCACCTGTCTGATGTCTTTCATCTGTGAAATAACAAATAATGATCATAATGATTACTGTATGTTTTACACACATGCCATGTCACATTATTCTATACATGTAAATCCAGTGGCAGATCTAGAAAATGGGGGAGGGGTTACGGGGCTTGCAACACCTCCACCTCCTTTGATTAAATTTTTCAGAAAGGTAATTTTTTCTCATTTTCGGGTCATCAACACCCCCCCCCCCCTTTCTTGGGCGGAAAAGTACAAACTTGGGTTGCAACACCTCCACCCCCTGAAAATTTGCTGGATCCACCACTGTAATCTACTACATTTTGTAGCTTAATTTCAATTTTCTCAATGTACATATATCTAAATTTTGATTCATAAAACCTACACAAATTTAAATGTACAATCATTTTATGGTCAGTAAGACATTTAACTGATGTATGGTTTTAAATTGGCATACCTGATTTTGACATATGTAGTGAAAGGTCAAGGTCACTCCCACCTCTACCACTGTCTGATGTGGTTATCTCCCCTGATGAATCACTCATGTTATCTTGATGTTGCTGCTAAAATGAAAAATATAAAAATAATTACATTTCAGTTATCTTTTTATTCACTTTATTACTTGTTATGACTCATGAGCTCTACTGGATTCAAGTTCTGTCCTGTTTCAAAACAGGCATTGGATAAAGAATCCTCACTGCTGAATGGTGTAGATTGCCAACCATACACTTATGCCCCTAGATTACAGTAAAGAGGAATTGTAAGACACTAGGTTTTGGGTTTTTTTTGGAAAATTTCCATAAACTAGGTCAATGTCACAAGGTCAACAAATCTGGTATTGTTTTAAAGGTTTTCTCACAAAACTGCACATGCTTAATTTTAATATTAAAACAGTACCTCTTACGATTTGAAAGATATGGCTTATATTTGAATTTTCTAAAAGTATTTCAAAGGTCAATGTATAGGTCACCAGGTCAAAACGTTTGGTGTCAATGGAAAGGGCTTGCCACAAGGAATACACATACCAAATATGAAAGCTTTACCTCTTATGGTGTAAAAGATATGATCAAGGTTAAATTTTTTTGCCATAGATGGATGGACAGACAGGCCAAAAAACTATATGCCCCCAAATCTTCAATTCCGGGGGCAAAAAGATTGTGACGATTTACCTACAGCTGGTGATGTCTCCATATGTCAAAGATTATTATAATGGTAATATAAAACTCCAAACTAACAAATACAATTTTTCTGATGGTGGTCAATATCTAGCTACAATAATGTAACCCTCTCCAATTTTTTCCTCTCCCGAAAACATAATTTTAAAAAATTGAAGAGGGCTACATTATTGCACCTAGTTAATATCATTTTCACAAAGATACAATATGAGCGCAGTACATGAAGCAAGACATATTAGAGATTCAAAACTCCAAAATTTACCTGATAATTTGATCTTCCAATATTATCTAACAGCACTGAATTTAGGGTCTTGTCATTGTTGTTTTGTCTGTTGTATGAACTCTCCTCTCGCTGTAAAATTGAGAAAATTTTATTCATACAAAATTTACTTACCAGTACATGAAAAATACATTTAAGACGCTATGTTTTTTTCCTGACATCTCAATTATTTTACATATTATTTTATCGAAGAAACATACATATTACATTACAGACTTTATACATGTACAACACCTACCTGTCCTTGGCCTATTTGGCCACAATTAGAAAGCTGCAGACTTTCCACATCAAATGTAAAGCTGACCCCCTTCTTCTTCCGAGGCGAGTCTACAATGCTGGTCACCATGTCACTGGGGATCTTGTCCAAGTTTGGAGATGAGCAGCCCTCAATGGAAGCAGCACTGTACATGGTTTTTACTAGATCATCTGAGCGTTTGCTTTGCAGCAGTTTCTGATCATTGCGTCTGAGAATGATGATGACAGTGATGATGACAGCTGACAATATGATGGTGAGAACCACAACAGCTATGGTAATAATGATATTCTTTGTTCCCCCATCCTCTGAGGACAGAGGGCTTGGTGTTGGAAGAGCTAGGACGATGGTCAAATCACAGAATGAAGACTGCATATGAGAGACATTCATATCACTGACATTGATCCTGAGCTTAAATGGAGTATTCTCATTTACTTCATAAGTTCTTTTGAGATATATGTTTCCTGAGGTTTCACCGATGGAGAAGACATCCTTCTCATTCCCAGCAGAAAAAGAGTACCTGAGTTGACTGTTTGGTCCGATTTCATCAAGGTCATAAGCTCGAATCCGTGTGATTACAGTACCAACTTTAGCTTGATGAGACACCGAGACAGTTTGGTTAGAAAACAAGGGGAAGGTAATGAAGGGTTTGTTGTCATTTTGGTCTGCCACATACACAACAACTCGACTTGTGCTGGTTAACCTTGGGGTTCCTTGATCCACAGCCACTATGTCAAACGAATACTTGTTTTTGTCCTCTCTGTCAAGGTCTCGCCTTGTAGAAATTATTCCTGAAGGTAAAATCTCAAATGGCAGCTGACTGCTGGGGAGATTCTTAAAATTCGGATGGTAATCAAAAAGAATCTTTTGGTTGTCACCTTCATCCAGGTCTGAGGCACTGAGTGATCCAACTTTCATCTGAGGTCCCATGTTCTCTATTACGAAAAATTGGAACATAGGCACACTAAATGTAGGCTTATTGTCATTTTCATCCACCACAGTCAGCTGGATTGTAGCAGTTCCTGTCATAGTAGGATTCCCCTTATCAACAGCAAGAACATGGAAAAAGAACGAAGAAACATTTTCTCTGTCAAATCTAAA
The DNA here is from genome assembly GCF_947568905.1 of Ostrea edulis. Taxonomy (NCBI): domain Eukaryota; kingdom Metazoa; phylum Mollusca; class Bivalvia; order Ostreida; family Ostreidae; genus Ostrea; species Ostrea edulis. The sequence goes on from NC_079165.1 coordinate 68,588,685, forward strand.
GTTTGCTGTTATGACTCCAGTTTCTTCATTGATGGCTAGTTTTTCTTTGGACGCGGGAGGCAGTAAATATCTTATTTCAGCATTCTTATCCAAGTCGTCATCCTTTGCTAGAACTTGTGTGACTCCATCCCCAAAAGCATTGTTTTCCCTGATGGATGCTTGATATAAAGTCTTGTAAAACTCTGGTGCATTGTCATTTTCATCAGATATGGGAATCACTATTGTTGAAGATGAGGATAAAGGGGGTGTTCCCTGATCACTGCACTCCACAGTGAGGTTATACTTGTCAGAAATTTCACGATCAAGAGATCTGTTGATGACCACTATGTAGCCTTTATTAAGTACTGTCTGCAGCTGAAACTCGTCTGAGACAACTTTGCAAGTGACAATTCCGTTGGAACCAGAGTCAGTGTCTTCGACAGTGACATGAGCAATCACGGTGCCAACACTTGAGGACTCACTGACAGCCCCTGTGTTGCCTGTAGACAGCAATGTGATGCGAACTGATGGTTGGTTATTTCCAACATCAATGATGGTAACCCGAACAATGCACTGGGAAACTTTTGGAGGTTGTCCTAAATCACTGGCATCTACAGTGATGTTGTAAATTTTCCTTATGTTTCGTGTCAACCTGTTTTTCAAAATAATTTTGCCAGTGGTTTCATCAATTTCAAAGCACTCATTGATTTCACTTAGGTAGCTTTGACGAGGATTGAATTTATAAACCACTTGACCATTTTGTCCAATGTCAGCATCTGTTGCTGAGAGTTGAATCAACTGAAAGCCAGTATTTTTGTCCTCTCTAAGTCTAATATCAAAAGTGTCTCTGTCAAATTGAGGTGCATTGTCATTCTCATCAGTCACTTCCACCTTAACATTTAGAGTTCCAGTCTTTTGAGACGTTCCACCATCCACTGCTATGATTTTAAGATCATAATGATCCTTGCTCTCTCTGTTGATTGCTGAATTCAGCTTCAGCTGTAGAGAGAATCCATCACTTGCTTTAATGGCACTAAACAGGAATGGAGAACCAGTAGTTTGCAGTGCGTAATTTTTTATTCCATTCTGAGCTGACGAGTCAAGGTCCAGCGCCTCATCCAGCTGTATTGTGGATCCAATGACTGCCGACTCAGACAAACTTTTGTTGACATCTGAGGAAGGAAAGGTGGGGGTGTGGTCATTGATGTCCAACAGAGTCACTCTCACTGATATTATTTCAAATTTGGAGTTAATAGAAGAGTGAGCTGCAATGTCAAATTGAAGCACACAATCCTGATTAAATCCACACTGTTTTTCTCTGTCAATCACTGCATTGGTAAACAATTCACCAGCAGCATTATCCACTCGAAAAAGATCATCCATCCTTGTTTGGTCCAAAAAGCTGTATCGAAGACTCTGAAAAGCCTCCTGTGTCATATTTTCCTGCAAGCCACTCAAATCAGCTATATTTCCCACGAAAGTTGAGACAGGTTCCTCTTCCCACAATTTCATTGTCACGATGATTTCACCGGAGGCTACATTTGCAACCATCAGGAAAAGGCACACAGAGATCAGCACTGCCATCTCTAAAAACCCCAAAACTCGAAATGATCCCAGTATCCCTGGCTCATGAGCTGCTCATTCCATCTATGAAATTTTAGGAGATCTACTCTCATCAATTGTCCATTCCCTTGAGGTTACCTGAAAAATTAGAGAGTGATTAGTCATTGTAAGGTAGGTTACATAAACAAATTCTGTCATATATGTTGTCTGTTACAAACATGAAAGGGAAAAATGTACCCATGTGCTAAAAGGTAAGGTAATCATTATAAATTGCAGCAATGTGAAATATGATGCAGAGTTAGTAATACCCATTGTTTTGTTACAATACCCCGTAACATTTGATGATATGATAAGGAATATCGCTTGCGCCAAGAGAGAAAAATTGTAAACCTTTAGAGGGTATCAGAAAGGTCTGATTCACGCCTGTAGTAAGTTTTTACCATTCCCTCTGCCGTGAGGTTATACGATGTATATCTTGAGTGTGGGTTACCAGAGTGTAGGACCAGAGGATAAAATATCCTAGTGAAGGGAAAACCTGCACGCCAGAAATACATAGCACTGTTCACCCTCATCACCTGACAACAAGACCCACACTGATTGCCATAACATCCTAAATTTATCAGACAAAGCAAGAACCAAACATCTTTCATTTACTTTGCAAGAGGCATACCGGTCCAGTCGTTATCACACCTGAACAACCAACTACTACCCTGTACATCTCATCTTTCAGTGTGGTGTCACTTTCAATAGAAAATGTGTCAATATCATGTAATCAGAAATTTATCAAGACAGGAGGGGCTAATATTTACTAGCCAAATAGACTGAGCATAGATTAAAGGCGATCCACTTTATACATCAAACCAGCAATTCCTACACAAAGAATAAATTAGACCTAATATTCGATCTTTTTTTTTTAATCCGAATGCTGTCAAACCTGCTCACAAAATGTTTTTAATCTAATATGATTTTACGCCTCAGCAGCCTGTAAAAGGCCGAAATCATTGTTCATTCCTCCTCTTCATATATCACACAAGCAGGATGCTATTATCACATATATTACAGGTGTTTTTATCAGGATTAGATACAAGTTTTCCACTATAACTGATAAATACCTAGCACCCCATCAAAGAATGGGCCTGGAATACTAGCACTGTTTACCTAGATGAAAGGTATTGATGTAGATAATAAACAGGTAAGCTGTGAGAGGTACAAACATCCTCTGGGGCCCGATACCCCAGGCTAAAACATCCCTCATAATATTTGTGTCTGAGGAAATTGTCTCAAAGGAAAAACATGTACACAGAACAGCTCCCAAGATAGTCCTTCTAAAAGGATTTCTATTTTATGACTCTGCCCTTGTATATTGGTATATGAGTAAAGTATTCAAAAATAAGTTGTGTAATTAATTCATTTTACATATTTGTTACTTAGATATCAAATGAAATCTAACACAAAATCCATCATTGCTGACATTATTTTATTTCTAGTAATAATGCATTTTTATTTATTACTATTTATTGCCAGAAATGTACTTGTTATTCTGATTTAATTCAATTAATAAAAAAATCTATCAATGTTAAATATTTTTAAACAATATACATGCACTCTACAGGTAGAAACAATAATAAAATATTTTTATCTAGATTTGTATTATAAATTATTTGATATATGACCACTCTTCATAAATACAATACACATAAAATAAGAACTTTCTCTAGGAAGTGTATATATATATGCATGATAGATAACATTGATATCATATAAAATAAAAGCATATGAAAATAAAATCATTACATTCAGCGTACGCTATATTTTCAGCCAACATACCTTCCCACTCAGTGGTCCACCACTTTAATGTAAAACCACATGAGAAAATGAAAACCGAGTACTTAATGTAAATAAAATGATTTCAGCAAACTTACCAAATCTTACACAGTATCACAGACACTTGAAGCCTCTTGTCCCAGAACCATGAGTACAATGATAAATACTGACCAACCCTCAGCCGTATAAACACCCCAACACTCTCCCACTCCAAAGAGAAAAACACAGAAAGCGCCGATTTAAAGACCTCCCCTTCCACGATTTCACTTGTCAATATTTTCAAATTGAACAACAAAAGGAATTAAAAATCTGTTGTTAACAATCTAAACAAAAGCTTAAATGTGTGGAAGATATTGCTTCTGATTGTCCAAAGTGTTTTATTTACTGAGCAATTAACCACTGCATGTAAATTTCATTACTGACCAGGTGAGAAATATATTCTGTACCTGTGGCTATAGGTTACATTTAATCTAATTTTCCACCTTATAAATAACTCACGCAATCTGAACACTATGAATTATATTAGAACAATTAACACCAGGATTTTTCACATTTTACAAAACACTTCACACTTTTTCTCCTCTTCAAAGTGAATTTTGATTTGGACCTCAAGCTATGAAAAAATTAAGCCCTTTATCTGAATGATTATAAATTAACTGCAGAAGAATTAAGGCTATTTTGATAAGTTTCAAATTTTTTCATCAGTCTTTGAAAAAAATATATTTTCATGCTCTAGCTGTTTATTGATTTCCTGTTTTTGAATTCAAATTGGAAATTTATCTTAAAATATGTTCATACAAGTTTTAATTAATGTGTAAAGCACAAGAAATATTTCATAGATAATTGACATTATTTAATCATGAAATAAAATAAAATTTAAATGATTCACAATTCCTGAGACATTTTAAAGTAAGGACACCTTTTATTAACATTATTATCACCCAATACTTTATATAAACTTCAATATTTCCCCAAGATTCTGATACCTCCTCCACTCCATGTCAAGCACTTAAATGGACTCCCAATAAAAACAAAATACTGCTGCCATAGCCAGTGCTATTGAGTGAATTATTAAATTAAGAGAGCTTTATCAAGACTGTATTGGGCTTTGAGATTGCTTTTCTGGGTGATTTATAAAATAAAGTGGTATACACATGTCAGGCTGTTTACAAAACTACAAAATACCAATGACAAAAAATATTGAACAGTACTATCACTACACATTCCTATCTTATGAATTTTCTCCTAAAGCTGATAACAATTCCAGTTTGAAAATCTTTCTTGTGAATTTGATACTAGATATCGAGTAATCTTTCCAAATTCATAAATATAATTCACAAGAGAGTTACCCTTCCAAGTTACGACGGTACACTCTTTCATGCATTGCATCAACTGAATTCTTTGTTTAACATTGTGTGCATGTGTATATCTTCTCTATGTTGTTTTGAACAATATGAAAATAAATTGAATTGAATTGAGAAATTAATTTAATTAATTGATAAAAATACATGAAACATATGATATGAATGGTAAATAAATATTCAACAAATTAGCTGTTGTATAATAATTACACAAAACATATGTAACATCGCATAGTAATAATAAAAACTATCATTATTTATTTATAGCGTAATGAAGTTAATTTCAGTGATGACAAAATCAATGATCAATAAGATGTTACCCTCTCTCACAGTGAGATGAGAAATCTGTTTCTGACTTTGTCCCAGACCTGACATCCTCATTGATTTTCCAAGACTTGGCCACTAGCAAATTTCTCAGATGGTCTTGGAATTCTCAGCAAGGACACAATGTGAACAGAACACCTAATTCTAACAACATAGTCACAACAGATGGAATTTCCATCAACTGGACAGATTGCACAGGGCCTCCAGGTCTGCAGTCCACTTCTCTACCCTTCCAGTATGACTATAGACCATGTGATCAGCCATTAGTGTGATAAATGGCTGTAACAGGACAATATTTTGTAATGGTCAATGTTTGGTGTGACAATGTGTGAAATGGGGTGTAGTGGTCCCCTTTAATCCATTTGGGAGGCCTTGTGATGTATCAATCACAAACTTACAGTAATGGCCATTAGTGACAAAGTCTAACCCTCTGGTGGTGATTTATACCTGACTAACACTTAGTACAACATACAAGTTACCCCATTATAATAGTACTAAGGTAATGAACAAAATAGTACTATAACTAATGACAAACAAAAGTCCTCAATTACAATACATCAACAACACCCATATAACATATATATATAATGTTGTACCAAATTGTAATGTGTGAATTGCTAAATAAAAAAGTAATACCTTTAATTGACAATAAATGTTTTGTTTAATCTATATACCTTATATCTAAAATATACACTGTATATATCACATCTCAATCTCTCTCTCTCTCTCTTTCCCTCTCTCCATAGATATCAAAACTACCCTATGGAATAAATACTTGAATTAATTTCCTCTTGGTTGTTTCCATAACAGTATACATGTTTTCACAGGAAGTTAAGTTTGCCCTTTGGCCACATTTAATTGAGTATCTTTACACGTCTTTTAATTACTTGAATACAAATGAACCCAATTCTCATTTTCACACTTTCTCTGTAGTAGATAGGGATCGTGTTTTCTTACAACCACAGGGCCTTTAATACCAATATTTCACCTCTTTGATCTTGCTTTTCTGTTTGGTGTGAGTTATTTCCCTTTGATTTTGACTGAGTATGGCTAGGTGATCTAATTCTTTATAAACACCTGATGTTTGTGTGTTAATCTTGTAATTCTCAACAAATTGGCAGAGATTACTGATCATGTTTAGTTTCTAAGTGTTCAAATCAAATTTTAGTTTAAACATATTTTATTGAGAAACTCAATAGAATCGGGAAACTGTAGGCATCGATCGCCTATGTACATGTAGGCCCTCTCCCAAATACATAGGTCAAGTACAAAGGTATGATTGATAAACAGAATTATTTGAAAATGTGACAATATTGTAATGAGGTTTACATGAAAATAGTTAATAAGAGTTTTGCTGAATTTTGCTATGAAATGATTTTTTATAGATCAACTTGTTTAAATCAAATAAACTTTAATGTGATTTATCCATCCCTTAACTTTGTCAAACAAACCAATGTACATGTTCTATATCTCACAAGTTTCTTTGCCAGATATACAGCCACCAGACAATTCTGTTCATCAAGTACACAATAAAAAGTACCAAATGTCTTAGTGCCCCCCCCCCCCCCTCCCCCCATCTCATTGCACTTGACATATTTAACTTCAATTCGGTCACTGTTCATCTCTCTTTTTCCCAAACACTGATGGAATTTTTGTCTCTTCTTTAAATTTACTGTTTAATTATCTAGGTTTATCAGCCTCCCATTAGGAGTGATTTTAACATACATCTTAATATGCTCAAGCCCTAAGGTTTCAGCATTCAAACTATACAAACCTCAGAAACTGAATCAATCCTTAAGCACACAGATTAAATTCTAAATTTTCTCCAGTCAGTGAAATGAAAGACATCAAACAAAAAGAAAGCACTTGGCCCTGAGATAACACAGTTAACTCCCCTTTTTAATCGATTGCCAGAGGCTGAGACTAGCTCTGTGCCATCCCCAAATCCCAAACATTAAGAATCAAATGTCCAAATATAGCCGTCCTGTGGTGCAGACACAATGATGCTTTGTGCAATTGTTTTGATAAATCTACCTCCTATCAGCAGACACAAAATACACTAACCTGCAGATTTTCCACCCAATTATAAGTGGACAATTCATGTCCAGCCATTAGATGGAGTTTGTTATCAATGAGGACTAAGCCCTCCTCTAGATAGTCTGTCATTTGGACTTAATTTTTCATTAACAGTAAATCAAGCAGACAATTTTAACAAATATCTGAAAACTTTTGGGTAAATGGAGAACAGGGAGTTACCAAGCCCGTGTCAAAAGGAGCTAAGTGCTTCCAGCTTTCTTTAAATATTTCCACATCTCATTACATTTTCTTCTCACAAACAAGTTTTCACTTTATTGCCTTTTGATCTTTAATGATGTTATAAGTTGCTTGTCAAAATTTCATGCCAAGTTGAAGCTCCCATTAAGCATCTTATTCATCATTCTGTCTTCCTTTACAAAAATGAAATGTTTTCATATTATTTACATCTACACCAAAAATGGACATTTTCCTCTTGAAACTGGAAAATAATTAATTGGTTTGAACATATTCTACTGTACTGATAACACACAAAAGATTTGAACACAAGTTCTGACAACCCACTAGGTTCTATATTACCTTGAATTTATGACAACTGTCAATAATATAAATGCATTAAAGACAATAATATACATACATAATTAATTAACCAAAATGAAGAATATAGTTGTATACAATGAATTTATAATATCACCTAATTGTAACCCCCACAGGACTACCCAAATTTTTAATCAAATAAGGACCAAATTTGTTTTGTCTTTCTCTATCTACTGAACATGTACTGCCCAGTGTCCAACTGGTCATTTAAAGGTTGGAATGTTTTGAGCAATCAATAGTAAAAGACCTAAGTGATTGTCACTGCTGTCAATACGTGTCATAATTGCAAATCTGATCAAGCCGAAAGCTTTGTCCTGCCAATGTCCGACTATCGGATTTTTTATGTGGAATTTTCATGTTATCAGTAACTTGTATTTAAATTCATCTGTTTTTCTAAATAGAGGAAGCTGCCAGCTGCCTTACAAGGTGTTAAACCTGTTGTAGTCCAACTCAGTGCGACATTGTAATTACTCATCTAAATGGGAGCCCTGTCAAAAATCGCCAAATGTATACTTTTAAAATGGACAAGATTTCAACACAACTAATTCATCATGCAGGAGATAAAAGGGGAGAAGTGTTAGGCGGGTTTTGTACAAGGTCTGTGTGTGTCCGTGAGTCACAGGGATACTCAAACCTACAGATCACGGGAGGTTCTTGGCAGTGTGAACAAGTCCAGAATCCCCCGAGCCATCATGCATATATATTAAGTGGTTACAATGTTACCTCAGCCTTGGTATGAACCACAAGTGTCTCCTATCCCTTAATTTCAAACAGGGAAACTAATTATTCCCTGTCACTTACACCTAACTATGACGACTGACTGACCGTAACTTAATATTCAAAATCTTTGAACAAATTCAAACACTTGACAATGTTTCAATCCTTAGGCAAAATGCTTATGTAAATAGATATGCGACGTTGTAGTATGGATTTCACCATCATTCTCTCTTGATCATTTGATGAAGGAGAACACTGGTCTGTTCCTCTTACAAATTCTCACCCCAAAAGATAAGATATATACCAAACTTTTTGTATAAATTAATTAACATGACCTACACAAGGAGTAAATCACCACAACTATTTCATGCTATCCAATATGTCAACTATTGCTAATGCTGGAGAGCCGCTATAATGAGTGAATGTTAATCTCTGAATAAAAAAGTTTAATAGGGGTAAAACTAGATATTTATCATCTCCAATATGCCAATATCTGTCTTTGTGGTCTTTTAAATTATGACCTCTCTCAATTGTGCCCCTCAATTTCAATTTTCTTAAACCAACTGTGATATTGAAAACAAATCATCATAAATCTTTCCTTTACACTGTGGGTAGGCTTTATTTGTTCCCTTGCTTTTAACTCTGATTCAGATTCCACAAACACTTGTAGGCTATAACAAGAGACCCTTTCTTTATTTTTGGATGGTTTAGTCATTTGGACAAGGTAGTCACATAAATTTGCAATTCCTGGGAGGGGATTGGCTGAATCTTTTATATACTGGTGCCACTGTGCCCCTGTGTTTAACCAAATGCCTCTTCTCAGCAACAAATGAAAAAACATAAAAATTGCTTCAGCTCCATAAATCTTCAAACATTTTGAAGAAGACCAGAAAAGCCTCAAACTGTGTGAATAGTTGATGAAATTGACTGAAAAATTCAAAGTTTACTAAAACATGAGCTAATCTAATTACGTAAAATGTCCCCCTCTTTCAGCAGTTGAAATCTGTGGTTCCCATCCATTACAATGTGTGGGTGGGTGTATATATATATATATATATATATATATATATATATATATATATAACTCTAAATATATATATATATATATATATATATATATATATATATATATATATATAACTCTAAAATCTCTGCAATATTGAAATTATACATATAGTTAAGTTTATATTCTAGCTATGCCCATGACAAAGCCTCTACAATGTAATTTCTTAAGCCCTTTTATGTTGTTTCTTGTACATTGTTAAGGTACATTAGTTGATTAATGTACAGATTAAATACTTCAAAAAGGAACAAGATGTGGCATTTTTATTTGGTGGGTGGTGCTACATATTAAGATCAAGATTTGTGACTGCCCTTGACAACAGGTGGTGCCAACAAGCATGGCTAATGTAAAGCCAAGTCAGGCCTGAAAGTCAAACCACTTCCATACTTCGAAAATTGAAGAAAATCTCATAAAATCACTGAAGCCTGTTTAAGCCTCATGAGACCTGCTCTGGCAGTTTGAAATATTCAGGCCCTTTGATGGCCAAATTACAAATTCTAGATGTATACTTTGTTTCATTTCTTATGTTATCCAGTGATTCGAATGAAATCTTATTTAACAATCAACTGACTCAAAACAATCTTCTACCTGTGTGTAATGGGCAGGTTTGGCTTGGGCAACAAAAAATAATAACTGAAACATGATCCCATGAAATGTAACTAATTTTTTTTTTACTGTGAGACAAATTTTTTATGAGGAAAAAATCGGTTGACCACTTGAAACAGTATCACAAAATTATACTAATAAACCTAGAAACTACAATGGCAACAATGATCAGAGACATAAAATGAAACATATATATGATTATAACGAAAATAAAGGGAACAAAACTCGTGCATATCACGCTACCTTTCCGCATAAAATCCACCATCATTACTGCAATACCTTATAATGTTCACAAAATGTCAATAAAATTAGGACTTTCTGCTAATGATTAATCATTAAACATCCAAATGTAGAAGATTGCAGAATATGCCTTGTTGGTCTCTCCTTTCATTGATTGATTAACCATGGCAAAGCATCTACAGGTGTCCAGTTTTAATGTGTATTATGGTTTTAAGTGATAATGGGATAAGTAATGACATTGATAACAATGGACCTAGCTCTCTTCCCTGCTGGGTGCCCACGATTTAATTAATTCTGAATGTCACTTCGACATGCTGAGCTACACCTTTATGAGATAATCCTTTCACTTACTCTAATTTAATCAAATCACATTTCGATGCACACCTATACTGGGTATCAATCTACTACAGTGCAGTACATTTTCTTTATTCTTTTTAAACTTACAGGTTCATCAAATTGATGACATGCATGTACATTTGTACAACATAAACATATATATGTACATTTTACAAATATTATACAAGTTAACAGTTCAATCCATTCAGTCATTTGTAGCACTGCTTTTGCTAAAAAAGTTTCCTAGGTTACATAAATCTTCCACATTTTTTGTACTGCACTGTATTCAAACATACTTGGTCTATGATACTTTTCTGATATCTGAGTGAAATGGACATTTAAGGAATGAAAATAATTTTTATTTGTTTTATACAATATAAAGTAAGTTGGGGCAGTTTACACATTATAAACCACTTCATAAAATTGCATAATCTGTCCAGACTTACTTTATATCGTATAAAACAAATAAAAATTACTTTCATTCCTTATAATTTATGTAGTTTACCATTTTTGATATCATTTGATTGATAATTCTAAAGAAAATATCAATTTTATATGATGCGGATTAATATCGCCAATTAGCAACAAAATGGAAACTGAATGGCCAAACGTATTGTGACATCATTCCTATAACGTCACATAGCAGGACAAAGGGCAACTTTGTTTATACGATATAAAGAATGTTGATGAAGTGAAATGAAACAATCAAATTGCATGTAACAAGTACAATTTATTAAATTATTTCAAAATAAAATGGAACTCGTCTCCTGTGTCATTACAAGTACATAGCATATTGATCGACTCTCAGGTACCTTATGATATTCCTATAATGACCAACTTCGATTTTAACCTAGTATGATTAGAAATTCTAATTTTAGGTTATTTGTTTTCTATATTTCAAATCAAATGTATTTGTCAAGTGTGACTGCAAGCCAAATGAATAATGGTTTAAAAATTGGGCTAATTAACTTATTCATAAGGAAAGTTTCACTTTACATGTGTATATTATATATATATATATATATACATGTGCAGTGTATATAGAAAGGCATACTGTGCATGCTATGGCGTGCTTACATGTACATAATTACATGTAATGTGGGTTTTTTTTGAGGGGGGGGGGGGGTGTTACCTGTATCTGATAACAAATTTCGATATATTGAATAGAAATATTTTTGATTGTAGTGTTGTGGTGGCAGATGGACGCTAAATACCTGCAGTCAAAAATCTATACTATATTCGTTTTCTTCAAATGAAATTCATATATGCTTTTAATATAGACTAAACATCTTTCATTATGTGTACCAGTAGTTAATTATAAATATTATTTTTCTTGTGGTACTTAGTATTTTAAAAGTTTTGCTATAATTCCAAGTAACGAGCTCTAGCTCCCATAGAAAGGTAATTAAATTGTTACCATTTTGTCACTTTTATATTGATTTATATATTAAATTAAAAAAAACTAGCAATGTGCTCTTTATGATATTAAATGTGATGAAAATACACATTTCTCTTAGCTAAGCCATTATTTGCATTATTCACATGAATGATATGGTATTTGTTTGAAAAGCTTATAATATAACATTCTGAATATCAAAATAATTCAAATATTCTGATTTGATACTAATGATTGCTTTAATCATTATGGGGCCTGCGTCAGGTGTTTGGTCTTTAAAGAACATATTAAACAATTTTGTTTCAGTGATTATATCTATTCAAGTATTAATGAAGGGCACGAAATATTACGACAAATATATTTCTTAGTTATTCAAAGATTTAAAATTCTTGTACCTATACATCAAATAATGATATATAATAATTGGCTTTTAAAAATCACGAAGAATGTAAATTTATTAAATTTTCATTACAGCATTGGGATATGAAATTAAAAAATAAATTGCATGGCAAAATCTCAAAGATCTTCAATTTGAACGACAAAACCATTAGTACTACATGTAATAACACTCAATGATTTTCTCAAAATATCAAAATGTGTTATTCAATAAGTTTGTAAATTATTTAGATAAATAAAAGGTATATAACCCTGACATCCATATTTTTGTTTGTGTCCTAATTCAATTTGTATCTCATTGTTAAAAGTTTACTATTTAACACATACTCAATTGTATCAATAGTGATTCAGAATGAAATTTTCAAATAAACTTTGAAATTTTAAATGTGTAAATGCTCTCATGTAGTTGAAAACAAATTTGGTATCAATTATGACAGGTATAAAGCAATGATAATGAGCTTTATATTATTATAAAATCTTACATGTAGAAGACCAGTAAAATGAAAACTTACCTTGATAGCTCTCTGATGATTTAAAGTGCCCTTCTTTCAGTAACAGTCAACAGTGATTTAAATTCTGGGTGAAATCGTGTGATTTCGGGGTATGCGACACAAGGTGATCTGTAATATAAAGTGACTGATTAAGACATGCGACCGTCAGCAGCCAGTGAACGGCTCACGAAGCACAAACATTACAATTAAATCTCGCTTGATATCCGGGTGTCAGTAGCACAAAAAAGACTGATATTCTCCACGAGCATGTGTTTTGCGAGTTATTTTTTAATTTTTGCGTAATTTTGTCTTAGTTCATTTAACATCTGTCAAAGCATCATTATCACAAAATCAGAGAAATCTTGTTAATGTAATGTTGCAATCTGAATGGAAGAGACAAAATTCTGAACCCCACCTGTTGACGAGTTTTAAGCATCAGTGCATGCTAAATGGCAAGCTTTCTATCACACTTCACAGAGAAAAATCAAAGATCAACAATATTTTTAAGATAATTTTTTGTCAATTCAATTTGACCTTCAAACACTCTGAATAAGATCCATAAGTTTTAAAAGATATTCCGACAAGATTGAAATTAATAAATTCATCCTGCTCTCATTGGGTTAAATCCTCAGATAAAATTTTCAAAAGTACTTAAATAAAAATAACATTGAAAGTGTCAGCCCTCACAAATCTTTTAAATACCTGTTACATGAAGAAAACATTTCTGCATTACACACTATGTATTTAAAGATGACAGCACATAAAAGATTAGGAGCTGTCTGTCAGCGAAGAGAAGGAATTGAAAGATAGCATCAGTTGAGGTGTCCACAACCTACAGTGTCTGTCTGTAGATCCTTGTCAGTCCCTAACTGACCACTCTAACTGACCACTTGTTTGGTTTACTCTATACACGATATACCACTAATTGCTCAGAATGTGATACTAAAAACTGTTTGTAATGAACTCATAACAGTTTGACCACAGTGTGACTCTATGACTGAAATCTACATTATCCAATCTATCATTAATCCCCAAGAGATACACAACAATGGTAACAGGTCTATACATAGGGGGGGGGGGGGGGTACTTGTTTAATGTTACATATATAAAAGTCTAAAATAATGTGACTATATGAGCATCATTAGGAATGTGTGTAAACATATACCTGTATATCTATGTGGCAATGTCCTATGGTAATTTAAACCCTCCAGTACTTTTACTGTCTCCTCCCCCTCTCCCAACAAACTATTTCAAGACCAGGCTAAATTCTTCCAACAGGCATTGTCCAGTCCATTGCATTTTCTCTGTTGTAACAGGAAGAAATAAAATAAAATGGACTAGACTGGGGTTCGAACCAAGGCCCCTTGAATCTCTTGTAAGGTGCTCTAACAACTGAGCAGAAGTGTCTGGCCACTGGCAGCCAAAACGTCTCTCCATCACATTTTTCCCTCCTTAAATTTCTTCACACCTTGAAGACATCAACCCAGGATCTTTACCTCCTGGCAGGCATTTCCACCTGTCAGTTCCAGAGGCTGGCCTGCAACACCAAATGTAACAGGAAAGGAGAAAATGCAATGGGTCAGACGGGTTCGATCACCAGTGGCCAGATAACTCAGTTGGTAGAGCACCTGACTAGAGATTCAGGGGGCCCGGGTTTCAAATTCTGGACTGGTCTGTTGTATTTTCTCCATTACTGTTAAACAATATCATTGTGATTCTGATCACCAACAAGAAATTATCAATCATTCATATCTGTACAATTTTAGGATCTAAATACCTGTACCAGCAAATTCATGGAGACTGGATACATGTCATCACTATGTACAAGTCACTTGTTCTATACAAGCATCCACATGTAGTGGTCAGAACTGTCTTTTACAAATCAGCAGAAAATATTTTAGTTACCATAGAGGTTAATTGGTACTGCATGAGCATCTGATCGGAGATTGAGAGGTTTTTAGCCTGAATCCTGGCTCTATGAAACATAAACTGATAAGAGACTTAAGTCAAATTTTGAAACAGATCTAATCCAAAAAATATTGATATCTCTAAGTCAATAAAATTTATGTTGAAATTAGATTTTAATTTTTTTTCAAAATTTCAATAAATCATTTGTCTGATTTTAACAAGTCAAAGATACAGTTTCTAAATTTTGACCAAGTCTATTCTCATGTTATGGTCATGGAGCCTGGTATGGTTTGTTGCATTTTCTCCTTTCCATGGCATTTGGTGGATGCCTCCCACTCCCAGAAGAGAACTTGGTTGTTTATATGCTTTGTGGATGAAGGCATTCAAAAGGCATGGGAGGGAGGGGGGGGGGGGGGGGGGGGCAGGTATGTGGAAGGCAGGAAAGTTCCATCACAATTCATGGTCAGAGAGGTAGGGCACACATTGTATGACTGGAGATTCAGGGATTTGAGTTTAGAATTACACCCTGGTCTGCTCCATTTCATTGCATATTCTACTACTATTTCCTAGTAGAATTTTTTCTCAATGGGCAAACTGTAATCCATTATATAGTATTACATAACATAAACTATGCTAATTTTCCATGTGTTTCTTTCATTTTTTTTTTTATGAATGTGTAGAGCACATTAGCCACACAACTGTTGGTGACTGGCTGACCTAAGGTAGTGTTTATACAAGTCCTACAAAACATGTGACTGCCAGTCACAGGCCTTTTGTTCTTTTGTCTGATCTCCGTATAAAAACCGGATCGGGTAGGGAGATCAGCTCCATACCCTAAGAACTTTGTTATCCCCCTCCTCACCTGCCCCGCGCGACAGAAGCTAATTGAAATGTAATGCTATAAGTAAACAATCCGTGTTGACAAAGTAAACAATCGATCAGAAAGATACAGTCGATCTGTCAATCACTGCAAGATGCTCATCACAAAATAATCATGTCAAAGATCACCTTCGTCTTCCGGAACAATCTCCCACAACAGGGTTTTATACTGACCACAATAGCAGCACAAATCCAAGACATTTGCCTTCCAGCTTCCAAAGTCAATTATAAAAACCACATAAAAGAAGTTTTTATAGCTCTAACATTAATAGTGGGGACACAGTCACCTAGCTTTTTCTCATTTAAGAATTCTTGTCTAAAACTATTTTTAGGTTTATATTAAAAGGATTTGAACTTTTTATAAAAATACAATAGTTTGTTTAGATCATTTCACTGATAAGTGAATTAAGCAATTTATTAACTCATATATTCTCTTCATGATTCTTAAAATCAAGGATTTCAAAATTCTAATTAAATTTAGTTATTTCTAAAAATATTATTTCACTTACCACAGGAATCAAAGCAGTTTGTTTTCAATTTCACTCTTCTGGCAACAACAACTGCTTCTATCAAACAAAAATACAGCAATGAGTTGTTTCTATAAAATCATTTACTGCAGGATCTCTATCACCTGAATTTCATCATCTCTACACACAATTAAACCCTCGGATCTTATTTTAACATGTAACAGATAATAGATACCACATAGTCTGCATGGATAGCTTGAGGAAAGCCATAAATATTTTTTCCTTTCTAATGACTTAAACGTTTAATTCCATAAGATTGTGAGATAAATTAACAAACTGTCTTCGATTGTTGATATAAATCAGACTCCGCCAGAGGGCATAACTGTTTAATTGTGCAGGAGTCGTGTCCCTTGGTGGATTCCGTCACATGCGTTAATTTTGGAATCTCTTTGATGTTTTATGGTTCACACTTTTCCCTTGGTCCGCTCACACCTCTGTCCTCAAATCAGCCTTCACCTCTCAGACTAAAAAGATATTTAATTCAGATAAATGGAATTAGATTATAACAATTTCAGGCAATTTTCTGAGATAATATGAAACTTAGACATGTCTATATATGATAATTTGTTCTTTTAAAAGTCATCATAAATCTTTCAATTTTACATTTTATGCATTTTAAGCTCAACACGAATAAATTCCACTTTACATTAACTTCAAATTTTCTGAACGATTACTAGATACAAACGCATTTTCTGAACGATTACTAGATACAAACGCATTTTCTGAACGATTACTAGATACAAACGCATTCATCTATCAGTTTTCTATACACCTTCAGCTCTCTAACAAGCAAGGCTTAGCACTGCTAACAATCCCGCGACCATACGAACATTGACAACGATGTAATTACATGCACAAGAGAAAATGAAGTAAAATATTTCCCTCTCACCACAAGACCACCCTTGAGTGGAGGAGCCAGAAATTTCTGAACGGGGGGTTGGGGGTTGGGTTTGTTACAGTAAAAAGGTTTAAACTATGGACTCGTGATATGGCTTACCAACTCTGTACATATGTAACAAATCCTTGTGGTATAAATATATTGTGTAATGCTTGAATCCCCATCAAAAACTATTACTAAGAATTTTTTAGTTTTAAATATTCTATCCCTTTCGAAGAAATTTAAGCACCGACACCCCTATTTTATCGTTGGACCGCTATTCTTTAAGAAATGAACGACATATAGGCCTAATATAGGTATATGGCCAAACATATCTCGGGTCAATGTACTGAAAATTTTAATCTAGCATTTCCTAGAACAAAATATGTTTCAATCAATATTGAGAAATTTGATATCAGTGTATGTATAATATTTGATCAAAAGTTGTTTATATATATATATATATATATATATATATATATATATATATATATATATATTCCAAATAGATTTCCAACATAAACGTGAAAACAACATGAAATTATAATATAAACGCTGCTACTGTCCAAAGAAAGCACAAAACACTGGTTTTCATCTCACTCCTCGACTCTGCACATTGGGATGAAACGAAATATTCAGTTGACCGAGTTGTGCTTTGCTACATGTAATGTGGGATTTTCCTTCAGCGTAGACTGGCCCAGTCTATTTACAAATACTTCGACATTGCACCGCGTACCCCGACTCCAGGCAATGCTGTATATTGTATAATCCTAAATTGTTCTCCTTTCTCGGAATTTTTCTATGCTCCTTAAAATGTATGCGTGTACGAGTTTAAAAATGCGTGCATATAATTATAATAAATGCAGCTTTGGATTCTAATCGGCTGTAGTTTTAGCTGTATAGGGTTTTCCTTTAATCATGTTGGTCTCCAAGATATTTTCTTGGGTGTGTCCCTCGTCCTTTTCATTGTACATATAACGTAGCGTAGCAGCACCACCAGACAGACAATCATTGACTACGACGGCGTATACGTGTCATTTTAACATAGCAGAAAAAAAGCAAATAAATCGTAATCGTAGAAACGTAAAATGTCTTTTCTACGATTTAATCAATCATACAAGCGATTTAAAAAATCCCATTCTACACATACATGTAGCATAGGAAAGAAAGTCAAAAACTCTTCCATTGTGTGCAATCAAAACAACAATTGCTAATCTAAAAATTTAAATCAAAATTTTAAAAGTGCTTCTGTTATCGATGGTCTAGAGGTAGAGCATTCGCTTCGCATTTGGAAGGTCGGGTTTCGAATCCCGGCCGCGACAGACCCAAGTCGTTTATAAATATTATGAAACGGGGGTGAAGTATATTGCGATTTTTTCCCTTTATAAAACGTAATTTCAGTTTTTGTAAAGGTTTGCTCCATTGAGCTCATTTTCACAGCTGAAAAAAAAATTCGCTACACAACGCGAAACGTTTGCGTGTGACTTTCAGTTTTCGCGTTATAACGCGATTTTTTTTTCCAGTTACGAAAGTGAGCGTTTGCGCGGGATTTCATCTCGTTTGTACAATAAATGACCGGGTAATTATGATTGGGGCTCGGTAATGGCGGCGCTCTGCCGCTGGGCTAATGAAAGCAGATAAATAGTATTGGTTCAATTTCTATTTTAAAATGATGGGAGTTTTTGCAGTACGGTTGAATGCTCAGTTGGTGTGTAAAACTGACACATGTTGATCAACAGACTGTCGAAATATGGGCACGTGCGAGGCACAGATATTTGTTTCATAGACTTGGTAATCTATGCTATTTAATAACATAAAACAGAATAGCTTAACAAGTATATGAAACAAGTGCCCGTGACAAGAGGATAAAAGAAATACATAAAGAAAGAAAAAAGATCGCAAGTATTTTTCAGTCATGTTAGTTCTACACGTGTATCATTCAAAATAGCAAAATTATATTACCTCATTTACTTGTCGTTGTTTATGGAATATAACCTGTCATTGTTTTATGAAACATAAAGCTCTGATATTCGACTCCTTTGCCCCATCTTCACCAGACCTCCCATTCTGTTACGAGGCATATGCATATCTTTTAAACGATTTTGTTATGAACTGTTGAATTATGACGTCACAATTCTTATACCGTTCGTCAGGATATTTCCCTCGCAATTTTTTAAACGTCTAAAAACCCACCACCACCACCATACATTAAAAAAAAAAAACCCACGCAGATTTCGCTACATGATTCACATATATGTACATTGGCAGATCCAGCGAGTAGGGTGCGAGATCTATACATTCATCATGCAAATCTTAATTTACATCTGATTCTCCGCCCGGACCCCATATTGTAAATATAGAAATATCCAGTTTTAAACTAAGGTTACCTACATGTACCTTGGGTCAGATCATAGAGCTTTTAAGGAGGTATGCTACACCAGAGAAATTTGATATGGCTGAAAAGTGGAGGATGTCTACAACAATATTTTAAAATTAAAACCCTTCAAATTTACTTTATTTAGTCAAAAAATGCAGGTTTAGTACAAAGCAATCGAAAAAAAAAAAAAAATTAAAACCCCTGCTGGACTCGAACCAACAATCTACAGTTCAGCAGTCGACGTGCTAAGCTACTCACCTAGGAGATGATTTTTTTAAATTAATAGGCAAATATTGCTGATATTTATATTTTCATCCATGTTTTAAAAGGAAGTCAGCCATTATGACGATGTAGAGTACCTCCTTAAAATAAAAAGGATCACCGATTTATGACATCATTCTTCTATATTCATTGACACGATCAAGTCAAATTAGTTTAACCAACAGGCACCATAGATCAAGTATTCAGTGTAAACAACCTTATCTTTAAATGATTCCGCCGTTTTCACTTCATCCAAATACGTCACAACCAGCGGGATACACGTCAGTGTAAACATGAAATCATTTAGGCCAACATACTTGATATTTATAAGTGGTTATATCATTTATAGGAATGATCGATTTGTTCAGGAACTAACATCTGTAATGATGGAAGAAAAATAAATTTGTTCTTCCTTCAATATATAATATATGTACTATCATGCCTCATGCGATACCTACAGGAAAATGAATGCTTTCAAATCAGCAATTTTAAATGAAATCTCTGTAGACAAACGTATTTATCTTATACACTTGTATGCTTAGTTGTGCATGCATTCCTTTATAGTTGTGTATAGTTAGTGACTAGGTCTAGTGCGTAATTTTTTTAATTTTATATTCAATCTATTTACATGTATTATCTCCATCAAAATATGAAAGATCATTTTCAAGCAAAGCTTCGGACAAGGTAAAGTAACATGCATGCTTGCAGAGTTGCAGTGCATAAGAGAAGCGAATTCTGTTATAAAAGTATAGATACAGAAAGATAGATAACTCTTCCCGACACCAGACAACAGAGGTTGCCCAACGCTTGTGCTAGGATAAAAGATTTCGAAGTTTGGGCGAACTATTTTTGTAATTCAATTTCCCGTGTTGTCAAGAATTTTAGGCAGTCGTGAAGTAGTCAGGTTCTTCTTTGCCCCCCCCCCCCCCCCCCCCCCCCCCCCCCCCCTCTGTTTTCCCTTGAAAAACGATGATGCTACGAGCCGTGCCTGTGTCCCTGGTAAATTGGCTTGTATAGGTTTGCATAGGTTCTTTGTTCCCGCACTTTGTGTACGTAACCAATCTCAATCGTTGAGATTGCTTCAATGTGTTGCATACCGGGGTAAGTATAAATTTAAAAACAAAAATTTATCAGATTCGTCCTTTTTAACAAATTTTGAAATATGCAAACTGTTTGTCCGGCGTGTTCGGGTGCAAAATAGAATACCTAAACTTCCATAAAATCCACTTTTGTAAACAGGAAATGAGTTAGGTATGTTTTTTCATTTTGAGTGTTTACGAACGCAGAAGCTTTTGTTGTGGAAATAACTTGTCAGTTATGGAAATCCAGGCATATATTTGAATCGAAAATGCGATCGGAGCGTTACAAACCGGTAACCGGTTCCGGCAGTTGTACGTTTTCCAGAATCAAACCATGAAGGTTTGCGCAGAGAAGTGGATGTAGGCTATGCCTGTCCACTTCTGTAAAGAGAACAGTAATACTGATGCTTAGAATAGCTCAGTCAGCAGCACCGCTGGCAGTATACGCTGTCATTATTTTTCCCATGGTTCGAATCCACCTCACACCACACTTTCTTGTCTCGGACTTTCAACACCTTTTTCATATCTCATTTAATTATGTGTATATTTCCCTTCAGTACTCTAGTTTAAATTGATATCAATTCTTTATACAAAAGGCAATAAAATTGTAGATTCTCTGCCAAATGCAGGAACTATCCTCGCCGTGGTAGATTTTATTCCAAGGACAATGATTATTCAATCTACATTAATCGATGGAAGCAAAAATGCATGCCATTAAATATTGCATGCAGCTGAGGGTAACAGCCTTGGTTGACAATGGTTTCTCGAGGGGTGAAAATTTTCAATGTTACCCTCAACTACATGCAACATTGTTTATGTTAGTATACATTTTATACTTAATGTTATTTAAACAAGAGGCCCATGGGCCACATTGCTCACCTGAGTCACATTGGGCCATATTTAAAGATTTTTCATATATATATATATATATTCCCCATTGCTACCCCAACTTACACCTGGGGGCCATGCTTTTTACAAACTTGAATCTGCACTATGTCAGGAAGCTCTCTAGTAAATGTAAACTTTTCTGAACCAGTGGTTATTGAGAAAAGATTTTTAAAAATTTCCTCTCAATATTTGTAAGTAAAATTTTGATCCCCTGATGTGGCCCCACCCTACCCGGGGTCCGTGATGTTAACAAACTTGAATCTGTACTATGTCATGAAGCTTTCATGTAAATTTCAGTTCTTCTGGCCCAGTGGTTCGTAAGAAGGTTTTTAAATGGCCCCACCCTATTTTTGCAATAATCTCCCCTTTGAAGGGTGCATGGCCCTTTATTTGCACAAACTTGAAAGCCCTTCACCCAAAGATGCTTTTAGCCCAGTTTGGTTAAAACTGGCTCAGTGGTTCTGGAGAAGTCGAAAATGTAAAAAGTTTACAGACGGACAACAGGCGATCAAGAAAGCTCACTTGAGCTTTCAGCTCAGCTGAGCTAACAACAAAGCAGAAAACTTACGATTGTTGACATTTGATCAATCATTATCGAGTGATGTTTTGTATATCAATGCAGGTATTCGCGTTTATTTGGGGTGTCCGGGTAGCGCTTTCGTTTCTCATCCCTGTGACCCGAGTTCGATTCCCGTGATCGGCAGTGGATGTATGTGAGGGGGTATGGCGGTCGCCCGCTCAGACACGTGGGTTTCCTCCGGGTACTCCGGTTTCCTCCCACATAAATGACCGCATAGCGCAAACATCCGTGCATCAAAGGACCCCATTGGAAATAAGCTTTCGAGCTTTCATGGGTTATCATTGGTATTTATGTATGTATGTTTGTATGTATGTATATACCGAATAAATATTTATTTATTTTACCGTGGAGATCCGGGTTAGAATAGGTCCTCAGTACCCCTTGCTTGTCGTAAGAAAGAGGCGACTAAATGGGGCGGTCCTTCGGATGAGACCTCAAAAACCGAAGTCCCGTGTCACAGCAGGTGTGGCACGATAAAGACCCCTCCCTGCTCAAAGGCCATAAGCGCCGAGCATAGGCCTAAATTTTGCAGCCCTTCATCGGCAGTAGTGACGTCTACATATGAATGAAAGATTCTCGAGAGGGACATTAAACAATATTAAATGAATCATTAAATATTATTTATTTATTTCAAACGGTTAAAAGACGTCGTATAACAATCTACAGCGAACCGTACGCGCATAAATTTGACGCATGTGATAATTTTTATAATATCACCCGTTGTCAAGTAATGTTACCCGTTGCTAGATACTATCGCCCCGGAGCGCGTGCTTTCTATTCTCTTAGGTAAATATTATGGCTTTTCAATACTTCTCGGCCAATCAGATTCGAGTATATTACATGAAATTATAATAATATATAAATATTGCATGTAGTTGAGAGTATCATTGGAAATTTTCACCCCGGAAAAACCACTGTCAACCGAGGAGTAGCCGAACTATGTGAAAAATGTTACCCTCAACTACATGCAATATTTGTTTTATTATACTGAATGTTAAGTCTTTCTGCTTTGCTGTTTATATAACATTCAGTATAATAAAACAAGACTGGTACCCTCTGTTGACATTTGATCAATGACTGTCTCAGATATTTCGTATATCGATGCGGGTATTTGTGTTTATTACAAACACTCAAACGACGTCGTCTAACAATCTACGGTACCAGTCGGGTTCCCGAGATCCCTCTGCATTTATTATATAGTCTCGGGAACCTGACTAGAACCGTATGCGCATAAATTTGACGCATGTGATAATTTTTATAATACCACCCGTTATCAAGTACTGTTACTCGTTGCTAGATACTATCACCCTGGAGCGCGCGCTTTCTGTTCTCAGACGGTAATTACAATATGTTTTTTCAAATGTCTCTCGACCAATCAGATTCGAGTATTTTACATGAAATTGTAATACATGTCAATAAGATTTGTTGTGTTTCAGCTTTCTCTCGGAAAGAGTTTTAAGATGTACATTTTATTCATTTTTGTTCGTTTGTTTATTGTTACCAAATATAATTGTCTTGTAAAATAAATTTTATTTCAAGTAAGGGTTAATTAGCCCAAGACCGGATATACATCATTATAAAAATATAAAATATATAGAGCTCAAAATGCGTAAACAATACATGTTTAACAGTCAGCCGGGTTCGATCGCCGCTGGCGAGATAACTCAGTTGGTAAAGCACCAGACAAGACATTCGGGGGGCCTGGGTTCGAATCCCTGTCTAGTCTGTTGCATTTTCTCCCTTTTTGTTACACTTTAATACGCCATGTGACTAGGTTATGGGTGACCTCTTGATCCTTTAGAAAGTTCACAAAGAAATAATCTGGTTTCATATTTAGTGGGTTCATCTAAGGGAAATCATTGGCAAAGGTATATGTCAAAAGTTGAATAACGCATGTGTAATGTATGGCGTCCTTATAGTCTCATTGATATTTTTTTTCTTTTAAATTCTCTTTCTTTTAAAAATCCCGAGGGGATCCGGGTTAGAATATAGGTCCTCAGTACCCCTTACTTGTCGTAAGAAAGAGGCGACTAAATGGGGCGGTCCTTCGGATGAAACCCCCAAAACCGAGGTCCCGTGTCAAAGCAGGTGTATGGAGCGCCAAATTAACATAACCTCAAATAATTGAAGATATCTTCAATTATTTGAAGATATCATCAATTCATTTGATGCGCGCAACAATTGAATTAAAGATCTCTTCAAATAATTAATGATATCTTCAATTCTGAATTATTGCGCGCATTAATTGAATTGATGATAGCATTAATTCTTCAGCTGAATTGATGCGCGCTTTAATTGAATTAATGATCTCTTCAATTGAATTGATGATATCAACAATTGAATTGATGCGCGCTACAATTCAATTGAAGAGAGCAATAATTGATATAATGCGCGCATTAAATCAATTGATGAGAGCAATAATTGAATTGATGCGCGCATTAATTCATTTGATGAGAGCAATAATTGATTTAATGCGCGCATTAATTCAATTATTGCTCTCTTCAATTGAATTAATGATATCTTTAATTCATTTGAAGAGAGCAATAATTCTTTTAGAGAGAGCAACTATATAATTAAAGATATCTTCAATTCAACATATCCACAATTGAATTAATGCTATCTTTAATTGAATTGTTGCTCTCTTTAAAAGAATTGATGCGCGCCATAATTCCTTATACAAAAGCATTGTAAATGATTTAAAGATATCTTCTATTGAATTAAAGAGATCATCAAATTATTTATACCGAGCTCTAAATTAATTATTGCGAGCAATATTTCCACTAAATTGATGCTCTCATCAAATGAATTGAAGAGAGCAATAATTGAATTAATGCGCGCATCAAATCTATTATTGCTCTCATTAATTGAATTAATGCGCGCATCAATTGAATTGAAGAGAGCGATAATTGAATTAATGCGCGCATTAAATCAATTATTGCTCTCATTAATTCAATTGATGCACGCATTAACTCAATTGATGAGAGCAATAATTGAATTGAAGCGAGCATTAATTCATTTGATGAGAGCAATAATTGATTTAATGCGCGCATTAATTCAATTAAAGAGAGCAATAATTGAATTGATGATATCTTCAAATAATTGAAGATATCTTCAATTATTTGAGTTTATGTTAATTTGGCGCTCCATACAGGTGCGGCACGATAAAGATCCCTCCCTGCTCAATGGCTATAAGCGCCGAGCATAGGCCTAAATTTTGCAGCTCTTCATCGGCAGTGGTGACGTCTCCATATGAGTGAAATATTCTCGAGAGGGACGTTAAACAATATTCAATCAATCAATCTTTCTTTTAAAAGACACTTGCTACAACAACTTTTTTAAATCTCCTTTTGAAGAGTTCCAAATTTTACTCTCTTTGGGGGGTGGGGGGGGGGGGGGGGGGGGGGGGGGGGGGGGCATAATTCGGACATGTTTGAAAGCTTCCTTACTGTAGAGAATTATCTATTGATATCTATTTACCAGCATGATGCACCCAGGGCAATTTTCTAATGAACGCGTGAAAGAGTTCAGGCGATTACAGAGTGTTTCTTTGGTGGAAAGCTGAATACAAACATCTAATAAATACTAATCATTTGATCGACTTGACTTAATTCAGTTTGGAAAGTTGCTATTTTACATATTTATTCACATTTTCTACAGAAAGATTTGAAAACAGAGAAATTCGATTTGTTTGTGACATGTGTCTGTCATTCCCGTGAACGAGTGTACTAAATATAAACGCACGGGTATTGCAAATCTTTAAAGCGCAGCCCTTGGTTTATTTTTTGTATAATGAATAGTACATTTTGGTTATTCGTGTATAACTTCCGTCATTTTCATATAACAAGCAATTGAAGAAAATGGATAGTATCAGTCCAATTATGAAAAATCGATTCAAGAACATAAATGGTCGGGTTGGTTTAAAATGTTAGTTTTCATAGAGAAGCAGTACAAACCATACTGGAAAAATGACATATTAAATGTAGAATTTTTCAACAAAAAAAAGAAGTGAAGCACTTTTAAAATGCCATATGTATATCTTCAACATTTTTTTTTTTTTATATTAAAGTTCATCTACATCATGTACATGCACATTTTTCAAGGAAAATCCGATCACTTCCAAAATGACACCTGCACATCTTCAATGCTTCCATAACAACTGTACAAGGTCTGAAGGATGTCAAATAAATGCTGTAAGAGGAATTGATTACAAAAATATATACCGTCTATTTAAGACATACTTAAAAATGACGAAGTTCAACTACATGTAATTTTTTTGAAAAATGTCTGATCACTTTCAAAAAGACACATGCACATCTTCAATGTGTCCATAAGAACCGTACAAAGTTTGAGGAATATCAAGTTAGAGGTGTGAAAGGAGTTTATTACACAAAGTAGGTATACCCCATTGCAGGGACACCCGCCCGCCCGTCAATCACCATTCTATAAGCCGTTTGCACATTGCGTGTAACCCGGCCAAATTTCCTTAATGATATCGACGATTTCCGGTCAAAGTTTGAACCACATTTTGAAGAAAAAAGATGAGGGATGTCAACTTTCCTTATCTAATAAAAGTTGGGCCTATTGAAATATTTTTCAAATCGGAATTTTCTATTTCAAGACAAATACGTTAAAAGACATTTAAAACAAAAACTCGGATATTTTCTATATACTTCGAATTCATGAAAGAGAAAGACGTTTACGCCAACATGTTCTACATTCAACCCTTTAGGATATGTGTTTTGAATATGAAGTCAGAAGTTTAAGTGTTATGAAACTTATTTCGCGCTTTATCTCTTCAGATTGCTGCCATTAACTGGACAGAAAAAATTATCATCTTCTGAACCCATAAACTGCATCTAATGTTGGGACATCTTAATTAAGGTAATCGATCCTCATGTGATGTCATAGGTTTTTGCAAAATCTGAATTTAATTGAAATATGTGCATGATTGAAACATATCTTTCAGAGGAATTTTATTCACTGAATAAAATAAAAAATTTGGTAAACGTTTGATACTGAAAAAGTTTTTATTTTCCATAGATAATCAATTATTTATAATTTTAAAAAGGTTGTCAAGGGCAATAACTCCTATGCTGGAATTTCCTCTACTGCATGTCTATGACACAATGATTTCACTAATATCCACACTTAATTTTTATATATCTATGAATGATCAGATTTCTTAAACTGTTGACATTTAAAATTTGTCATTTCAACAAGTTTTTATTAATTTTCATCATTCTGTTTAACGAAAATGTGCGATTTTTTTTATGTTGATATATGCTGTTTTTGTATGTCTGACATCTTTAAAAGGGTGGCAACATACATTTTCTTTGGTTATTCGTTAGATTAAACTATATTGAGTGGAAATTAATACAGTTTTTCCACTTTTAACCATTAATATTGATAAGTCACACGAGGATCGATTAAAATGAAGTATTTTTCAAGGTCACTGCATATGCATATACAATGTATAAGTGCGTTTGACAATATTTTGCATTTTATTTCGATATTATCTTGATAATATCCCGTTGAAATATGCTCATCAAATGCTGTCTATCAATGTACATTAACAGAATCAATTTATTTCTTGGCTCTTGACGGAAAAATAATTTTCTCCAAAGCCATGAAGGGCGACTCTAACACGACCGACAACACAAAGGCTGCGGAATAGGACAGCACTAAATTTCCCAAGAACATGTACACCTACAAAATAAAATTACAATGTGAAACGAAACAGCTAAGTACTTGCATATACATGAATATAGCTAATGTATTTTGATTTACAGGTGAAATGTGTTAGCTCTTACCAATTCATAGTCCGTCATGTAGACTGGCACCGTGTGGAGGTAATAATAGACACACATGATGATAATGTGAACTAAATAGGCGGCATACGTCAGTCTGGATAGCGGCACGAACACGGACCAGGACAGGATTGTGTTGATAAAACCTGCAAAAGTTTATGGGAATGTAACAAATAATACATCAATGAGATTCACACACGAGTTATCAAAATTGTGAGCAGTTGAACTCAATTATAACTTAAAGTTTAGAATTTGCGAAATGCTGACTTCAAATGCGACTGTTGAAACTCTTGTAACATCCACTTCTTTGTCAGTAGCCTGTCACGATTTAGAAAGTGAGCAGAACATGCTCTCCCATGTCGAATGATCGAATATACCATCATGGTACAACTTAAGGAAAGTTCGTTGGTAATGTCACAAACAATAAAGCAATCATATTTTGATATTCATGTACGAAATTTAAAAAAGACTATTACCAACCATTGTTATCAGTCACAATTTAAAGTTTAATATATCAAAATAAAATCAGAACCTACCAAATACATGTATCACCATGGGTGAAGGTCATGGTACACCCTGAAGTCATAATTACATGTAACCTTAGAGTTCAAATTAAGCGTCTGATATTTCTACATTGCAAAGATTTGGCTAGCTGCAATAATGTAGCTGACGTTTGTCAGTTTACTAGTGTTATAAGCAAATGTTGTATCAGTATAAACATACTTTCATTTGTTGCAAAGGTATCTGACAAAATCTGTTTTATTTTCTCCCTCTTTTGACACTGCCCAACTGATATTACCAGGCAGACTTTGACGTCATTCATTTGTTTGTTAGTTTGTATGTAGCTTCACGTTTCATTCGAAATCTTTCCACGCCTACATCTATAGAGACGGCACTAGCTACATGTATAGGCGAAGTGCCACAAATGTTGAACTAAGCATGGCACAGAAGGCTGGAGCAGTGAGGGTTCTTTACTAGCGAACTCCTAACGTGACGTCTGTTGTTAAAGTTATATCCAAGACGAAAAATCGAACCCCTGCCTCCAGATTGCGAAGCGAACGCCCTTACCACTAGATTATTTACACATATGTACACTAACACACCACCAGAAACCTAAATGTTCTAAACAATTCGGTACATCCACATACCGCTAGAATCTTAAATGTTCTAAATAATTAGGTACTCTCAGATATCATCAGAAACCTAAATGTTCTAAACAAGTTTTGTGTCGAATGTACTTGTCTGAAACTTTTCAAAATTAAAGCTGCATGACCCGATGTTCATGTATTATTTTTGTACATAATTACTTTAAAGCAAATTACATGTAATCACTTTATAAAGTTATTAACTTTCCCTTAATTATATGCTTGAAAACATCTGCATGTAAAAGGAAACAGTGCGAATATTATTTAGAAAGTAAATATAGTGGCTACATTATATATAAATCATTCCATAATAGACGTCTATAAATAGACCCACGCGCGTCAAGGGAATCCCAACATGATGTATTAACTCATACGCAACTGTCTAGTTTTAGGGCTGAAAGAGCGTAAAACAAAAAAATTACTAAGAGGTATTTGATATTTTTATTTCTATTAAACTTATGGTATGGCATAATCCGAGATTCCTCTGACTCTTAACCCCGCTTTTATTTTGTGACTTCTGCGGGGGAGAGTCAGAGCGGACTCCATATTGAAAAGTGGGAATTCAGCGACACCAGCTGGTGTCGCTGCTTTACCTACCTCTTACAACTTTATTTCGAGGACCCATCTTCCAAGACGCGAGGATTCAGTTATCGGAAGATTATTCTACAAATACATCATGATTAATACGATGCTATCGCCGTTTAAACGATGGAATTTTGTGTTTACATGTGCTGACGTCATGCGCAAAGAAATCAAATGGCGAGGCGGCGACCTAATTCAAGTGATGCTCCATTTGTCGGTGTTAGGGCCGTTTAAACGGCGATAGCATCGTATTAATCATGATCTATTTATAGATTTATCTTCCGTTAACTGAATTCTCACGTCTTGGAAGATAGATCCGCGAAATAAAGTTGTAAGAGGTAGGTAAAGCAGCGACACCAGCTGGTGTCGCTGAATTCCCACTTTTCAATATGGAGTCCGCTCTGACTCTCCCCCGCACATGTCAAATATAAAAGCGGGGGTAAGAGTCAGAGGAATCTCGGATTAGGTATGGCACTGTTATAACAAAATAAACAGCTTTACACAGATAAGACCACCGATGATCTGAAAGTTTGAACTGGTCACGTGACTGTCACTTGAAATGGCAGTGACGCGGTTATTTGTAAACATCGATTTAAAATCAAATTATTTGGGTTAAAACAGGTGAAATAATTTATGATATGTCGTACAGTCTCATAAATACATACATGCAATGATTTAATAGCGATTTTACGAGATGGAAAAAAAATATTGTAATTCGGACCATACAGCTTTAACAAATTGCAGGGAACTTGAAGTTTGAAAACAATCAAAATGGTACCTGCATTCCCAGTTGAGCATGTGAAGATGACCCAACATACTGCTGCTCCCCAGACACTTCGGTGCAAGGCATTGTAAACCGCGGATTCATCAACATTCAGACGGTGTCCACCACTGAAGGCATCAGAAAGACCGTAGAGGATTCCGCATGCGCAACCTGTAGCGATCACCCATCCCAACAAATTCAAGTACTGAAATGATATCAATGTGCGCGTAAACATGATTTTGTATACATACTGTATGCATAAACTTTCTTATTGCAAACTGAAGATATGAGAGACATAAAACATATAATACTTACGATGTTTATTCGACATTTGCCTTTGGTTTTGTATAAAAAGTACCCTGTCAGCACACCACAAATATAGGGTCCCATCCGACAATATGGTCGTATGTAATATAAAGTCATGAAATTGGTAGGGCTGAAAGATGGACGATTCTTTTACGTTGCTAAGATGATATTATTTTACGGATGACAATTTCGAATTAAGAACTTTTAAATACAGTATTTAAGTTTCACCTACATGGTACTCTCATCTCCGCCACCAAGACTGGATGGTGGGATCTTGTAGGTGTAGCTAATCAATCCGGAAGTAATGATGGTCCCCAACAGAAAAACAACCGAGATGACCACACCAAGCAGCTCCTTGCTGTTAGTAAGATTGTACAATAGAAAAATGTAATGTTAGATTAGCTGAGTACTATCATTGTAAAAATTGAAATATTTTAAAACATCTAGCAAACCATTCGCAATATAAATCTGGATTTTAAAATACGTGTGTAAAGTAAACCTTATGGAAATGGACAAATCTATATGCATTTGCCCTCACTCGTTTGGACTAATTTTTCGTATATTGAATTGATATTCAAATTTAACAATATATTGCTTACAAGAACAACGGAACAATCATCAAGGGACTCAATATATAGAACTGCATATCGTTGTTCAAATACCATGACCATGCCAAACACTAAAAAAATGAAACATGTATCGAATTACTACAAAGAAAACGTAGTTTTCAATAGAAAATTCAGGAGTATCATTACACAGCAATTATGTTCGTGATCGGCAGTGGTTGTATGTGAGAGGGTATGGCTGTCGCCCGCTCGAACACGTGGGTTTCCTCCAGTTTCCTCCCACATAAATGACCCCAAAGCACAAACATCCGTGCATAAAAGGACCCCATTGGAAATAAGTTTTGGAGCTTTCGTGGGTTATCCTTGAAATGTATGTATGTACGTATATACCGAATAAACATTTCTTTTAAGCTACAAGATGTGCAGGTCAATTACAATGTATTGTAGTAGTGCGTGTAAACATTTTTTTTTAAAGAATGGCATTAATATCAATAAAATGTCTAATTCACTATACGTGTTTATTCTTCCCTGAAACTGAAGTCCAGTATCTGCAGTATGCGTCGTTTTCTATACGATCCCCAAAAACTATTCCATGGAATT
Organism: Ostrea edulis; assembly: GCF_947568905.1. Lineage (NCBI taxonomy): Eukaryota > Metazoa > Mollusca > Bivalvia > Ostreida > Ostreidae > Ostrea > Ostrea edulis. Next base: position 68,620,757 of record NC_079165.1, read on the forward strand.
CAAGAAACATTGGTGCAAGCATCAAACTTAGAGGCCAGATTAGTTACCCAAACTTCGTTTGGAAACATAGGCCTATTGTTTTTAATATCCCGTTTGGGAACAAGTTGTTTTTATGCTCTTTCTTCTTATTTTCCTCTAGCAACTTTTTGTTTTGGAGTGTTTTCAGAAACTACACAAGGCATTAAATTGAAACCTTTTTAGGATGATAGTATAAAGCATCTGTAAATGTGCAAAACGAATGTCATTTTGTCTGAGCGTGCATGCACGCGCATTGGACTTTTGGTCTACTAATTTTGGAATCAGTCTAAATCGGAAATTCGGGCGCATTTAGTTTTTGGTTTCATGGCCCGATTGTCCGCAAAAACTTTAACCTTCGTTATAACTTTTAAATGGATGGTGATACAGTTTTCCCTGTGGAAATACCTTTCTCTAGTTAGTAGAATTTGTGACTTTGACCTTGGAATTTAATCTACTTTTGAAAATCTTTAACCTTGGCCATAGCTTTTGAACGATTAGTGCTAGGGCTTTCATATTTCACATGTGTACATAATTGCATTCTATTAAGGAACTCTTCAATTTCGGGAGATAAAATATTGGACCATGGAAGTCATCATTTGAACGGAAAATTTAGCGATAATATTTATTATGGAAGTTACATACATGTACCTAGACGGTAAGTAATGCAGCATTGATAGTGATACAGAGTTAATTTAATCGTCAAATCACTTATTTGAAGAGAACGACAATGTCACATCAGTACACATTAATTGTTAGAACCGACCAAAGCTGAATGTGATTTCCAGACATGAACTATGAAGGACTGTTCCGAGATTCGGTGAAAGCACCAGTCCGAATATCCAGCTGATATTTTTGTTTTTAATCATTTATCGTCTTATATATTGTTCCTAATCAAGGAACTGTCTGAAATGATATTTTATAGGTAATTATAAGATTAGTTTTTCGTCAGGATCGCAGTTTGCAAGACAACATCAACGGTAATTTTCATTGAATATTTGCTGATATCAGATTTCCCCTAGGTAAATGGGCTAAAAAAAAGTTTTAACGTACAAAATATGAAAGTATAATTTACAACAAAATAAAAAATGAAAATATTACAAATAAACTTTTAAAAATTAGTCTGAGAATTTTTAAAACTCGTAATAAAACACACACAAACAAAACTTATTTATTAGAATGGATCATCTAATAGTAAATACGGCCTTATGCGGGCCCATATCAACAAAATGAAAGTTTGTGATTAGGGTGCCCATTGTGTTTTACGTTACGGTCCGTTATAGGCAACACAAGAATCATTGTTTGCATTCAAGAAACTCCAAAGTAACACACGTCATATTCTTGATACATTGGAAAATCACTGTCATTCTAAATTATGGGATTATTAAAAAAGCAACAACACACAAATGAATGTATATATTACCAAATCCTTTGAATCATCGACAAAATTGTTGATATATAGAAGGTTCATCCACCAGTTCTTTTCACATGCGGTGTCTTTTGGCGGACGTCCCGGTCCGAATATCACGTGATTGAACAAAGTCACATACAATCCAATCATAATCATATAGATTGGGGTCAATCTAAATAACGAAGATGAGATATATTCTAACCATCAACAGACAGAGGACGTCATACAAATTTAGATTTATAAATCTTAATACCGGTATGCTGTCACAACACTCATCTAATCAATCTTGTAGAGAAATATTTACATTTACAAAGTATCTCTATACAAATTATAGTGACACCCATTTCCTCATGAATGTGTTGCACTTGTAAACAATGCGCGTATGAATACAGCTAAATATAATATGTCTATTCTAACGAATCCCGACAGAAATGAAAATAGAATGTGAATATAAGAAATAAGCTTCATTTTTAAACTATACGAAGGTAAAAATGCAAAGCTCCACGCCAACATACTTTTCATGAAGCGTAATGCCGATGTTAAGCGTTGCAGTTAATAATCTCATGTATTTCATCCGCATCCCCTTAATTTACCTCCAGTATCGGTGGAAGTAGAACAGGAACCAGTTTACACTTCCTTTGGTTTTCTTCATCTGTTTCAGTAGGAGATACGATGTCAAAAGTCCACTGTAAAAAGCAATTAATGACAAAAAAATATATAGATGTATAAAACACGTTTCTTTATAATTTCAAAATAATGTAAGTTCTTCTTAGAATATCATAAGTACAATGAACACGAGTCTCCTCGAGGAATATCGTCATGTAAAACATTGCACGTAATTAGACAATAAATGGAAGGGCCGAGAGTCAAGTAAGAACGATCTTGTACATATACACGTCAGTATACTTGATATCACGGCAAACCAACAGCTCAACTTTATGACAAACGGGATGAATTCAGCTTCTCCATCGTCAACTTCAAATATTTATGCAGCAATATTCCATTATCATCTGCATATGGCATATGGTCAAACGATTCGATACGCGAGAGCAGGTTCTGCTTATGATCAATTTTGAAATCGAGACAAGCTACTGACAAATAATATGATGTTATAGGAGTTTCAACAGTCTCGTTTGAAATCAGCATTTTGCAAATTATATGGTCGTTATAATGATATAATTTGCAAATATAACCTGTAAATGGGTTGAATACTGTCTGACATATTTCATACCAATTGTTAGGTCGGTTTTTTGCATGCTGATTTTGACTAAGGATTGCTCCGTTTACCTGATAGGGATAAGAGGGATCACGGCGGGTGTGCCCGGTCAAAAGTGGATGCTTACTCTTCTTAGGCATCTAGTCCCACCTCTGGAGTGTTCAGGGGTTCGTATTTGCCCTATTCTTAATTTTGTATTCTTTATGGGAGTGGTGAGATTTATCACTGTTCATTATCTTCACTTTTTAATGCTATAAAATCGCCATTCTTGTTGGGTTATATTTTCATTATTTTTCTGATATGGACTAATGTCAATGTTTTATGAACATGAGAAAAAGTAAACAATCTTAAAGAATATAAACATTTTCCCACGAATTCAAGACCTTTTAATGTATATAAGCTTTTTTTCTTTTCTTAAGCCATTAAATTTTTAACCCAACGAAAATATAAAATATATTCTACCGGAATCACATAAAAGAAATTAACTCACCTCAAGACAAAAAATGTATCGACAGACACAAGGGCATTAGCTATCGCCTGAGCCGACGTTCTTGTTAAGAAGTCCATGCTGTATTTTATCGAGTTAGCTACAAGGCAATCCATGTAATTAGAATTACTTTAGAAATAAAAAACATTCTGTAAGTATTGCATTATGGCAGTACATATTCCTATCAGCCCCAAGGCAAGTCGTCTGCGTATTATTCTGTTGAATAATCATACGTCAACAGTTTATGCACTACCATAATACCACGGACCATAGAAAGAAAGCCATATATGAAAGATTCAAATTCCGTATTTCCTTCCTGTGAGGATCCGGGTTAGAATAGGTCCTCAATACCACCTTGCTTGTCGTAAGAGTTGGCTAAATGGGGCAGTCCTTCGGATGCGACCGCAAAAACTGAGGTCCCGTGTCACATCAGATGTGGCACGATAAAGATCCCTCCATGCGCAAAGGCCGTAAGCGCTGAGCATAGGCCTAAAGCCCTTCACCGGCAATGGTAACGTCTCCATAAGAGTGGAATATTCTCGAGAGGGGCTTTAAACAATATACAATCAATCAATCAATATTTTCTATATCCAATGGCCATACCACAGCAAAAAATCAATGAAACGGAACAAATTTCAAATAAATATCTGCAAGCATGACAATAATGTGCGGAAAACTGAGTATTCGAGTTAATTTTTTAAGTCCAAGGGCAAAAAAAAAAAAAAAAAGAAGATTTATGGACCGGAACAAAATTCAAACTTGATCTATAACTTGCCATGGTAAAGCAATGTACCAAATAATGAGGTAATACCAAATAGATACATAATTTTTTTCCCCTCAAATTCATTTTTTAAAAACTTTTAACATTTTGTTCTAATAGGAACAAAACCTCTTACTGTGTACGGTGAAAAAGAAATCTATCCTGTCATTTGTTGTCCACATATAGGGTATCAGACCCCAGTTACAATAGTGTGAAATAATACATTCGCGATAGGAATGTGTCCTATGTAAAAATTATCTACAGATAATTTACCAAAAATTATAATACGTTTCATAAAGCCGACCTATTTGTTACTAAATCTCAACAAAATATATCGTGATTGATATATTTGCGTACACCACGATGTACATTATAACATATAAGACACGTCAATAGCAAATCTTAAACGTAAAATCACTACATAACAAGATCTCTAAAAAGGAAAAGTATGATTCAAATTTAGTAAAAATTTAACATGATAAAAATATGGTCAAGAAATTGATATAGTTTAAAAAAAAAAACCCCCCATTCAACCTAGGATTTCAGACATTTCGGACTTTTTAGAAGTTTTTATTAAGAAAGAATTGATACATTCGTCATCATATTTAACCTTAAGACCTGACCTTGACTTTTATCAAGCTTTAAGACAAAAGCCTACTTAAAAAGATGAAATAAATGCATTCAAGATTTAGACCCCCAATATACTGGATGTCTCCCATATTTTTCTGAATATGCCAAATAAATGCCATAGATTATTTTAGTTTCACTGTTTGTTCACAGCATTTTTGAATATTACTAAAATTAGTATTATGAAAATTCATATATCAAATTACAGAATTTTAAAAGAATTAGGATACAGCTGTCACAGCTGATTTAACAGGTGTTTGGCACTACCTTTAATGATTATCAGCAAGCATGATGAAAAAAAACCCAACAATAACCGAAAAACTAATTTGCCAGACTGTCAGAGAGACGAACACAGTGCAAACCTAAAGCTCCCTCCGGTTTCGCCGATAGGAGGCTAAAAATTGAAGCAATAAACAAATATATTTGACTCATGATAAGAAGTTACACATGGAACGCCAACTTAACACATCTAATAATTAGCACCTATAGATGCAAGGTGAAGATAACGAACAGTGATCAATCTCATAACTCCTATAAGCAATACAAAATAGATAGTTGGGCAAACACGGACCCCTGGACACACCAGAGATAAAATACCTAATAAATTTTTCCAGAGTATCCAGATTTCACACGACCTCCGTGTTCACATTTTCAAATGTTATAGAGATATTTTTATTCAAATGAACGGGTTACCTCTCATTTCAGTACAGATGTGTATAATGAACGTAAATCTATGTTGAATATTACTTAACAAAAATACATGCATTGTATGAGATTGATCACTGTTCGTTATCTTCACCTTTCATGTATAATGACCTTATAGAATTTATTGTATGTTGGTTGAAATCAACACGATGAGTTGGGCAGAGGAAACAAACTAATATAAAACAATCAGATATAATTTACTAGTATGTATGTCGAGTGTAAGCGAATCACTCAGTGTATGACGTCATAGCCAACTACACTCAAAACTTGAAAGTTCACAAGTAGCCTTAGTACGTTCAAGCCCTCGAAGTTCGCGCTTTATACATCACCGTCAATCGGATCACGCGCACGTCCTTTTCCGTATCCGGTCATTTTAACCATATAATATTATTCATACCAATTTCATGAAACTGCTTCTTTAAAGAATATACAAAATGTTTGTGAGAAATAGAGGAAATCTATCGCATAACGGGGTTGATAAATAATTTAATGAAAACAGAGTTATTGCCCTTGGATTCCATATTTTGAAACACAATTGATAACTTAGATTTTTGAAATATGTTATGGTTAACAAGATGTTTTTTTTTTTTTACAATAACTAATGAAAAGGACTCCGACAAAATTTATGTTCCTGTCCTGCATAATTTTTATTAAATCATTGACTTTGTAAAATCTTATGACGTCACATGAGTGTGGAACTATGTTAAAAATCTGAAGTAAAATGGATCTACTAATTTCACACTTTGTCTAATAGAAAAACGTTATTATATATATATCATATGTCACGTTGATTTCATTGTTATACAACTGATGGCGTTAATACGCCATTTTCGAGATTAGAGCTCTCTTGTGTAGGAGGTGCATTTAGTGGAACTTTGAAAGCGTAAGTGAACAGAGTGGACCAACAGTCAGTGAGAAAGATTATGAAATGCTGATGAAATAAACCGGAATAGACGGTGTGACGTCATAAATTAAACTTCAATGGCCACTCTCTTAGCGGCGGGTAATTTAAAATACATGATATATTAATATTGATTTAATTGTTAAGCAAGGATTTTTGTTGTTAAAGACTGTAAATTACGATATCAGTAAGTAATACTTTATTCATAAAAGCAAATATGTGGTTAGGGTTGCCTTTCCCTTTAAAGTGACGTTTCATGAAGATACTTACAAGAGAATCCAAGAACAAAGCTGACACTATGACCCAGTATGACCCAAGACATGCTGAAGAATCGGATGCCGTTGATAGCGGTAAGTGATCCTTTAGGCTGGGACGTACTTAGAATCTTCTTACCGTTAGTATACACAGAAAAGGCTAACAAGATTCTCACGATAACATCTGTAATGAAATTTCAAATCATAGATAGACGATGTACATGTACATGAGTGTGTCGTTATATTTTGATGCAAACGGTATTGTCGGACGAAAGGCACTCGTGCAACTAAAGACGCTTGCATTAAAACCTGATGCTTGAAGTTGATATGAGTATAATTAAACTAATTCAATTTCTTCTCATCCCCACCCTACCCCTCGAATTTGTTTATGACTTAAGAAATTATATCCAATTCATACTTTTCTTCTCCTCTGTATTCTTATTGCCTTTCTGCTCCATGTCTTTTGTCTTGGTTGTTTCGATGTCCACTACTTTCTCGGAGTATGCAGGCGGTGCCTCGTTTTTCTCTCTGAGCTTATAAGCGCTACCGTTATTTGGTGCTTTTTCATCTACGGTTGTTGGAATTGCTTCGTCGTGTGTTTCGTCTCGATTTCTTAGGAACTTTGGAATTTCAATTGCAATTATTTCATACGCTGTACCAACCACAATTATAAGACCCAAAACTGACAAGAAGGCGCTACAAAAGCAAAAATAAAAATATAGATGCGGAGTGGGTTAAAAGAAACTGTAAGCAGCATTGGAAACAGAAATATAATGCAGGTTCTGAAATCGAGAGTGAAATAATCTCTCAAATTCTACAGAGATAAAATCAATAAAAACTTATCAAATTACTATTAGTAGGGAATTTCATTTTTTTTAATCACAGGTAACAGCCATTTTATGCCCATTGCTTTTATTATCATTCTTACATCATGGCGATGTCCTTAGTTTCGTACGGTACTTCCTCGGGGGTCAGTGGGCAGCTTGAGTAAGAGGCTTTTAAGGAGAAATTTCCCAGCGGAATAGAACCCAAAACTGTAATTCAAAATGTAACCATTTAAAATCATTCCTAGCCTTCAACAAATGAATTCAATTCAATACAATCATTCTTTTTTTCATACAGAAGGATGTTAGACTGGTGGTGTAGACTGTAGAGTTTATTTACCAGCAGAAATTTATTAATGAGTCCATCCGGCTGTATATCTAAAATGTCATCGCACCCCACAAATTATCCTTATAACTATGCATGTAAAAGTGTATCATAAAGTGGGACAACATGAAATAAACATGAAATAAAATATTCATATATTTATTTTATCATACAGTCACACATTTTGTAATTGTGCTGGAGTTTTTTTTAATTACTAAGAATGGATTATTGGTATAATCTAACTATATTCATTGCCATTATATTGACTTATACATGTACAATATTGTACTGATAAATAATCAGGAATAAACAGCGGGTAAAATGGCTCACATTAAGAAAACTAGGTCATATTCAGCATCCGAAAGAGGCTTGTTGGTTTTACATACCTAGATATATAACTGTAGTTGATATGCAGTTGGATTTTCAAAGTATGATCTGAGGTCACTTGGGAATATGAATATGCCAAAGGAATTTTGACCTACTCCAAAATCCCATTTTAGTCAATCATCAAGAACATAAAGGTCAAACTCGGCATCCAACGCAAGGAGCGTTGGTGTAACTTCCGTAGAATTTCAGTCATATTGGGTTCAAGTTCCTTTCGAATATGACCAAATCAACAACTTTAAACCTTTTCCAAACACTGCTAACTGCTCAGCATCTGAATCATATGGACAAAATTCAGCATCTGAAGCTAGCTGTAACTTTGCAGGTTTGGTCTAGCTAGGGTCTATCGCAACTTATTAAGGAATTGAACTGAATCTAAAAAAAACTTCGATTTCTCCAACCATCGTAATGTTGTCAGCATTCACATCTTATGGACCAGAAGTAGCTTCAATGGGAATTTCCTTCATATAGGACAATATAATATAGTTAGGAAATTAGACCAAGTCAAAGTTGTAACCGTGACGCCGACACCTGGGTTATAGGATAAGCTCTGATATGGTACCGTATATGTAACAACGAGGCGGTATGTAACAATTTGTTACAAAGCGTAGCTTGAATGGCGACGCTTTGTAACAACATTTTATTTTGTTACATAGTCTCATTGTTACATACCGTGCCGTATCAAAGCTCTCTTCAACTTCGTCGGTAAAGATTCTAAACAAGAGTCGTCAGACGACAGAATAGCTCGTAGGGAAGCGAGTCTCTACTAACCCTATATTTTTTGGTTTAAAAGATACAGCCAATATTCAAGCTCTTGAAAAGTAAGTCAAAGTCCAAGGTCAAAGGTCTTGGTACCAATGGAAGGCCTGATTATGAGGAATCTTTATGTGAAAATATTAAAGCCTTATCTCTTTATTTTCAAAACATAAAGCCAAGGTTAAAGTTCTGAAAAGTAGATCAGTCCAAGGTCAATAGGTCAAAGTCTTGGTATCAAGAGGCAAGCCTGATCATGAGTCATCTATATATAAAATATCAGTGTCCTACCCCCTTGGTTCAAAAGATATAGCAAGGGTTAGAGTTTTCGAAAAGTAAAGGTCACTAGTAAGGGGGGGGGGGGGCATTAATCAGAATTAAGTATTTACATTTCCAATGTTTTTGCCTTTGATATCTTTACAAATTGTAATGATAGCCATTTCCTCATGAAAGTCTTGCAGTTGTGAGCAAGGCGCGTGTGAATCTTAACAAGAGTACCGCAAACGGTATAATATACGCCCGTCGGACAGTGAAATTCAACCTGGAAGCATATTGTACACCCTGAATTGATACAACACATAATTTGAATATAATAGCCTTAAAGTGGGTCATGGTGCACAAATCCATCTGATATGTGAACTGGTTATGTATTTCTCTAAGAGCAAGGTTGTGACAAAATGTCGGTGCAATATCTACGAGTATCTATGATGAAAAAAGTCCAGGAAACCATTTTATTTACTTTTAGCCCTAAAGTAGGTCATGGAGCACCAATTACGTTGAAATGATTGAAGTGTGAACTGATTATGTATTTCTCTGAGAGGGAGGTTGTGACTCAATTTCAGAGCAATACCTGTGACCATACCAAAAAAAAAAAAAAAAAAAATTCTGGAAAACTGTTTGACTCACTTCTACCCTAAAGTATTGTAGGCCATAATGCGCTAATCTAGCTGAAATGGTAACTGCACTTGTCTTCCTCCTAGAGGAAGCCTTTGACTAAATATCAGGGCAATATCAGTATCCGTTGACAACTTGTTGAAGCCTTATGTCCCACCGGGGACGAAGAGGATAAGTAAGTAAGTATCTGTATCCGTAACGAAAAAGGCCCGGAAAACGGTTTGACCTATTTTTAGCCCAAAAGTAGGCAAAGGATGGACCAATCCCGCTGAAATATAAACTAAACTGTCTTGTATTCATCCAAGAGGAAGCCTGTGACTATATTTCAGCGCAATATCTATATTCGTAACGAAAAAAGCCCGGAAAACTGTTTGACCTACTTTTAGTCCTAATGTAGGTCACGGACGGACGGACGGACCAATTCAGCTGAAATGCAAACTGAACTTGTATTTCTCTGAAATAAAGCTTATGTGTAAATTTCAGGGCAATATCTGTATATGTAACTTTAAAAATTCCGGAAAACTGTTTGACCTACTTATAGCCCTAAAGCAGGTCAAGGATGGACCAATCCAGCTGAAATGCAAACTCACTCTTACAATTGTTGAGGGAGAAATTGTGACCAAATTTCAAAGTGGTACATGCATTTGTTACGGAAAGAAGTTCGGAAAACATTACCTCGGACGGACAGACGGCCAGCCAGCCAGCCTGATAGACGCACGGACAGCGCCATAACATAATACGTCTCGACTAATGACGGGCAGATAATAAATTAATATATAGTCTATTTTGACGGCTGGCAATTCCGACAAAGATGAAAGTAGAATGCGAAAATAACAAGAACTGTCCTAACTGGAATAATAAATACTTCTTTGTGGGCATCTGTGGTCATTGATAAATAAATGATTTTTACGATATACTCTGGACAATGGCAACATAAAACCATCACCATCACCTTTTAAAAAAGGGAAAATATCCATAAATTCCTTGAATGTTAAAAATTTTCAATACAAAATAGAAGGTGCACTACTTCATTATTCATAAAAGATAAACATAAAGTTATAATCCAATCTGTTCATCGGTGCTCGATATACTCTGGACAAATTATGTCTCTGGACGAACAGACGGACAAGGTGATTCCAATATACTCCCCAGAACTTTTTTTGCGGGGGGTTATAGAAATAAATAGTAATGTAACATGAGGGCATGATCTGTGACGCTTCTCCCCGGCATACATGTAATGAAGTAATTCTGTTGGATGTAAAATATTAAAACAAGGAACAAATGACAGTGTCAATTAATGTATGTGTGCTTGTGTATGTATGTATGCATCTATCTATCATCTGTCTTTCTTTCTTTCTTACTTCGTTTACTGTACAACAGTCAAATGGTGTATACTCTTTATTCTAATAATCAAGAGGTCTTACGGAGGTTAGTGAGTAGCGTCGTGTCCTCGGCACTGCAGGCTTTGGGTAAACAAGTACCCACTCGTATTGCACCCCCTCCAACTGTTTGTAGAATCTGAAATGATATAATATTTCTATGCTTTATTCCAATTTCGTTTTAATCTCCAGTGATTTGAATGAGTAGGTTGGATTTCCTTATAAACTCTTTTTAAAAAGATGACTATTACGAGTACACATATTTAGTCCTGGTAGATATTCTCACCAACACCATATCTGACAATAGAGGATGCAGATTTCAGAAAAAGGGATGAATTTGGAAAGAAAAGAAAATATTGTGAATTGAAGTAGGTAGTACTAAATCTAAATGGGTAGGTAGCCACCTGTACACTAGCGGTAACCACCTGTACACTAGCGGTAGCCACCTGGACACTAGCGGTAGCCACCTGGACACTAGCGGTAACCACCTGTACACTAGCGGTAACCACCTGTACACTAGCGGTAACCACCTGGACACTAGCGGTAGCCACCTGTACACTAGCGAGAGCCACCTGTACATTAGCGAGAGACACCTGGACATTAGCGGTAACCACCTGTACACTAGCGGTAGCCACCTGTACACTAGCGATAGCCACCTGTACACTAGCGGTAGCCACCTGTACATTAGCGGTAACCACCTGTACACTAGCGGTAGCCACTTGTACACTAGGGATACTCTGGGTTTTTTTTAAGCATCAGGAAGTAACTATGTGAAGTAAAGAATGTTTAGTTACCCCAGCAGTGGAAGCTGGTAGCGGCAGGTTGATGAAAACTTGGCAGTGTCGAGGCTTCACAGGCGGAATGTAGATACTAGGATGGAGAAATAATTCAGCCACGGTGTGTTCGCTGTAACATTCATCGTAAGATCCTAACCAGAGGAGATCGAGATTCAACAAATCCGTAGGAATTTTTGCTGAAGCATCAAACACTGGAAAGGAAACAGATACCAAACAGCATTCAAAAAGTTGTACATGAGAAGAAAAGTCTTGTTGTGACCTTCAGCTATTCTTAGATACATCGAAGACGTTTTATTCCTTTTCATTCATATGTCGATTCTATATATCCCAATAACAAAAGGTCAATTTAATTCAAATTTTAAATTTAGAACCGAGCCTGAGCCCTTGGGGACATCTAAATTCACAATTTGTACATTGTACATAGTATTTTCCTTGTAAATATGGCACACGTACCGTACGTATATACCCACTTTGATAAACATTTGCTTCGTAATATTTGAAAGGTTATATATGAATTCACCAATAGACGGACAATCGCAGTAAAACTATCTTACTACAGAGTTACTCAGGTGTCCTAAAACAGTTTAAAATATCAATATACATGTGTAATCGGTTTTTAAATCGAGGCAGGCTACTGCCAAATAAGTTGATGTCACAGGGGTTTCAACAGTCTCGTTTAAAGTCAGCATTTCGCAAAATCAATGGTCGTTATAACGATTTGATTTATTAATACAACCTGTCATTGGGTCAAATGCTGTCTGACGCGTTTCATACCTATTGTTAGACCGTTCTTGACACATTGATTTTGACCACGGTCAACTCCGTTTACCTTATCTAGATATAGGACTCACGGAGGGCGTTTGCGGTCAACAGAGAATGCCTACTCCTCCCGGGCACCTGCTCCCGCAGCTGGTATGTCCAGGGGTCCGTGTTTGCCCTACTCTCGATTTATCATTATGAGATAGATCACTTTTCATGTATGTAATAAATTTCTGCTTTATCTGGGAAATGATGAGGAATGATCAATGGATTGGAGCTCGTTGGAAGCATTTGGTGTTTATGAGATACACAACTATTTAAAACAAGAGGCCCATGGGCCACATCGCTCACCTGAGTCACCTTGGCCCATATCTGAAGACTTTCCATATATATTTGCATGTAAAACCTTGGTCCCTATTATGGCCCAAAATACGTACTCTTTGCAAACTTGAATCTACACTATGTCAGAAAGCTTTCATGTAAATGTCAACTTCTTTGGCCCAATGGTTCTTGAGAAGAAGATTTTTAAAGCTTTTTCCTATATTTGTATGTAAAACTTTGACCCCCCCCCCACTTGTGGCCCCATCCTACCCCCCAGGGGCCATGATTTGAACAAAGTTGAATCTGCACTATGTCAGAAAGTTTTCTTGTAAATATCAGCTTTTCGGACTCAGTAGTTATTGAGAAAAAGATTTTCCCTATATATTTGTATGTAAAACTTTGATCCCCCTTGTGGCCCCATCCTACCCCCGGGGAGCATGATTTGAACAAACTTGAATCTGCACTATGTCAGAAAGTTTTCATGTAAAAATCATCTTTTCTGGCTCAGTGGTTCTTGAGAAGAAGATTTTAAAGATTTTCCCTATATATTTGTATGTAAAACTTTGATCCCCTATTGTGGCCCCATCCCACCCCAGGGGCCCATGATTTGAACAAACTTGAATCTGTATTATGTCAGGAAGCTTTCATGTAAATCTCAGCTTTTCTGGCTTAGTGGTTCTTGAGAAGAAGATTTTAAAAGTTTTCCCCTATATATTTGTATGTAAAACTTTGATCCCCCCTTGGGGCCCCATCCTACCACCGGGGGCCATGATTTGAACAAACTTGAATCTGCAATATGTCAGGAAGCTTTCAGGTAAATTTCAGCTCTTCTGGCCCAGTGGTTCTTGAGAAGAAGATTTTTAAATGACCCCACCCTATTTTTGCATTTTTGTGATTATCTCCCCTTAGAAAGGGACATGGCCCTTCAATTGAACAAACTTGAATCCCCTACACCTAAGGGTGCTTTTTGGCGAGTTTGGTTGAAATTGGCCCGGTGGTTCATGAGAAGAAGATGAAAATGTGAAAAGTTTACAGACAGACGGACAGACAGACAGACGGACGCCGGACAAAATGTGATCAGAAAAGCTCACTTGAGCCTTCGGCTCAGGTGAGCTAAAAACTATTCTTGCATCTATTTCTTAAATAAGATAGTCATTCTTGACGTTAATTAATAACAACGTAAACTATTGAAAAGACCCATCAGGTCACCTAATACTCACTTTTCAGAGCCCATGGCTGTTGAGTTTGAAGACCATAAGCAACCGTTATAGCATCTTTTTTACATGCATCAGATGCGTTAGACATCGAGATAGAGCCTCTTATTTGATCGAAGATTGCTTCAGCAGGAGTGGGGCTACGTTGGGGTGGTGAACTGTTCACAGTCGGAATGACGTGTGGTAACCCTCCATTTGAGGGTGGATGGCTGACATTAGAATCATTGATAGGTTGTCGTGGACCTGGCGTTACTGGTCGAAGGAGTTGAGAAAGGCTTTCAAAGAGTTGACCTAATTGAGCAGATAGGTCACTACCATTGTTCGATGAAGAAGTATTTCCATTACCAAAGAGAGCGCCGAATAAATCTGAGATAGCGTTTCCTCCTGCAGGTGCTGGAGTACTTCCGGTTCCATTGACAGGACCACTGTTATTTGATGAGAGTACTGCCGCCCGTAGCATCGAATGTCTGCTGTTCAGTTTTTGTGTCCAATCCCAGAACTCCGACGAATGAAGGAGCGGAGCAAGCTCCTTTCGGACCTGACGGTTCCTTTGAAGGACACCAACAGGGTTAAAGACATGATCGATATAGGAAAATTCGGTAGTTACTGGCTTTATACTCAGGAGAATAGTCACACAGAATACAAGCAGCAGTAGGACGATACTCCGTGCCATGATAGTGACGACAGGTTGAAAACTGAGAACAGTATTGGCACAAAATAGTTGTTATCTGTAATATACCCCCGCTTTCACCCGAGAACAGATAAACATTCCCGAGTCGTCTGAATCGTTACGATTGATATTAAAGATACGCTTATCTGATGTATACGAGTCATTGTCAAAATTCGCAGACTTTTAACCTTCTGAAATTCAACACTTATGAATTTTCCCAAATCGACGCACGATAATGAACACACATTGAGGAGACAGCAAGGTCCCTATATACTGTCCGGTACAGTTCCTCACAATGTATTTTACCACTAGATATATCATGATTTAGGATGAAACGAAAAAGTAGCAAGTACAAATTAAATGTGCGAGTGGGGCTTTCGGGAAATTAACACGAATATGAATTAATTACGTACATGTAAGATAAAGAATCGTTAGTTTCTTTCTATCACCTACATGTAAAACTGACCTTGGGCTAACAAAACGACCTTTATGTCCAGTGTTTATTTGCATGTTGTTTTACGCCCCATTCGAGGATTTCCCCTCCTATAGAGACGTCACAAGTTTTATGTGAAGTGACACAGATTGTGACCTATGCACGGCGTCCAGAGACTGTAGCGGTGAAGGGTCTTTTTCATGTTAACATCTACCTTCACTTTTCAGGACATATCGAAAAACCCGTGATATTTACCTGTAATGCCGGGGCAAAGAATAATAAACATCGTATGTATGTATATGACGGGGCGCTGCATCAAAAACCCGTTATCTCTCGGTTGGGAAACGAGCGCCTTAACCACTAAATTTCCGAGATGCTTTTTCTGCTCCGCCGATGTTTGTTTTACGTCCCGTCGAGACTTGGCCTGGACATATATCGGGCTCAAAAACTTATAGCGACACGAAAATGGTAGTGTGGGGGTCGCTTGTGTTAGAATGACTGAAAATAGGTGTAGAGATTAAACCAATATAATATTTGAGGACGCAATTTCATGTCTACAATGATGGCATACATATATGTTACACAATTTACGTGCAGTGTTTTTGCCTTGATATCTTTACAAATTGTAATGATATCTATTTCCTTCTTTTTCTCTTTTGTTTACGTTCCTTTGAGACCTCCCTCCCCCCCCCCCCCCCCCCAACTCATAGCCCAGCTGAAGTACCACAACTCAGGGTCGTAGCAGTGAGCGTGTAAAGTCTTTCGCGACATCTGTTTTTATGGTCATATCCGCAAGACCCGAGATTGCCAAGCATTTGGCGAAGGAGCTAAAATGTATCATTACCAAAGTTATGCTTACTCTTTAGGTTTGGAAGGGTGGGAATAAAGAGGTGGGAAAGTGGAGAAAAGCAACAGATCTCTTCTTCTAAACTCTCAACAAACAAAATCATCTGTCACAATATTTTCCCAGAGAGCTATATAGATCTGTAGCCAAGAAATTGTATGCCAAGTCTGGTCCCGCCCTGGAGTCAGAGCCTCTATCCCGGGGAAACAGGAGTCCCTTGATCTAAACAACAGAGACCTAAATGTACTGTATTAATTTTACCATCAAAACAGGGTTTGTTTTAATCTGCATTTCACTGTAAAATGTGAGTGGAACATCTATTGTGATTATATCCAATGATAGAATGTTGTACTTTGATATGCCTTCTACTGCTCCAGGAAATAATAATCTTATCAATGGACATTTTATATTAATATCTTGTAAATCAGTCGATAAAGATGAATGTTTCATTCCATATCAAGACTGAAATACTATCTGTTTAAGGAGGTATACTACATCAGAGAAATTTGATATGGAAGAAAAGTGGAGGATATGTGCAACACTATTTTTGAAATTGAAAACTTTCAATTTCATTTCATCTAGATAAAAAATGCAGTTTTAGTAGAAAGTAATCCGAAAAATAAAAAACCCCTGCTGGACTCGAAACTTGCGGTAGATCTACAGTTTTACTGTTACTGTACCTACTCACTACTCAGCAAGGTAATCAAAAGGGATATACAAATGTTGCTGATAGTTATTTTTTCATTCATGTTTTGAAAGGAAGTCAGCCATTATGACGATGTAGTACGCCTCCTTAATTTTTTGTAGACTCCAAATAATTCTGTCAAATATTCGTCACGTGACCCTCCCAAGAATTTTGTAGTTTCAGCAGCATTCTACATTATGTAACCAATCCGTGTCTGGGTCAACGCGAGCTTAAAAACGATCTCATCTTTGTTGACACGACATTGGATCATGATCACAACACATGACATTGGCAGGATCGATCTAAAGTTTTAGTCATTCTACACATACAAGGCCCGTATCTAGTGGGAACATAAATCTTGAAGATAGCGCTCTCACTATCACGCCTATTGCTAATGATACATTAATATCAACGCTCAAAATAAGGTCTTTCAGAGACGTAAACACACAACAGAGATGAGTAACTACGGTATGACAGCATGTCTACCGCTTAAAATAGGCAAAGGTCCCACCTATAAATTGTTTATTCCTATCGATTGGCGCGATAAATTGATGTTGATTTAAGTTTATTTCACTCTTATCATAAATTGGAATCGAACATAACAAGTATTAAAATGATTTGATGATTAACAAATATACTGCTAACAAATAAGAGTACCACCAACGGTACATGATACGTCCGTCAAAAGCTAATATACGGCGTTTTTTCTTACACCATGATTTGTAGAACTTGGCTTCAAGTAGTATCAGCAATCATCAGGGTGCGACATACTTTCTTTGCATTGAAAAAAAACCCAATACAAATCATGTACTCTATGTAATATTTTCACTTGGCATAAGATGTATGTGTACCAAGATTAATGGTCCTTGCCCCAACGTATCGGTCTGCATCTTGCTACTACGATCTAGATCTTTGACCTTAAGAAACAATAGGCGTCCTCCACTTGGCATAAAGTGTATGTGTACAAAGTTTGACGGTCCTAGCCCAAACAGTTCGGTTTTTATACTGCCTAAAAGGTTTTCCTACCAAGTAATACTGTTACCTTGAAAAATAATAGGCATCTTTCTTTCCTCTTGGTGATGAAATGTACCAAGTTTCAATATCCTGGAGCTTACATGTTCGGTCTGTATCCTGTCTACAAGGTTTTCCTGCGACCTTGACTATAACCTTGAAAAACAATAGGCATCTTCCTCTCATCATGGTGATCAAATATACCAAGTTGTAATATCTTGGAGCTTATGGTTGGGTTTCTATCCTGTCCACAAGGGTTTCCTATTAAGTGATACTACGACCTTGACCTTCTAAAACAATAGGCATCTTCCTCTCATGGTGATCAAATGTACCAAGTTGTAAAATCCTGAAGCTTTCGGTGCGGTCTGTATCCTGCCCACAAGGTCCAGAGCCATACCATAATACGTCCCGTCTTCGACGGACGTATAAAATGTAGGCAAATCGTAAATATTCCCCGAAATCTCTTCGATTTTGTAGAGGTTGGGTAATGTATAGCTTTTTGAAACTTCAATTTTATTTTACTTCGAAGTGAAACATCTCCTGGAAATATTTTATCTTGAATGTTTGAACTTTCTTCTCATGAAAATTTTAACCCCATATTGTGGCCCCAAAGGATTACATCATAACTGAAAATGACACTAACATGACCTTGCTGTTCTGGATAAGACCAAGGTCACAGTATGAAATGAAAGACCTTGCCATAAGAAATAGCTCTACAATAGTTCAGGAGATATTGAATAGGCAAGATAAAAATAGGTCAAACTTCCAAGTCAAGATCACATACCAATATCTTTTCATAAAGAATCTATATACAAAATCCTAGCTGCAGAACTGTAGCTCTCTGAGAAAATATTGGGACAGATCAGAGAGCTATAGATCCACCCCTTATAAAAACCCGATTTACAGGTACAAAAAGCTGCACACGGTTGAGGCCTGATATCATTGTATTTTTTTCTCATAAATTTAATATTAAAAAAATCCTTACATATTTTCCTACTATATTTGTGTCCAAATATCCCAATATTTTCTCAGAGAGTTGCAGTTCTGCAGCTAACAAAATCCCTACCTTAAATAGTTCAGGATATACTGAAATGTCAGATTTTTGAAAAGGTCAAACACCATTGTGTCAAAAAATCTTGCCATAAAAAAAAATCTACATGCACATACAAAATATGAAAGCCATACCTAAAATAGTTCTGGATATGTTTTCTTAAAAGTATAGGTCAAACTCCCAGATCAAGATCACAATATGAAATGAAAGTTAAGGCCATAAGAAATATATTTACAAGATATACCTCAAATAGTTCAGGACATATTGAATAGGTCAGATTTTTGTTAAAAATAGGTCAAAAGATCACACAACACTGCATCACACGAAAGGTCTTGTAGTAAAGAATGTATATACAAAATATGAACGCCCTAACTTAAATAGTTCAACAAACATTTTTAAAGATTTTTCCATTACATCAGCATGTAAAACCTTGATCCCCAATACTGGCCCCACACTATCCCCAGGGACCATGATTTGAATACACTGGAATCTACTACATGTCGAGAAGCTTTCATGTAAATTTCAACTTTTTCAAGATTTTAAAAATATTTTTCCTATATATGTCAGCACGTAAAACTTGATTCCCTTATGTGGCCCAACTCTACCCCCAGGGACCATGATTTGAAAACTTGAATTTACTCTGTGTCATGAAGCTTTCATGTAAATTTCCACTTTTCTGACCCAGTAGATTTTGAGAAAGATTTTCCCTATATATTCTCATGTCAAACTTTGATCCCCAATTGTGGACCTCACCATACCCCTGGTTCTTGAGAAGATTTTCCCTACATACATGTATGTATATTTGCATGTAAAACTGATCCCCTATTGTGGACCCAACCTACCCCCAGGGGCCTTAATTTAACAAACTTGAATCTGCACCATGTCAGGAAGCTTTCATGTAAATTAAACTTTCCTAGCCAAGTAGTTCTTGAGAAAAATTTTAAATGACCTTATCCTATTTTTTAAAATACATTTTCATGATTATCTCCACTTTGAAGGGGGTCATGGTCCTTCATTTGAAAAAACTTGAACCCCCTTCACCAATGGATAACATGTACCAAGTTTGATTGGAATTGACCCAGTGGTTCTGGAGCAAATAAAATGTGAAAAGTTTACAGACAGACATTGGGTGATCAGAATATCTATAATTATGGTCTGGACAAACTTTGCATGATAAGCGCAAGACAAATTCACACTAAAACAATATGTCCTCCTTCTGGGCAGGGGAAACATATTAATCACATTTCCTGCTGAAATAATCACTTGTAATGGGACAAGTGAGTATTGAGTCTCACTTGCCTGAACTGGGTTTCCACTCGGCAATTATTAATGTTGATCCCTGTGACATTACCTCCCAAGAATTAAACTCTAATGAGGTGGGTAAAATGACTAAAAAATCTCCCTCTGTTAATATTGGACATTCAAACAAACTTGCAGAACAGAGCTTCTACCATGCTGGATGTGCATAGACTGCATGAGTTCACTAGACAGAGAAGCATCACGAATCAGAAGTCATATCACTCATTTTGACCTTGTGGACATTCTTCATCATTATATAAAGTACTTCAAGGTCACTGTGCCAAGCTTGAAGAGGCAAGGAGACTTTCTACAAAAGCAGCATATTTGACAAATGTCCTGTAGAAGATAATCCGACTCCAATGTAAAATGCTGACGCCACATATGATCATCAGAATAACTCACTTTTGGTTGGGATTAAGATACACAACATAATTTCATATATTTTATTACAGGAAAAATAGTAATGAACATGAACCATATTATCTTCAAATCAATTATAACAGTCCTATTAATCAGATAACAGTCATATTAATCAGATAATCAATCATAACAGTCATATTAATCAGATAACAGTCATATTAATCAGATAATCAATCATAACAGTCCTATTAATCAGATAACAGTCCTATTAATCAGATAACAGTCCTATTAATCAGATAATCAATCATAACAGTCCTATTAATCAGATAATCAATCATAACAGTCCTATTAATCAGATAATCAATCATAACAGTCATATTAATCAGAAAATCAATCATAACAGTCATATTAATCAGATAACAGTCATATTAATCAGATAACAGTCATACTAATCAGATAACAGTCCTATTAATCAGATAATCAATCATAACAGTCCTATTAATCAGATAATCAATCATAACAGTCCTATTAATCAGATAATCAATCATAACAGTCATATTAATCAGATAACAGTCATATTAATCAGATAATCAATCATAACAGTCATATTAATCAGATAATCAATCATAACATTCCTATTAATCAGATAACAGTCCTATTAATCAGATAACAGTCATATTAATCAGATAATCAATCATAACAGTCCTATTAATCAGATAATCAATCATAACAGTCCTATTAATCAGATAACAGTCATATTAATCAGATAACAGTCATACTAATCAGATAACAGTCCTATTAAGCAGATAATCAATCATAACAGTCCTATTAATCAGATAATCAATTATAACAGTCATATTAATCAGATAATCAATCATAACAGTCATATTAATCAGATAATCAATCATAACAGTCATATTAATCAGATAACAGTCATATTAATCAGATAATCAATCATAACAGTCATATTAATCAGATAATCAATCATAACAGTCATATTAATCAGATAACAGTTTAATGAACAAGGTGTGTGCACACACACAGTAAATATACTGTACATTAGCAATTCGTTAATATACATAATTAACATCAGTTATAGTAAATTAAATGTTTGAAATACAACATATATTCTGAACAATATTGATAAAAATGAATTTCTAAAATCATTTCTATATCATAGGCTTAAAAATGTTAAAAAATTAGACCAGTACCCCACATTCACCTTGAACTTGGTGCCTTTCTGAGCATCACTTCAGATTTCTTGTCAGTGTATAAATAAAATGGACAACAATATGTTTAATAAACATAAAATACATTAATTATAGATATAGCCTCTTGCTTTTGGCTGTTCACTCAATGTGAAGAATCTGTCTATGCAGATCGACATAAGAAAAGTGACATTGGTAAGTTAAATTAGTCTAGGGTGAATGTGAAATGATTTTAAAAAACACAATATGAATTACAAAGTATTTCTATAAATCAGTTACATACTAAAATATCAGTATGTATTACATCATTCTGTTTGAACATGCAATGTTTAATTACTAAACACCTTCCCCCTTTTTTGTTTCATATCAATATTATTTCAGACATTTCAAAATTTGTCCAATATTTATTACACTGGCTAAATGCATTTATAAAATAAATAAATGCAAATTCATTTGCTTAAAATAAACACACACTTGCCAAATATACCCATTATATTGAATAATGTGTAAAAACTAAAATAGGACAAGTTTAGAATCAAGACAAACCAACCAAGGAAGATAATCCAAGTCATTATAGAATACCTATAGACTAAATTTAAGTGAAAAAATGTGTGGACATACACAAATGTAATGACAACAAAAAATATAAATAAATATAACTAATGTTAACCCTAATAGGATAATAATTTGGACTGGATCATATGTATATAAAATGGGGGAAAAACCTAAATTTACTTTTAAAATTACTTTAAATATGCTACTATTTACTTTCTACTCGGGGTATTTCAGCAACAGTTAACTGGTTTATCATTTAGTAAATGGTTTATCAAATGAATGGTTTATTATTACTTTTTTATCCAAATGCTTCCCAAATGAAAAAAAAAATATATCAAAATACTTTCACAATGCTATGAAAACACATATCTTTATTTTCATTGTACGTTTTGAAAGTGTTGCTTTTAAGAAAACATCAGTGCCACACTTTTCAAGAAAGGGGGGGGGGAGGCATGGTATTTTCCTTATGTTTCATTACAATGTTAGTATTCATTTCACTTTAGAAATTGAAATCACATTTTGCAAGTATTTCCTTCTCCTTCATCACCAAGTCATGTGGGTATCACGCGGGATATGCAAGCCCACTCCCAGATCAGTTTCATGTTTATTCCCGGATCGAGTAGATATGAATTTAATTGAGTGATTATTAAAGTTTGTGACTTTTACACGGTTTCGTTGGATCCTTGTGTAGTGATGTACGTGAGCAGATCAAAGGATCTAATTTTAATTAGATTGTGAAGGAACCACCGAAAAAGATTAAAAGATTGTCTACAGAGGCTTCTTTTTCGGAAAATACTATGCAAAAAAGTTCCAATTCAGAGATAAGACCAACAATTCTATTTTGGAGAAACTATCTAAACAATTTGATGGGAAAGATAAATTCAGAAAACCAGTGATAGAGGAACTTGCTAAAATTTTAAAGGTCATGTTCTCTGGAGACAAATGAAAAGAAAAATGTGAGGAATATTACAATAAATCCCAATTTCCCAAATATTGTGAAGTTTTGTGAAATTGTCAGTGCCCAAAGTTAACAAGGAAATTTGGTGCTTATTACCGGCTTCTGCAAGAAAATCTGATCTTGTCATTCAAACGACGCAGAAACTTACACTTGTTTTCATCAATGTTATATTTTGTTTTAGTAAACAGTATTTTGAAAGTATTGCATTTAACTTCAACATAAAATACAACAGTCCAGGCTAATGAAAGCTGCATGATCTGAAAATTGATCACATTGAGTTGGCAGGTGCAAATCCTGCAGATTACAAGAGACGAGGATTTCGTCAAGTTTGATCTCATGATCCACGCCTGTCAACGAGATGTTATCCAACTCTTTGGATCAAGTTGTAGAAATGATAAAAACTTTTTTACAATAATTATATAAAGCAGTAAGTGATAATTCGAATGAACATTTTTAATTGAGTATTTTAGATATGGGTTTACTCATATCAATTCTTGTCATTGCAAACATTGTAAAAACTTTTTTAGTAGCCATTCAAAGACCAACTGTTGAGATGAAGTCCCCAAAGACTCTATGGCAGACTGCCACATGCGTCTGATGTGTAAAGAAGACAAAAGACATCGATGATCTTCAGGGTTAGTTAGGCATTAAGGACAAAATAAGAAATCTTCAGGATGAAGTTGACGCACTTCAAAAAGAAAACAGTTGTCGGGTACTGTCCATGTTGTCATTAACACAAATCTTAAAAGCATAATATGCATGCAGGGGATGCTTACTCCTCCTACGCACCTGATCCCACCTATGGTATATCCAGGAGTCCGTGTTTACCATACTTTTTATTTTGTATTGCTCATAGGAATTATGAGATTATAAACACTGTTCATTATCTTCACCTTTCATGCTATTTTGGCTCAAGAAGTTGTTCGACCACTCAATGACACTCATTACAAAATTGCAGCTAATCATTTGGAATAATCAAAATAAAACTAACATGTTTTCTAATCTTTACTACCTATCTAAAACCAAAATTCAGTCCAGAATCGATTTGGCTGACAGAATTGAGGTTTTCGATGTATCGCAGTGAATCGTTGTACTTCTAATTAATTCAGTGAACAAAAAAAAAAATGATTTCGTAGTAACAGATGATTCACTTTATCTGTGTTTGCTATAACAAAGTTTTACTGTACTGATTGTGATGTTGCTGATAGCTAAAGAAATATAATGTAGTTTTATAATGAATTTCAATGTTTTCTTATAGCAGAAAAACAGATTGTTGCTCAAGAGGAGAAAGAGGTACATTCATAGCAATTGTTCTTCAATTTCATTGGCTCTTTTTCCTTTATGGTCTCATGGTAGGGCTTAGGACCCTCAACAAAACAACCTGGGTTTAAATCCTTGGCCTGTGTGCAGATGAGTATCCCTTTTTACCCCATGTCTTTCGGATTAAGAAGTAAAACCAAGGTCCCGAACATGTTGGTGGTGGGACACCCTTCTAGCAAGACAGATCCATTAAATGCAAAGAATTTTTTTTTCCGCACAGGTCAAAATAATACAGCTTAGCACAATGGTCCTGCATAATTGAACAATTGTTTAAGGGATGAAAATAATAATTACTCCTGTCATCAACATAATCATAAAGTATTAGGGTCCTTCTTCAGACAAAACAAATATGTCAGTGTCTGATCAAATTGGTGCACATGCAACTTGCAGACACATTTATTCAACTCAAGTAATTAAGTATCATCTTAAATTTCTTATGCAAACATTATATCGATTCTTTAAAATTCAATTTCAGAAGGTGGAAATGGTGTCCGGCAGTGGGATTTTTGTCCGGGCTTGACAAGAGGTGCAGTCAAAACCATCTCCAAAGGCAGCAGCAAGGTTTCTGCTGTCATGTCTAATAACACATGAACACATTGTAAACGCTGGCAGCGTAAAGGCTGTCAATAAGGATGTGCTGAAATGTACTGCCTGTGAGACTTCAAGCTTATTTATAATTATTTTGAACAAACTTAAATATATCTGTATCCACAATTATATCTTTTCATTAATTTAATGTGAGTTCATACTAAAATTTCATATGTTAGAGCATTACACTTTCAATCAGAGAGCCTATTATCTCCAGTATGTGCGAGTCCAAGTCCTGCTCGCACTGTATAACTGCCATATTGTTGAATGTGGCCAAAATCAATAAATAAATATTCCATAATTTCATTTGTAATATACTGTATGGTAGTGTATCATCCAAGCTGATGTATTTTACATTTTGGCAAACTTTGAAATTCCTACACGGGCTGGAGAATTAAATTTTCATATAATGTCCCTCATCTCAAGTAGCTCTGATTCATGTCTAGGCTGCACATATCTTGCATTATGTGAGAGAGTTTGCTAGTATCGGTACAGAAGGTTTGCTATGCAACTTAGCTAGAAACTGTTGATTGTGACTGAACCAAAATACCAAATTTCGTACAGAAGAGAATTCTAATTTCTCACATGAAACTAGATTTTTCTTATAATTTTTCACTGTACGTATATCAAGACAGCAGAACAGAGTTTGCCAAGTGTAAAGTGGCACTGCCCCACAAAATCACCGCAATCCTCTCAAGAAACATACCAGGGAGTGAAAAGATCCAGACACCAAAATGTGAGGAATTTCAAGTGATTCGGAAAACAGTTCAGATTGTGATTAGACATTTAATGCCCGTCGACATATCATGGTATACTACATATAGCTGTCTGGACATAGTAGGCAAAATGAACGATCTTACAATTTGAAGCTGAAAAGAGGCTTTTGTACCCAGAAAAAAAATGGTACCTGAAAAGTACCTAAAATGTACCCAGTTTGTACCTGAAAAGTATTTTTTTAACGTACCCCAAAATGTACCAATTTTCTGTAAGGGAAGGTAATGACTAAAATTAATTATCACACTTAATTATTATACTTGACTACAAATTCATTAATTATCATATGCCCTTGTAGATGGGCAACACATTCATATTAACAAATTTCATCTTAGGATGCTTTGTTCCGAGTTTGGTTCCCTATAATACTGTAAGATTATGGCCATGTACTCTTGTTTATTGTATGTATAATTATTGTTGAAAGTCATCCTGAATAATAAGTAAATGTAGGTGATGAATTATATTTTTCGCTTTTGACACCGCCCCCTAAAAGTTGTGCGATTTCCGTTGTTTGTTTTATGATGCGTAATGGAATGTTTCGTTATTACGAGTATGAACGGTGTGTGAAATAACTTGTTTACTGAGTAATAACTAGTTTTATACATGTATAATTACCTGTGTTCCACTGTTTGGACTTATTTTTGCTTTATTGTTAAGACCACGTATCCTTTGTTTAAGTAATGGTCGCCTCCCATAATGCATTGTGCTGTGTGTTTACGAAGTTTAACGAGCGCTATTTTTTCAATTATAATTTATTGTTAAAGCTTACATAGATATTCAATGATTATACTAGAAATAATTAGATTAAAAAACAAATGTTTCCTTCAGTTTTTATCAATTTCTCGTAAGCATGAAAATATTGTGGGGGAACTATAGAGCATCCCGTCACGTTTTTCATTGGTTGCTGTAATTTACACGACGTAAATGATTGGTCGCGTTTCATGATGTCATTTTACTACGTATATAACCAGCAGTTGTAGCAGACAACACAGATTTAGGTAGATTTTGGCTGATTTACGGGTTGTAGGAAGGTGTGTTATTTTATTTAATTAATTTTCATTACATTTATTTTGGGAAGAGTTTTAATAGATTGGGAATAGAATTGGTATTGGTTTGTTACAGAGTAAGTTGATAACAGCTATCTGCTGAGCTGTTTATTGTAATTTACCAGTCTGAAATTACTCAGTGATTTCTTTAGTTTTTCAAACTACCACCCCTCCTTTTGAATTTGGAAAAATTAGCGACATTTTCCTCAAATTGGGAAAAATCATTCATAGTAAATTAAAATGGTAAAGATGCATATAAAATAACCAAATAACAATTTTTTTGGCTTGAGGTTTATTTCAGATCTGATTTAAAATCATAAAATAATTCATTACTTAACATTAAATATGTATTGGAAGTCACACCTTGTATAGATATTATTTACTTTTTCTAAGAAATACTTATTGTCTAATTTCATAAAGAAAATAATAAATTATTAATTCACCAGCATTTGTACCCATAATCTTGTAAATATTATATTAATAATCAAGTTTCCAGAATGTCTCTCCTGTTTTATATTTTTCGGATTTTAGTAAAACCCTATACTGTTGGCCACTTCCTGTTATTAGCCTGACCTTACATACAATGGCGGTCAAACTAAATTGTAAATAATATGGCTTAATGTGCATCTGGAAACTATATACTTCGCTGCATATCTGCTTACATATGGATGCCTCTATTGTTTTACATATTCTTTACAAAACCTTTTGCATGTGCATGTGCAATGGTTTGGAGAATAAAACTGAAGAAAAAAACGTATTTACTCTTTGTCAGAAATATACGGTAACCTTTTTTTTTAAAATGGCCTAATTTCCCTGGATTTGAAATTGGGAAAAACATATGTATATAATTGGGAAAAAATAGCTAATTTTAGTGAGGGGAAACAGCCGAATATCGGTGGCATTTTGGCCCCCCCAAAAATCACTGTTAATGGAATTATTTACGGAAATTTTTCCGTTGCCATTACAATTGAATTACTGGTTAAATCTACCAGTTAGAGAACAATAATAAGACAGAATACTTAGGTTCACAAGGATTTATTTGAAATTATTGATTTATAGAAATAAAATGTGTTCAGAATAAACCGTTGATTTGTTAATTTTACAAGACTTGTCTTCTATTTTCTCTAACCTTAAATTTGGAAGTGGAGAGAAAAGAAATAATTTAGTTTTATTATCATGAAGGACAACAGAGTAGTTTACTACTTGTCCAGTTGTCACGAACCAGATGGTGTTGCGACCACCCAGCGTCGAGCAAAAGACGGGACTGTGCAAGAGCTTCCATGCACGCCAACAGTTGAAGTGTATGCCCAATATATGGGAGGAGTTGACCGCCTGGATCAGAACACCAGAATCAACAAAAAAAAAAAAACTATGCGCTGGCACAGATGGATAGAAGCAAAACTTAGAGAGTGTGCATTGTATAATGCATATGTCATTGAGGGAACTGTTGTGAATCATTTTCCGCCAAACAAACGGAAGCGTGACCTGCTCTCTTTCCGGATGGACGTAGCACATCAACTAATTGGAGGCTTCCGACAAGCCAGAAAGTCCTTCAAACGTCCACGGACAATTTCAAATGGTGAAGATGAGCGCCTTCATGAAAAGGGACACTGGCCTGTTCCCAGTGGCAGTGCTGATAGACTTTGTGTTGTTTGCTTGAAGAAGCATAAGAACTATGCTTCAAGTCATCCAGGTATCTCAGTTAAAGACAATCCTTACAAGTGTAGTAAAACAACGATGATGTGTGAGAAGTGTTCCGCTCCTCTGTGTTGTAACTCCAAAAGCACCTGCTTCCGTGACTACCACAAAAAACTCTATTACTGGCAGTGATTTTACCTATTACACCAGGTCCTGTAAAATGACTTTTTGGTTAATTTCCACTAAGAGACTGGTATAATTAACATTACAATAACTGTTGTTTTTATGTATGCTTGTTTGTAAATAATTAAAATAATCATAAACACTAAACGAGTTTTTACCTCATCTACCTGTTATCTAACGACAGGTAGATAAATGGGAAGGAAGAAACTGAGTATGCTGATAAACTTATTTCACTTGGAAGTGATCATATGGAAAGTTGAGCCAGATAGTGAAATTCAGCAATCTACCTGATTATTTACCTGTTCACACCTGAACTTAGACATATATACAAAATATATTTCAGTTATATTGAAGTTGAGACTTTTATCTTTCCATTGATACCTAGTTTGTTGAAATACATGAAATACATAAAAAGTTATCAGTGTTTAAGTAACTGCCCCATTTATTTGTAATTAAGTTCCCCAAATTAAGTTACTTAGTGTTGGGGGTATTTAGCTCTTACAGTTACTTAGTGTTGAAAGAGTTAAAACATAGATCTCCCTCCCCCCCCCCCCCCTCATTATCCAACATTGACATTTGGGACTAAAGGAAATATATTTTCCTAATTTACGGGGACTGATGTTCTCTTGAGAAGGATTTGAAATCCTTGTTTTACATCTATTCCCGTTACAATATATAAAGTCTCTTTTTTTCGAAGTAAAATCTTAAAAAACTTTCTAGAAATATTTCTTCTTCAGTCGTGTTTATCTGCCATTGCAATGCAATGGAAGACTACATACACAAAAGTACTATGACGTCACAGTAAGTATTAAACAATTGAAAAGTAATGTCAAAGTTGATATTGCCCGAAAAACAACTCAATTGTGCCTTTAAAATATTTTCTAAGACTCAAGTCGGCGACTGGTGATGACAGAGGTCACAGTCACAACAGGGGTCATAAGCAAAAGAAGAGGAGAACACGACTGATTGATGTTTTCTGCCACACTCAACAATTTTTCAGTTATCTGGTGGCGCCCAGTTTTTATTGGTGGAAGAGAGAACCCAGATACAATGTAACTGGGAAGAGACCAGTTTTGAAATTTTTTTTTCAAAGTGTTCAAATTTTTAAACAGGGTTTCTGGTGAATGACATCAAAGTAAGAGCCATCCTGCTAAATGCAGTGTTTGATGCCCCAGCAAGGTGCCTTTTCCAAAATATGACGCAATTCAATGGATTTTATGGCTGGGGATCCCTATTGCCATGTCCAAGGCAAGAGTGTCCAGACAAGTGAAAGGGGTCAAAGTTTATCCATTCAACCAATGGATATCATGATGCCAGAACTCTGAATTCCATTACCATGAATGCCAGGGAAGCAGAAGAGAGGAAAGCTAATGGAATTAGACAACATA
This sequence comes from Ostrea edulis, assembly GCF_947568905.1. Classification (NCBI taxonomy): domain Eukaryota; kingdom Metazoa; phylum Mollusca; class Bivalvia; order Ostreida; family Ostreidae; genus Ostrea; species Ostrea edulis. Next base: position 68,650,794 of record NC_079165.1, read on the forward strand.
GTGTCCTAGGAGTCAAGGGGCGAACTTGGTTTCATTACCTGCAACACTTTAATATTGTCTGTGGTGTTTCTGTTGACTACATGCACTGTGTAACGAATACTTGATGTTGTGAAAATGATCATGTCGCTGTGGTTTGATAAAACTCAAAAGATTGAAGTGTTCAGCATACACTCGAAGATAAGTGAAGTTGATGGACGATTGCTGTCGATAAAACCACCCAGCTTCGTTCCAAGATTTCCACGGACAGTGATGGACTTGGCCCACTACAAGGCAGCAGATCTCCAGAACTTCTTGATCTTTTACAGTCTTCCTTGTTTGCTTGGGATACTTCCAGATGACCAATTTCACCACTTCTCGCTCCTAGTGTATTCCATCTACACACTACTTCAACAGAAAATTTCACCCAGTGATTTAAAGCAGTGTCGGTACATGCTACCGGTAATTGAGTTTGTGCTCAACATACCAGTGTTTTATGGGGAGCGTTACTCCACATCGAACACCCACCTTCCATTTGGTGGAGAAAGTGGAGGACCAAGGCCCACTATGGAGTAATTCCTGTTTTTACTTCGAGGACTTCAATGGTCAGCTAAGAAGACTATTTCATGGGACCCAAAATATTGACTGTCAGATGTTGAAATCATAACGGTATGGTAGCAGCGAACTGAACTTGATGAGTAAACTTCTGGACAAGAAAGTTGATGCATCAAAAGAACAAATTCAAGATGGCATTTCTATGGTTCGTGGATGTTACAGCAGGCGACTTTCAGAAAAGGAAGAACATGCAATATTTTTAGTGTTTGGAGAATTCCAATGCATTTCGTTTTTCAAACGTTTGCATATTTGTCATCAAATTGTGCAGAGCAAGGAGTATAGAAATACAACTAGAGGAGACAATAGTGTTGTGAAGTGGAAGGAGAATTATCTGCACAAGTTCAAGTTTTTGTCAAGGTCATGATATGTGATATATGCGAATTATTTGCGATAGTGAAGATGATGAACTATGTAGACAATGTGTTGATGAGAACTGATTCCCTGAGTTCGAGCAGGAAATTTCATATGGTTCCTGTAGCACCACCTACCAGACAACTCAGAGCAGTGCCTGTGACTCAGATTACTGATGTATGTGTGTGCATAGGAATTGATAATGACCTCTGTTTTGTTATGCAAAATACCTACTTCAAGCAAAAGCAGATGTCCAATGAGTCATACAGCAACCAGAACCAGGTGTCTTGTAATCCCCGCAACCACCAAAACCAGATTCCATCCACACCCAGAACTACACCTTGTACCAAAATCAGATATGCAACACACCAGAGGTTAATAGATGGCTACATGATGGAATCAATCCTTACAGGGGTAGCTTTGAATTAACTGAGGAGGATGCATGCAGCACAACTCCATATACCATGGGTGACTGCTCCAGAAATATGCAGAAAGATCAACAGGTACAATACAAACTTTTCATTTTGAGTGCCTACAATCTATTTTAAATGTTTTTATTGAAAGGCTTTTCATATTATAGGAGAATTCTGTACGTTGGCAAATTTTTTCTGAGGATGTAAGGTATCTATAAATTGTGTCAGAAATTGTAAATATTTTTCTTCCCTTTCAACGTTAATTTATGGACATGGATTAGGGTATATCATATAAGGGCTAAATAGGAAATACATTTTTACAAATTGCATGCAGACAAATGGTGAAGGGGTGGGGGGTAATTTAAAATAATTACTCTTGTGGAATGGTGTACCAATAACTAAATAAATATTTACTCTCTTCAACAGGTGTGCCAAGAGTGCATTAAGCTAAAAGAAGAACTAGAGAATGCCAACATGAGGATTAAGCGTTTGGAGGAAGAGCTAAATGAAACTTCGTCAGAAGGTTAGTGACCAATGATTTAGAGTAGTAGTACTTCCTAACCTTAGGCCAACACATATATATAGTTGAATACATATATGTGTGTTTCCTGTTTCACTCCAAAAACAGTAGGTGGGTAGGTAGTTAAAACATTTCATTCTAGAACAATTTATTTGAAATCTCACGTTTTGATGTGGTTTTAATACAGGTCTATATTTAATTATAGATACTTTTCATGCATTTTGAAGATCAATAGCAGTTAAAATAGAGTTTTGACAGGTAGGGTCAGGAAATCAGATATCAAAATGTGAAAAATTGCCTCAGCGTCCAGTAATCAATAGGTAAAAAATAGAATATGCTTACACATTTGTTAAACTAACCGCTTTCATTTAATGAAAGCGCTTTCATTTTACGTGTTATCGTATTTTATTTAATATTTTACCTGTGTGTATATATATGTATGTATAGGATATCTATATTGCGCGTTTTAATATTTGGTTTATTCGACGAGTTGATATGGTGTATTGTCGAGCGAATAAACAGGCCATATCAATCAGTTAATTTTGAGGTGATCCCCAGTATGTTAGAAACAGCTGATTGAATTTGCTTTGAATCCATGGCTCAGTCATACTTATTAATCTTCCTTATGCAGGAAAAAAAAAAACGTGTCAGCTGTTTCTACCATAATGGGTATATCTCAAAATGAAGCTAAAAGATGTATGAGATGAATAGCACATCTATAATTGTGATTTTTGATATGTACATGTAGGTGTGAGTTGATTCTCTGTATTAGTTTTAAATTAGAGTATTTATTTTAATACAGAGAATCAAAACAAGTAAAAAACCAAGATGTGTTTGTGAAACACAATAACATGGCTCATTAATTGAAATAACCATCCGGAGGAGTGCAAGCTGTACTTGTCAAAGACATTTTGGATATGTGTGTTTGTGCAACTACAAATGAAAAACTTTGTTTTGTTTCCGCAGTTCCTAACAGGGTTGAACGGGAATAGAACATTAACGCGTTCAATGAACAGAGACATCATTTAATGGTCATACCTTGTTTTTTGTCACATTTATCAATGGGATTTGAATACAGAAACATTTTTGAGTACAAGCTCTTGTCAACAGTTGATGCGGCTGAGGAAAAATAAGTTGTGTAACGTCTACACGAAGAACATTATTAAAATATGAGGAAGTAAGTAGCGTATAATTGATGTGAAATTTTAATTGATAGGTCCGAAATCTTCCATACTAGTCTGAATTTCGCTGCTGTCTTAGGCGAGAAACGACTCCGTGACCTGGACCGGTAAATGTCCTAGTAAAAATAAACAAGTGAAATCGAGAGAGCGATGACGTATATCTTTGTTATTTTAAGAACCAGTGACTTGAAATTTTGGCATGCAAGTAGTTAAAACATTAATCTATGCAAGGAAAACGACAAATTACGCATAGCTTACCTAGTTTAAGATATTTTAGGCATTTGAAGAGAGTGGTTAGTTTTTTATCTGTGTCAGAGTTAGACCCCTTTTTATATTTATGGTATCACAGAGTTCGGGCCCAAAACGGGCTTAGCCCCTGTGGTCATGGGACACCTTTCTGACAAGACAGAAATCTATTAAATGCAAAGGAAATTATTTTCGCACAGGTCAAAATAATACAGTTAAAATAGCACAATGGTCAAAATAATACAGCTTAGCACAATGGTCCTGCATAATTGAACAAATGTTTTAATTCAAGGGATTAAAAGTACTAAATACTTACTCCTTTCATCAGCATTATCATAAAGTATTAGGGTCATTCTTCAAACAAGAAAACAAATATGTCAGTTTCTGATCGAATTGGTGCACAACTTGCAGATGCATTGATTGATCTCAAGTAATCAATTCTCATCCTAATTTCTAATGCAAACATTATATTGATTCTTTAAACTTATATTTCAGAAGGTGGAAATGGTGCCCGGCAGTGGGATTTTTGTCCGGGCCTCATACCTAGAAGAAAACGAAAGTTTCGTCAACAGCAGCTGCGAGATTTCTTCTTTCGTGTGTAATAAGCCATGAAGACATCGTAAAGGCTGGCAGCATAAAGGCTGTCAGCAAGGATTTGCTAAAATCCATTGCCTGTAAGCCTTTTTTCAAGCTAATTTAATTAATATATGATTATGTTGAACAAACTTTTTGTACTTGTACTGAACATTGTATCGTACTAAAATTTCAAATGGGTCTTTGTGGCTGAGTGTTAAAAACATCATTCTTTCAATTGGAGAGCCTAGCTTATCTCCAGTATGTGTGAGTTCAAGTCCTGCTTGCACACCTTGTGCTATATGTAAGAGTATTTGTAAGTTTACTTACAGAAGGTGGGGTTTCTCCCAATATTGGATCTTTCCTCCACCAATAAAAAATGGATGCTGTTTAATATTGTATAACTGACATATTGTTGAATGTGACCAAAATCAACAAATTAATATTTCATGATTTTATGAGAAGTGTAATTCTGAATATTAAACCATTATTTCGTCTCTGATTCTGTCCCAGTTTTAATATTAAGTATGTCCAATGAGATGGCGTTTTTTGCATTAACTTGGGCAACTTTTGATTAAACAAGCACATGTTACTTAATTACTATCAGATATGTATATAGTGAGTTCAGGCACATTTTAGCATCATTTTTTAAAGGTTTCATTGTGCATTGTCTCTTATTGTGTATGTTTTTCTTTTAATTTTTCAGTGTATGCATCCAGAGATAACAGAACTGAATTTTCTTAGTGCAAAATGGCATAAAATCTCTGCCATATTATCAAGATCCAAAACAGGGAGGGGGGGGGGGGGGGGGGGGGGGAAGAAAGATCCAGATGCAAAAGAAAAGCAAAGAATTTATTTTCAGCGAATCTGAAAGCAGTACTGATAGTGACTTGACATTTCGAAAGGTTCAAGTGAGCTTTTCTGATCGCTTTTTGTCCGTCGTCTGTCTGTCTGTTAAACTTTTCACATTTTCGACTTCTTCTCCAGAACCACTGGGCCAATTTCAACCAAACATGGCCAAAAGCATCCTTGGGTGAAGGGCTTCCAAGTTTGTTCAAATGAAGGGCCATGTCCCTTTCAAAGGGGAGATAATCACAAAAATGCAAAATAGGGTGGGGGTCATTTAAAAATCTTCTTCTCAAGAACCACTAAGCCAGAAAAGCTGAGATTTACATGAAAGCTTCCTGGCATAATGCAGATTCAAGTTTGTTCATATCATGGGCTCCGGGGGTTGGATGGGGCCACAAGGGGGATCAAAGTTTTACATACAAATATATAGGAAAAATCTTCTTCTCAAGAACTACTGAGCCAGAAAAGCTGATTCTTACATGAAAACTTTCTGACAAAGTGCATGATTCAAGTTTGTTCAAATCATGGCCCCCGGGGGTAGGATGGGGCCACAAGGGGGATCAAAGTTTTACATAAAAATATATAGTTAAAATCTTTTTCTCAATAACCACTGAGTCAGAAAAGCTGATATTTACAAGAAAACTTTCTGATATAGTGCAGATTCAAGTTTGTTCAAATCATGGCCCCCGGGGGGTAGGATGGGACCACAAGTGGGGTATGTGTGTGTGTGTTAAAGTTTTACATACAAATATAGGAAAAAGCTTTAAAAATCTTCTTCTCAAGAACCATTGGGCCAAAGAAGTTGACATTTACACGAAAGCTTTCTGACACAGTGTAGATTCAAGTTTGCAAAGGGTAGTTTGGGCCATAATAGGGACTAAGGTTTTACATGCAAATATATATGGAAAGTCTTCAGATATGGGCCAAGGTGACTCAGGTGAGCGATGTGGCCCATGGGCCTCTTGTTTTTAATGAACTCAAAATCTTTCAATAATTTCTTTGCACTGTTATGATTTGTTTTATTCATCCATTGTATGTTGTAGAAGTTTGTTGCCTCAAATAGAAAGTATATTTTATGAAGATCGAGTGCTAATCCTGTTGATTTTAATAAATTTTCATTGATTTCTGTAGAAAGCTTTTTCTTTGTCCCATTAAGGTAGCTATATTATTTTGGTTCTGGAAAGATTTGAATGGATCCTTCTGTACACCTCCTTCTGCAAAAATAGTACTGTGGTTTCATCCTGTTCCAAGAAATGGTACCCAGAAAGTACTGAAAATTGTATCCAGAAAGTACTGAAAACGGTATCTAAAATGTACCCGAAAAGTACTTAAAATGTACCCAGTTTGTACCCGAAAAGTACCTAAATTGGTACCTGGATTGCACCAAGAATGTACCTTAAATGGTACCCGGATTCTACCCGAAAAGTACCTAAATTAGTACCCGGATTGCACTGAGAATGTACCTGAAAAGTACCTTTAAATGGTACCCGGATTCTACCCGAAAAGTACCTAATTTGGTACCTGGATTGTTCCTAAAATGTACCCTGAAAGTACCTACATTGGTACCTGGTTTGTACCAAGAATGTACCCGAAAAGTACCTATAATATGGTACCAGAATTGTATCTAAAATGGTACCCAGATTGTACCTGAAAAGTACCTAATTTGGTGCCCGGATTGTACCAAGAATGTACCCGAAATGTATCTCCAAAATGTGAAAGAACAATGTACCCGAAAAAGTACCCGTCTGCAGCTAAAAATATTTTTAAAGTGCGGTTCCAAAAAGGGTAGACTTTTGGGTACCCTATAGGTACATTCTGAGTACCTTTTGGATACTTTCTGGGTACTTTTTAGTGTACCCGAGTCGTACCTAAAATGTGTACCCAAAAACATTGTACCCAGAAGGTACCCTAAAAATTGAAACTTGGAAAGTTGGAATTAATAAGGTACCCAAAAGGTACCCCCGAAAATTATAACTTAGACAGTTGCTTGGGAAAGAATAATGTACCCGAAAAAGTACCCGCCTGCAGCTAGAAATATTTTCAGAGTCCGGTTCCAAAAAGGGTATACTTTTAGATACCTTTTAGGTACATTCCAGGTACCTTTTGGGTACATTCCGGGTACTTTTAGGTGTACCCAAAGAGTACCCGAAAAGTACCCAAAGTGTAACCAAAATGTACCTTTTTTCTGTATGGGTGGTGTCGAAAAAATGACCATGCTGCACCAAGCGAGCAAACGCTGAATAGTGCTATAACAGAACGAATTTGCTATGCAAGAAAACAATGTGTTAAACAAATGACTCTGTGATTTATAGTTGTGTACCAGTAACATAATAAATGTATATAATATTGCGGAATAAATTCCAAACTGTAAATATTGGTTTCTATCTTATTTATTATTACCACCACCATACTATGATATATGTTTACCATTTACAGGTATGAATAGTAACCTCTGATGATCAAATGTATATTATACGAGTACCATTATATAACATGGTTCGAGACAACTGAATTGATTATAACGATGAAGATCAGGATTTTCATTGTAGTATTCATGAAGCAATTATCAAGTCATTTCGAACATTGATTTAAATGTAGCTTAATCGTATTTAAGGACTTTATTCTGATGACATAGGTATTTAGAGAATTTATATATATACCAAGACAGATGACCTATGCATCCAGAGACATGTACAAATACTTCGACAGTGATATTCCTTCCATAGGTCGACCCATCAATTTGTGAAGTAAACATTCATGCACACAATAGGAATGCATCCGTAAACAAATACATCAGGAATGCATCAGGGATGAAACACCGGACACATTAAACCAGACTGATACCTGGCATGCAGCAAAGTCTGTGGAGAGATCAGCCATCAAGAGTCAGAAAGGGATCAATAAGGCAACACCAGTAGCATGAGGAAATATCTGACAAGATACATTTTGTCAGTGCTCTTTCAAAAATGGCCCATTCTTTTTGACATTTTGACTTGTCAATATGGGAAAACGTAAACTTGTAGCTTCTGACCTTAGTCAGTCTAAAATTAAAAAATTGTCTGTTTGGCTTTATTTCCAATTCAGGGTCTGAACATTCAACCCCACTTGCTCGAACATCTGATTCTGTCCAAATCGCAAAACCTTCCACATAAAAACGTAAATTTAACATCAGCTGGAGATTTAATAGGGAATGGTTGAGATACGACTCTAAATTGGGCTTGATGTTTTGTGACATCTGCATTTCAGCCAATGTACACAATGTTTTCACTGAGGGGTGTAGCATCATGAAGAAAGACAATGCAGACAAATATGAGAAGGGAACAGGTGCTTATGTTTCTATTACATCTTTTACACATTTTCATGTTATTTTTTTTATTATGCTAAAACTCAGAATTCTTCACAAAATATCAATTCAATAATTAAGGTGACAATAGCCACTGTGCAGTCTAAATATATCCACCAACCCTATTAATTTTTTCAATTTTCCGATTTCAATTTATCGATGTACGAATTATTACCCGAAATCATTTTGGTAATTAAGAGTTAACAATACTGACAACAACAATGGCGGCACATCTTTTAGAAGCTGCTTCGGTGTCAGTAATAAGGTTACATAAATGCCAGCATCAGAACCCCATAAATATTATGATAACTGTCTTGCACAAATCAATATTAAGTGACCTATTTAAGGCGAACCACCTGCAGAACCGGAAGGCGGGCAGTGTCTGTGCGGACGTGAAGTGAGGGCTAGCAAAAACGAGACCCTGTTCGTAGGCGAATGTTTTTATTTTTTATCTCGCACTTGATCCAGTAGCAGTTCCTGCGACATATGAAGAAAAGTTTAATGATCCATCACTCGTTTCAACCCAAAATGCAGGTGCACTGGTAACTAATATGTACAGATGTGTTCAAAGCCATGAGTCATTCAAAAACGAAATTAACTTAACACCTAAACTTTACTTCATACAATGTTTATATATATATTATTTCTAGTATATACTCCCAACCCAAAACTTTTTTTTGACTATTTCCAAAATCAGTTACCGTATTTTGTCAAATGAAATAGACTTTGTTTTATGAGAAGGGGTGCATAATATATACATGTACCACAATACATACAAGTTTTTTATCCATTTTCATTCAGTTGAAGCTTGACTATAAGTTCATTCATAGCTAATATATAGATAATGTTTTTAATGCTAAGTTGTAAACACTACAGGCCATCTAACATTAGACAGAAAGTGACTTAGAACTATAAGAGTGCTTACATAAACAATAGTGCAATTTTCAGGTTGTTTATTTTTGAAAAAGCTGGATAGATTTCAAAGCTTGGAAGGGATTGAAAACAGTACGCTGGTTGAAATATCATTTCCTACTTTCATGTTTAACAACATGATTTTGACAAAATGAAAAGCACTGGTGTTTTTTTTTCTGTGTTTAATTTTTTATTTGCATACAAATATATAAAAATTGTCAAAACTAGTAGGGTGATCCCTACCAATTTTGATTGGTATATATATCACACCATATATAAATGGTACATGCAAAGAAGTGAAATCAAAAGGAAAACGTGCTTCCATCTTATGATCTATTGTAAAATCTCACATAATAAAAAATAAAACCCCAACCTACCTACCCTACTTTTCAAGGGAGTGTAACTGTAACCACACATATTATTTTATCTGGCCTTAGTGAATTTACTACAATTGATTGTAAGCTTTTGTCTATTTCAGAAAACAAAGCAGAAAAAGAAAAAAAGAGGGAAGTGAATAAGAGGAAAAGAGAGATTGGCTTGAAGAAGAATGCAGATTTTCTACAATCGCTACACATCTTTAAGCATCAGGTAATACCTTTATCAAGCTTGTTTTAACACAAGAGGGGCATAAACAAATTTATACATATTTTTGGTCACTTTCGCTATCCATATGGAATGTTGGTTCCCCATTTATTTAATTCAGTCTTACATTTGACAGTAGAAAATTAATTTTATTTAAAGAAAAGAAAAAGTACTACTTTAATGATTCAGTTTCTTTACTAATGACTGGAAAAAGGGGGAGGGGACTGGTTATTGTAATCATTGGTTATTTTGAGGTCTGAGAATTTACATACATTAGGTATTTTTGGGCATATTGTTCAAACTTTTGTATTAATATTAATCATTTGCTGAAAAAAAAAAAATCAAATGAGGGAAAATGTTGGGGAGATATATTTGTAATTCTATCGTACTAATTTTGTAGACCTCTTCCAAGAACCAACTGGATCAGTCAACTGAACCTCCCTACGAGTCTCGGTTCCCTTCTTCACAACATCCAAAGAACACTTACCAACCAGATCCGTCTCTGAGTAAGACATTCCATCCATTTCGACCATATTTAGATGCACAGCAACAACACCAGTTACTGCCTTTAGATGGTCAGCTTGTTGAACAACATCAGTCAAACCCCTACCCACCAACAATTTCATCAACACTTGGTAAACTCACTGCAGCATTTTGATATGAGCCACAGCTACCCACAGCTGCATTTCTATCAGAACCAGAGCACCTCCCAGCAGCAACAATTCCATCAGAGCCAGGGCAACCATCAGCAACAGGAACATGTCCAGCCCCGACCATCATCAGAAGTACAGAGTAGCAGTGCACAAGAAGGCCAATTCCAGAAAGTTTATTACTACGATTCAGACCAAAACCCTGCTCCACTACAGCCACGCTTTAGACGGTTTGGACAGCCACCAAATCACTAGTTAGGTCAGGTGAACACCAGTACACTTATTCAACAGCAACAACCATTGAAAAAGAAGCCATCAACCAGTCTTCCTCTTGCAGAGGTAATCAAAATTCAATTATTAAAAGAAGAAAAACTAATGTTTATGTTCACAATAATAATGATAAGGGGAGACTTTTGTTAAATTCTAACTGAATTTAATTAAAAAGTTTTAAAATTTCTTAACAACTCGACAAGAAAAGGTTTGTCATTTCCATGGTCAGCACTCTGATTTAATAACATCTTTTGATTAAACGTCTGTTTTCTTCCTAACAGATTCCATGGATAGCTGATGAGATTTTTCAAGGAGACCAAGTGCTTGAGGACTTCTTGGATAGAACAAATGTTCCGAACAGTACAGATGGGGTACATTATATATGTGATAGACTGACATGTGTGCTTTAATATTTTATTGATCACCAAAAGAAAATGGGCAATGACTTCTACATTATTTTTGAGAATGAGCCCATTCCACTGAAACATTTTAAAGTTTTACTTTCAGTATAATTATTCTTTCTGTATGCTCATGTCTTGCTTACTTTTAACAGATGGGGGAGCCAAAAACAATGCACTGTAATAATAAAGGAAAGGGAGTTAAGAGTAAAGAAGCAGCTTTCGAAAGCTCAGGAGGAACTTGAGCTTCATAAATATACTATTAAATTAATTTAATGATTATTAATTTACACTTCTCTGCCCCATTCGCTTTTTGGTAACTATGCCTATCGTCTACATTTATCAACCAATCAAATGTTGTCTTTTATTAGTATCATGTTACTATTTCGATCTATCTAGGACACCCCCCCCCCCCCCCTAGGGACAATTGATTGCGCCCTCTAGGGGGATCCCCCTTTCTACCAATCATATTTATTAATTATCTTATTTCAAATCATAACAATTTAATCATCCAATCAACGTTCATAAATTTTCCTACTTCGGCATTTCAAATTCTAGTTAAGCGTCACTTTAGAAAATTTCACGAAGGGCAGAGGCCACGCAACCTTTATCAGCAAGGCCACGCAGTCTAGGCCGTTTTTATATCACAAATTTTCCAAACAAGGAATTATTGCAATGTGTTTATAATACTAATTTTTTTTTGTTGGTATACGTCGACTTACATGCAGACTTGTACCGCCATGGACATACATGCTTTCTTTGACATTCCGTCGTGGTACTTAACTTTTCCCAAGGAAGAAGAGAGTTTATACTGTATCATGGTAGACTCAGACTTTGATGCTGCGGAAGCACGCTTTATTATTATCCTTGAATGTGGAGCTATGTGCGACGCATGTATTTTATGTGCACCAGAACTTTTTGAACCGCTGCCACGTTGTGATGAGTTTGCCATTTCCCGTTGTGATTACATCTAATACAGACATCGTGCAATGATGACGGATAATACTTGTAGCGAAGAAAACGAAGTTTTATTGACAGTCGGAGAAGACGCCATTAAAAAATGGGCCAACGTTAAACGAATTTCACCCCACAGCGCGGAATGTCTTCTGGACATGGGCTTCAACAGTATGGAGGCCCTGTCGCTTCTCACACCCAGTGACCTGGAAGAGTCCCCTATCCCACTGGGACAGCGTAAACTACTTATCCATAGTGTAAAACAGACATTTCCGAGAGGAATGGCGGCAGCAACATCCACCGACCGCATGGGTACGCCAATGGAGGACCGCGGGGGACAAAATAAACCGGCCGAGGACACCTCTGACGCCAGTTTCATCCGGGACATTATGGGGCAGCTGCACCAGGCACAGGGACAACCACGTCCAACGACGCAGCCCATGCAAGCCTCTAATGGTATGTATTCATGCCTGGGTGTGCAGAGGGTTTAACTCAAGGAAGGGGTGCATGACCAAACAATGTAAATTTGCGCATGTTTGCTCTATGCCTGGGTGTGCAGAGGGTTTAACTCAAGGAAGGGGTGCATGACCAAACAATGTAAATTTGCGCATGTTTGCTCTATGCCTGGGTGTGCAGAGAGACATCCGGCCTACGACCATCCCTCCTCCATTTCAAAAAACTACTAAATCACCTCACGGGTCTCATCCTCACGACCTGGGAAGAGGAGTTAAGTGGAGATATCGATAAAGACTTCATTTTGCATGGCATAAAAAATGGTTTTGGTATCATTGATCCTAGTTTGACCCCCCAACAAGTGGAAGTTGATAATCACCCATCCACGTTTAAAGATTCAAAATTATTTCAGAAAGCTAGGGAACAGATATTAGCTGAAATCGCAGAAGGTAATTATGTTATGGCCCAATCTCCACCTTTGATCATAAGTCCCCTCGGGGTAATTCCAAAATCTGATGGAGGTGTTCGCATAATCCACGACTGCAGTCGTCCTAAGGGACAGGCAGTCAATGATTATGTTTCTAAATCTTACAAATTCAAGTACCAATCACTGGATGACCCGTAGGACAGCTGCAGCAGCACAAAATGTAGTAGAAGTCCCCCATCTTCTGGCCGACTACCAGAAAAACATCAAAGGAGTTGACACTTGCGACCAGATGATTGGATATTACATGCTCCATCATCGCTCAAAGAAGTGGTGGCGCCAACTCTTTTTCTACATATGATGGTTTCTGCTCACAATGGATACATTGTAGCAAAGGACACTCATCCGGAAATCGCCAAGGATCGCTGGCCAAACTTTCAAGACTTTGTTGAGGAAATTGTGGAGGACTTGATTGGCGACAGACGATCATCCAGAAAACCACCAAGGGTCGATTGTGGGGGGCGAGCCACAGAACATTCAATTACAAAAATGTTTGACAAAAACAAAGTGTGCAGAGAATGTTCCTTGTCAGGAACCCCAGGACAAAGAAAAAGAGTTACGAAATTTGGTTGCTCACAGTGTAATGTTCCTGTGCATTTGGAATGTCAATCCAAACATATAATGAGGATGATCAGACAGTGAAAATGTGTGCGGATTATGCCGGATACCATATATGGTATAATTGGACTTTCATTGGAATTTATTTCCTAATTTGTGAAAAGTTGTTGATATTTTTTTAAAATTTTATGTCTGTGTTAAATTCATGTACTTTATTTGATGGATTTTGGACATATTACATTGGATTGTACAAAAAACTTTCAGGTATTGTGAAGCATGAAAAACTCTATTTTCAAGGAAACTACAAACTGACATTCAAATTGCCCGAACTTCAAATTTTCTTGATGGATTTTTATTGTGTAAAGTGCATCTGAAAGAAGAAAAGTAAATCATGAAATATATGCAAAAATATTTTACTGTTTACCTTGACTTTTATTGAGAAAAATGCAAATTAATAAATGAGATGGAAAATTTTAAGAATTGTTTTTAAGTTTTCATCAGGTTTAACCCTTCTTAAAGATAACTAAATTAGTATATACATGTAATACAAAATTTACATTGTTGGACAGTAAAAAGTATAAGCTTTCTGAATATATATACTTTTTAGGGGCGTCGGCAAAGGGGCGTCAGTTGCCGCCCCAATGATTTTGCAAAAAATAAAAAAAAAATTAATAGAAAAAAAAATAAAAATAGAATAGTAAAGAAAAAGGTGAAGTAGGTACCTGGGCCCGAAGTTTGTACACAATAATTAAAAATAGGATATCAAGTATGCTTCATTAATTGATCGATCGATGTTTGGACGCTTTACATTGTACACTATACCGCAAACAATTATCAAATAATATAACTGTTACAATAAATGAGCATATGAGCTGAATGAGCATGTGGATTCAAGGAAAAAACCGAAGATGAATAAAAATTACTGTCTAAAACAACTTTTTGAGATTTTTTGTTTACCTTTGTCACATATATTTCTGCATTTTGATTTCAAAAATGGTCGGATTAACACGTATCAATCAACCTGCTAATTTTAATTTTCAAAAGCGGTCTTTCGGCAAAAAGAATCCAGAACTATGTTCGTTCAACTCCTCCTGGTTCAAACCAAACCCATGGTTGCATTATTTTATATGTTTTAATTTATTCCATGATATTTTACAGGTTAATTTAATGAATTAATGAAGTAAATGCATCATTGGTTCATTTACAGTAATTACACTAAACTTGATATTTCTGAAAATGATATACTGTTTATTTATACATGTATTTAAAAATATTTTCAGGCAAAAGATCTGGCTTTCTGTTACCGCCATCTAGAGGACGTTTTTTTTTAAAGTCTGTGCGTGGTGACAAGACATACACAGAAGATCTGGACTTCGTGATAAAATTTTACTGTGATGATTTGGACCAGACATCTCCATCTTCGCAGCTGGAAATATTCACATCATTCGCGAGAAACAGCTTGAACAATTCATCAACTAGTGTTTTGTCTATTTCGTATTTGATAAAGTTTGTGTCTGAAATGCCTCCAGCTACCAAATGTCTGTTCTCGGAGATTGTAACTCTCTAAAGACTCATTTTAGTGATGCCAGCCACTAATGCCACAAGTGAGCGGACAAGACCTATCTTCGTGCGACTATGACACAGGAGAGGCTTAACTCTTTGCTCCCTGATAACGCCTGGAGGCGAGCTGATAAAATTCACTAATAGCCTAGTCACGTCTCAAAGCTTGTTTGTTTACATTCATTCATATTCGGATCACGTTTAGAAGCGTGATTAACAAAATACCTGTAAAACGGCCTCTGATTCGCTGAATCCGTGGGCAATGGAGAATAAAGCAAATTTTCAACCAATGATACAATGTCATACAAACCAAATTAGGGAAACCCTATGACGTTTTACTTCTTTTTATAGTAAGAAAGCGAGATTTGAATGAGAGAAAACGGTGTGCATTTTAACAATGGAGTCGAGTGATGAGAGTGGTTCAGAATTTGCACCTGATGTTGTTGAAAAAGCAAGAAGAGAATTATTAGAGCTTGTCGAAGTAAACTCTGAGGATATTTCCGATGTGGAGATTTCAGATTTATCGGACTTTGAGACCGATTCTGAAAGCGAAAACGACGAGGACCCCATGTGAGAAATGAAGATGGCGAGCGATCTATGTGGTTTGAAGGGCTGAAAAATGTTCAAACACAGGCTTTCACTGGGAATTCTGGATCTAGGACAGTACTTAATGAAACAGCACGGGAAATGGATTTCTTCAATTTGATTTTCCCCTCCACTCTGTTTGAAAATATCGCTAGAGAAACGAACAAGTATGCCGACAACGAACAAGAGGTGTTTGTGAAACACAAATGCCCCGATAATGGCCAATTCCAAAGATAGCCAAG
Source organism: Ostrea edulis (assembly GCF_947568905.1). Lineage (NCBI taxonomy): Eukaryota > Metazoa > Mollusca > Bivalvia > Ostreida > Ostreidae > Ostrea > Ostrea edulis. The sequence continues at coordinate 68,666,509 of NC_079165.1, forward strand.
GTCACAAGGGCAAATATCTTGGTACCAGTAGAAAGATCTTGTCAAAAGTGCTCATGTACAATATGAAAGCTCTAATATTTACCATTTAGAAGTTATGACCAATGTAAAAAATAATTAAAAGTAGGTCAAATCTCAAGGTCAAAAGGTTCAATACCAACGGAAAGGTCTTGTAACAAGGAATACTCATGTTAAATATCAAAGCTCTATCACTTATTGTTCAAAAGTTATTAGTAAGGTTAAAGTTTTCAAAAAATAGGTCAAACTCCAAGGTCAACGTCACGGGGTCAAAAATGGACATATCAGAAGTCGCTGATGAGTTTGTCTCAACGCGGGATGGACAAGGGCTTATTTTTGGACGTTTCTGAACTGTTCAATGAATCAATGTACATTTATATAATTTGATAAAAATGAGTTTAATGTGTTTAACTTGCATACAACTTCCTTGATATTACAAGTTATTAAATGTTTGAATTGAAGACAAATATTGCAATTTTTTTCAATAGATGGAAAGATATATATTAGGAAAATATGGGGGTGTTGGTGAATATATGTCCCGATGTCAAAAACTTGCTTACGTGCCTGCTTTTATATGCATTAATGGAATAAAGATAAGAGAATCATTAGCATAATTATCAACATGCATCAGACTGCCCAGCTTATCACAGCAGCAGGAGGCAAGCTCCTTGTTCTGGTGATAACAGCATCAAAGTTGGCCTCAGTGCAAAATGGGTTAAGAGCTTAAATGGATTTTGCTTTTCTTTTAGCTTAGCTTCTTTTTCTTATTCTAGATGATGAAGCTGATGCCAGGTAGTGGCATCTATGTATATCCTAAAGACATTTGAGTCCTTAGTAGAAAAACAAGTGGAATGGGTATGACTTGTTATCTAATGTCTATCTTTTATACAAATGAGGAACTGGTTAGGAGAGGAAATTTGACTGGTTCTAATGGCAAGGAAGGAATCGACAAGACGATTTTAAAGACTATTCTTGTAAGAGATTTAAATTCAATAAATAAATTGTTTATATGACACTAATGACAAATTGTTTTAACTTTGAATATTCTAAGAATAACCAGTCACCCACATTTCTTTCAATTTGTGAAGACGTATATGGTGAAAACAAAAAACTTGTAATTTTCAAACATATACAATATATCTCCTCAAAATGTAAAATATCCATCTTTTAAATTGGAAAATCAAGAATAAATTACTAGAGTATGCTGTCATTAAGGGGAGAGATTCAGAGGCAACTGTGAAATTCTCAATGAGGACAAAGATAAGTTCATTAGTAATCCTGCAGAATAGCTAGGAGACAGACATGACTTATTTGTTGAAAGTGATATGTGACTCCCGGTGACTGGTGAAAGATATTCGACATCTAATGTACACCTTCTTTTGCATATGACAGACAGAGTTGTCGATTTGGGTCCTCTGTGGTCTACGTCATGCTTTTATTTCGAGGACTTTAATGGACAATTAAGACGATTATTTCATGGTACCCAGAGTGTAGATAAACAAATTGCATTTGCAGTACGTGTTCATCAGTCCTTGCCAACGATGGCACATGCATTACATTATGGAAGTGCAGAACACGAATTTTTCAAGAAGATGATGGAAAAGAAACAACAGCCCATAAGAGAAAAAGTGACAGAAAAGGTTTTCGTGGTTGGTGCGTATCACAGCAGGCCCATGTCCACAGAGGAACAGCACGCCATATTCTTAGTGGGTGGGAATGCAAGTACATCAATGTTTTTCACCAGATTGTATGCTAACCATCAAATTGTCCATTCTGAAGAATATAAGGCAACTGTAAGACGTGATAACAGTGTTGTTCGCTTTAACAGAAATGGCTATGGACGCATTCAGTGTTTTGTAAAAGTGAAAACACATTTTGATGAGTTTTCATTTTATGCATTGATGGATATTATGGAAAAATCAGAAGATCTATGGACAATATAATTCGCAGCACATGTGACAAACATATGGTTGCTTTAAGACCAAGTTGTGGTCAGTTGAGAGCAGTGAATGTGAAGGACGTTCATCACCAACGTTTGTGTTTGTGCAAAAGCAAGTGACAAGTTATATTTTGTTTCCATTGCCCCAAACACAATTCACGACCCACTCATTCCAATGTTTCTTGCTTTTGAAAATAAATGAGTTGTATCTTTAATGTTAATTAACATCAAAAATGAAAAATCCTTCGGGTTTTTTCAAAAACGGTGAACCCGTCCCTTTAACATGTTTAATTATTCTGTGCATGTATGTAGTAAATATAATGGCTTGTGTGTGTGTGTATATATATATATATATATATATATATATATATATATATATATATATATATATATATATATATAACTTAGGTTTATAGATCAATTAATGACATTTTTGAACATGTTGATGTGAATTTGTCACTTCATTGTTAAAATGTTGCATTCTTTTAAAAACATCTTTTCAAAATACACAATTTAAAAAATGAAACTAATTTTCTTCTTTTCTGTACATATTTGTATATGTGATAAAATGACAGGAAGCTATTTAGTTTTGAAAATATGGTCAACATTTGCTTATCGTCAAATAATGTCCGTTACAATCTTTACTTTTCTGTTTTAATTGGAGCAAATGTGTTAGAATACTACCAGTGCAAAAATTCATCACCAAAAAATTAAGTCCCATAACAGGTCATTTTTAGTACAGTAAAAAAAATTACTAAGTCCAAATTGGATACAAAAATATTTAATTCCCACAAAAGGTCATTTTAAGTACAATGTAAAAAGACTAAGTCCAAATTGAGTACCAAAAAAGTATACCCTTTATTTTTCTTGTTTTGTCAGAAAAATATAAGTTCCAATAAAGGTCATTTTTAGTCAATGAAAAGAATCTAAGTCAGAATTTAGCTCAGAAAAAGTACTAAACAGTACAGAAAAAGTACACTGGATAAAAACAAAGTCCAAAATAAGTACAATAAAAGGTCATCAGCTTTCAGAGGCAACCTGGTCTAGTACAAAATAAAGTGCACCGCCACGGCACATGATACGCCCGTCACATATTGTTAACAGTATAGATTGTACCCATTAAAACATTTTTTTTAATATCACCTTAATTAAATGTCACAGTGACCTTAAAGTAGGATGCGACACACCTTCTACCTAAGATGCATTAGTTGACCAATTTTGGTGATTCTAGGTCTAATAGTTTTCAAGTTATGAGCCGGACAAGTTTTTGCCATATATGGCCATATCTTCTTAATGAAAAGTCACAGTGACCTGGTTTTAATGTGTGACACACCTTCTACCCAAGATGTATCTACAGACAAAGTTTGATGATTCTAGGCCTTGTAGTATTTAAGTTACGGGTCGGACACGAAAAAGCTAACAGACGGACGGACATGAACGCCATACCATAATACGTCCCGTCTTAAGACGGGTGTATAAAAAGTATACTTTTCCTGACCTTTTTCTTAAAAGCACAATTTTATATGGCATTAAAGTATCATAAAAGCATACTTTAGTGTACTTTATTTCGGTATGGGCCTTCATAAGGGATTATATAATATTTATTTTTTATAGTATGTACAAAGACTTAGTGATAGGTATCTTATTTATTCTTTTAAAAAAAAATTGGTGCCAACTTTATAAATGAAATTAATATTACTAACAATACAGTGGAACCCCGTTATTACGTTAGTCCGCATATTACGTTGGAATTTCAAAGCACAAAACCATTTCTTAACAAACCTATATAAAATAGACCTCGTTATTACATTGTCCTAAAATGCCGGGACTCTGTATTACGTTGTAAAAATTCCGACAAAAACGTAATAAACCCCTAATTATTCAATAGTGATTCTCAAAATAATAAGCCATTCACACCTTGACTGCCTGAGGCAGTCACTATGTAAATTTCCTGGTCTGTTTGGGGATTAGAGACGCTTGACTGATCACGCTTCAATAGATCTAGTGACATCAATACAGGTGAATACCCCATATAGAAGCCAGTGACAAACAATTAAATAATGTTTATTTAGAAATTGTACAATGAAATTTACTTCATTTTTCATATTTTGATAATCAAAGAAATAATTTCTCAACCACCTGCGTGTTCAGCATAGTGTGATTACCTTCGCTATTAAAACTCTATTCACGGACAGCTTTGGTACCAAACAAGAAAGACAAAATTTATCGTAGCAATGTTACAACCGCTTGGGTAACTGCTTGGACATAGGTGACTGAAGGTGTTCAATTAAAAAAATTGTTCGTTGTTTGGACATGCAGCTTGGGTGTTCATAAATCTCGTCCATACATACACCAATCTATCGGCCGATTTGTGCACGGCATTTACCTCAGTGAATATTTTAAAATCCCTTGATGTGCACGTGATTTTAGTGCCATCATTTAGCGTTATAAATGAAATCTTCGTGCATCATTATATATTTTTTTTATGTGGATTGCGCTTAAAGACCCATTTTTAAGCCACCTCCCTTAAAAGTTACCTGGACAAGGATAAAAAACACACCGCTTGTCAATCATATAATAGACAATAGCTCAGGTCCTGATTGACAGCTTTAACCAAGCGAGTCACCTGGGTATCCGAGACCGGAACGTGTTGATAGCAATTAACGGCACGCGTATCAGCCCCTTTCATCTACCGCAAAGATAACTTCTCTGAATTGTTTTTTAAATTATGAGACGATAATTACCTGAGCTACGTATCTGTACATTAAAAATAAATCAGTCATAGTCATATTGTATCCCGACGAAAATGTCATATAAGATCACTGTGCAACTTTCAGAGGAGAAATTAGCGGCAATTCGTGCTTTATTTGCTCATAGCGATTGGGAATGGGATCCAGAAAAGGAAGAAGAAGTTTCCGAAACAACATCAGCCTCCGTGCAGCTTCCTAATCCTATCATTCCTCCTCTAGCATCATTGATAGAATGCCCGGATTGCCTCTGTCGGCCATGTGTTCTGTCAGAAAACAACAGACAATCTTGGTGGCCCGATCGACCAAAACCGGCATCCCGAAAAAACAGTAATGGCAGAAAAAATTTATATAAAAAATTCTGGACAATGCTTTGCCATCGAGGAGCCTGGAATGATGAGCGATATCAGGGGAAAAAATCCAGAGCCATACAAACGGATTTGAGACGAAAGCAGTTTGTGTGGCAGACTTACGGAACAAAGCGGGAAATCATGCCAAACTGTGTAATTCGTCAAGTCAGAGAGTGGTTGCCAAATGTAGATGGACAGCCTTACATGGGACATATGTGGCAGTGATTGAAGCCTAAACTTATTTATAATACAAAATTTAAAAAAAAAAAGGTTCTACAGCAGGGGGGCCTCCACGTGGCTAGAACTGGAAACGTTGACTTATTGGGTGTATATTGAATATATTTGATTAATAAATTTCACTCTATACTTCAATGGCTAACGTCCCTGGAATTAAATGTTTACAAAAATATATATATATAGAAGGGGGAGTACATATCATGATTTATACAAGTGACAGTAGCCCCCTTCACACCCAATCTAATTGATTCTGGCATGGGGATTCCTCGTTCATTAGGTACTGTTTCAAGGTATACACTAGGGTTTCATAACACCCCCACCCCATCCCGGTATTCCTGAGTCGGCATAATTATTCAGATTCTCATTGAGTTCACATCTTTCCATCAAGCGATTCCTATTATATGTTATGGATAATTTGTCCTCTACACCCAGAACGCCAAAGACTCCGGGTAGTGCACGGAAACGTTCCAGCTCATTCAAGTTAGAATTACCAGGGGATTCTACTGTGTCGCAGAGAATTAGGGAGAAAATCGCATTCGTGAAACAGAGATCCAGTAACAACTTAGCAAAGGACCAGCGTCTCAACAACGCAGATGTGATTGAACGGGCCCTGGACTTTCTTATTGAGAGGGATTGTTCCGAATCCAACGAAAGAGTAGATATTCCAAGATGTGATGGGAAACATGTTTATTTTATGTGTACGGATAGTGCAGTTTCTCAACTTCTAAATTCAGTCAAACATCACCACGATACATGTCATTCCCGACTTGAATTCCGACCGGATCAGATTTTGATGTGTGGAGCTGTAGCATCGTTTCAATTCAGTTGCAATTCTGGACACTCACTTTCGTGGAGTAGCTCTGTTTACCTGCAGAATGGAACTTTTCTGGCAAATGCCAGATGGATTCACTCATGCTATAGTACGGGGTTGCTTTCAGGACAGATAAACAGACTTCAAGATGGACTAGGATTTGTAACACCCACATCAAATCATGTGCGTGATCTGATGGCGAAATATACAGAGGCAGTCAAGCTTACTACAGACCGTGCATGTGACTCCGCACTTCAAGAGGAAATTGGACTATCTTATGAGAATGGTGGTGCGATAGCAATTTTGACCGATGCCCGTCATGGAGGTAGGAGAAATGCAAAAGATACGAACGTTGTGTGTATCGGCCAGGAGACGCACAAAGTTTTGAAAGAGCAACACATCACAAAAGAGGATGACCGGTGTACTCAAAGACACGAACTTCTAGGGACAAGGAAATTATACGAGTTCTTTGACAGCGAGATATCGTCTGTTGGTGGCCCAGTTACCATCCACATCCATGCCCATGACAGAAACACGAGCATTAATAAGTTTATTCGGGAGGAAAGACAAGACACTATCAATCAAAATGATACCTGGCATGCTGCGAAGTCCGTAGAGAAGCAAATGTGCAAAGTGGCCAAGGGTGCACTGAAACACCACGGAAAGACTTGGCATGAACAGATTTCTGACAAAGTACACTCAGTAAGAACTCACGTGCAATACTCTATGAGAAACTGCGATTTAGATCCGTCAATATTACGATCACGACTAGACAACATCGTTCCGCACTACAAAAATGATCATGTGCACTGCCCACCCCAAAGTAGATGTAAAACAGACCCAAACTACGAGCCAAGCAAACTTATCCTCACGGATCCTGCTGCGGAGAAACTTCTAACAGACGCAATACATAGGTTCGTGGTGTATAAGTTTCCTGAAGATTTTGTGCATGCATTGGACACCTATTATGTTGAGTCATTCAATAATGTTCTCAAGATGTTTCACGACAAAAGAACCCAGTTAGGAGATGATTCCTACAACATGAGAACGGGATTAGCCATTTGTCACTGGAACGAGAATGTTGACAGACAGTCCACCGGAACGTATCAGTATCCGACCGGGAAAACGAAGAGAATCCTTGGGCAAAGAACATTTCAGTACCGTGAGGATATCTGGAGACACTTTATCTACTCTTTGACAGTGTAGCATTAATGAAGATAATTTTATAACAAATTCCAATGGCTATAAACTAATATACATATAAAATATGTCATATTTTTATACATGTACTCTTTATGAATTGAAGACTTATTTTTTTTTTGTTCAAGCACGGACAGGTAGATTTCTAACGCGTCCTGTCTTTGTGTATTTCTCTGAGTGTCACGGGATATAGCAATTAACATCTTGGTAGACCCTGGCCACTCCAGGTAAATAACATCTGTTTAGAATAGGCCCCGCCTACATTTTCACCGACCGTACGGTCATGAGATGGGTCTTTAAATTGTTCTCCGTGCATGTTTATTGTTGGTGAGAAGTGTGCAAGTGTTGGGTATCGTGTGCGTTTTGTGTCTATAGTTTTGTTGCTTTTTAGGTGGGATTTTTTTTATTGTGTTGTGTATTGTGTAATTAGAGAACTTAATAAAAACGATGTTTTGTTATTTTTTAATACGAATGTTGAATACGAACCAGAACAAGTTATTGAGAGAAATTTACATGAACGCATTGTTTTAAAGTTGAACAAAATGGCGGTCCAAACGAATGCAGAAAAAGCAACGTTTATCAAAACATCCTTATGTATCCTACATCGAAATAAAGAAAAGGGATAAGAATATGAAGAATTACGGACATTAAAGATAAGATGTAAATAAAACAAAGTATCATAGTCTTTTAAACAAAGAAACGGTAAAGATATATTCACACACTCCTTCACGGAGTACCAACAGACGATATACAATTTCCAAATGATATTTTTAATGGATTTAACTAGGAACGTTTATTACGTTGCCCCCGATATTACGTTATTTTATCGTGACAAAATGGAAAACGTAATAACGGGGTTCCACTGTAGTAGCTGTTTATAATCGGTTGTGCGTTATCATCCCTGTATTTATTTTACTTTTTATGTGTTATCATCCCGTACTTATTTTACTTCTTATGTGTTATCACCCCGTACTTATTTTACTTTTTATGTGTTATCATCCCTGTATTTATTTTACTTTTTATGTGTTATCATCCCTGTATTTATTTTACTTTTTATGTGTTATCATCCCTGTATTTATTTTACTTTTTATGTGTTATCATCCCTGTACTTATTTTACTTTTTATGTGTTATCATCCCTGTATTTATTTTACTTTAATGTCTTATTATTCTTGTATTCATTATAATTTTTGCTAGGTATAACTGTTGCTAAGTATAACTTTTGTGTAACTTTTTAAAAAAATAAATTTATAAGGTGTAACTTTTTCTTGGGTATAATTTTTTTGTAACTTTGTTCCTGCGGTTTATATGAGCGTAACTTTTTGATACCTTTTGTCGAGTATAACTTTTGTCAGGTATAACTTTTTTGTAACTTTTTTCCAGATGTTTATATGATTATAATTTACAGACCCTGAAACGTGCTACTACACCCTAAAAACGAACTGAACCGTTCCGTGCAAGAAACGAACCGTACCGTTCAAGAAACGTACCATACCGTGCAAAAAACGAACCGTACCGTTCAAGAAACGTACCGTCCCGTTCAAGAAACGAACCGTATCGTTCAAAAAGCGTACCGTACCGTGCAGAAAGCGTGCAGGATAATATTATGCAAACCCCGCCCCCAAAAGCCCGAAAGCGTACCGTACCGTGCAGAAAGCGTGCAATTTATGTCATGTGACCCACTTTTTCAGCCACAGTATATTATTTTCACAATGGCACCCGATGGGAAAGGAGGTCGTAGACTATCGCTGGTTATTCGAAGCATTATCCTCAAACATCACGAAGCTGGGTTATCAACTGTGAAAATCACCGAGATGCTTAAAACAAAGTACGATTTCAAAGCTACGCGGCAAAGTGTTAGAAGATTTCTAATTCGCTATGAGACGAATGCAAAGCATCAAATCGGCCGCAAAAAATTATTCATTTCAGCATTTTCAAGTATTTCAACAATATATAGAAAAGGTATATGAAACATTTTTATTGCAAACTATACACTTGCCTTACTTTTCTGTTAATTTTTTTAAATTCAATTTTCAGTGATCAAAAATAAAGTCAGGGAAATGAAAATCGGACTTCGCGTGATAAAGGATAGGAATATATATGTATTATCATCATTTTATTTGATTCAAAGACAAATGCAACAGATATCTAACATTATTAATTATGAATGACTGAATGCTGACAAAAAAGGACGTACAAACTTCACGTGCAGATATATAATCATTGTGTCATTTGCGACTTTAGTGTATTCAAAACAAAATTCACTTCTTCTTAAAAACTTTTCCAATTTAGGCACTGTAATTTATATCCGGAAACTTAATACGCTTTGTTTTTACACTTACGCACGCCCATGTCGGGGAGCAGTTCATGTAACAACTTTTTATAAAATCGTAAATTAATAAATGTCTGATGAGAAATGAAAAACAAATTGAAACGTAATAACAACCATTAAGACTTAGACTTAAGCAAATTCTAAAAACTTTTATTCATAACTTTTATGTACGTTATCAATATGGAATTATTCCATCGAAGCAATCAAAAATAACGTCTCATTTCCCCCATGTGCACATTCTAACACAACCACAAATCCTGCAGCCGATAATCAAAGAGCCGAATAAGACCGATCGAGTGAAAACAAACTATCGAAACGTACAATTTATACGAAGTCAAAGCGTTCAGGCCACGCCCACCTCATAAATAAAACGTGCAAACCGTTCACAAAGCGTGCAGCTATTTTTAGCAAACCGTACCGTGCAAGAAGCGAACCGTACCGTTCAAGAAGCGTACCGTACCATTCAAGAAACGAACCGTACCATTCATAAAGCGTACCGAACCGTACCGTGCAACTGGTGTAGTAGCACGTTTCAGGGTCTGTAAGTATGACTTTTTTGGTAACTTTTATAAAGTATAACTTTTTTGAATTATAACTTTTAGGTAACGTTTATAAAGCATAACTTTTTTGAATTATACCTTTTTGATAACTTTTATGCACTTGTTGTATTCATGTTGAAATAAAAGATGATAACTTATACATGAGTATAACTTTTTTGTACCTGAGTTATAAGTAAAATATAACTTTATTTGAAGAAGTGGTTCCAAACTCCGATAACTTAGTTATAACTTTTCTTAGTTACAAAGTTATAACTTAGTTATAGTTTTTTTTTCGGTATGGGATGTCAAAGCATGTAAGTAATTATAAAGAACTATCATCTGGTGGAAGAAATAGGACTTCCACAAGAATATACAAAGTCACTCAAACCAAGTGCAAGGGTAGTCTTCAGCCTAATAAACGCTGTATGAAGTATATACTATGCAATTCTTTTTGTCAAATGTATTGTGTATGTGGTTGAATATTGTGTTTTGAGTAGGAGTAGCTGATGCATTGATAACAAATAAATGACAATGTTCATGAATAAATACATGAAGGAAAGTATGCACAACTATTGTGCATAATCTGTACCACTAGGGCTGAAACAATTAATTGTGGTTCACTCGGACCGCGATTCACGGCATTCAGTTCAACATTTTCAAATTTTGATTCGGTTAATGTTTACATTTTTTTCCGGAAATAAAGAATTCAACACGGATTTGGTTTTTTACCTTACAATTTATTACAACAAAAATGGCGGACGCTAACTCGGGAATCGTGATTAAAAAATCTCCGATAAATCTAAGGTTCCCTGTATGGAAGCATTTTGGTTTTAAAGAGAACGGAACTGCGGCAGTATGTAGAATTTGTTTCACAGAAATAAATTACCAATGCTCTTGGATATTTTATAGCATGTGATATAATAAAGACCATATTCCGTTGTTGAAAACGATGATTTTCAGGGGGAAATGAAATAAAAACATGAAAGCTGTGTATTTTTTAAAATTGTTTATTAGAATTTTTGACAACTATTGAATTGAATCGAAAATAATCGAATTGTGGCCTAAGAATCGAAAATTGAACCGAACCATGAGGTACCTGAATCGTTTCAGCCCTATGTACCACCTTTAAAAATTTGTATGGTTTCTGGTCTGTATTTGATGTCTGACAACTTTGATATAAGCCAAGACATTTATTGTAAATGTATAAAACTCAATCACATACTGTGTATTTTGTCAATTAAAGATTGTGCTCTGAACACATTTTTTTTATCTATTAAACACATTGTATAGCAATTTTAACTATCAAATTTTCATTCGAATTAGGCACATATCTATTTAAAAAAAAAAAATAAAAAAAAAATAATAATGAAGATTATTTGAATTCAATGTCAAATAATCCAGCTTAAGTGACCGAAGTTCATTTGCGTATATGACTTTTGTGTTATCGCCTTGGTGGATTTAATGTACGTGTCACGTTTGTGGTACGACTTATTCCTATAACGCACAACCAAGAATGACTTAACCAAACGGACCAATACTTACCTCTTCTGTTTCCGTCTACAAGCAGACAAGTCACGAATTTTCGCTAGACAAAGTGTAATCAGAATAATTGACTACTTCAACATTCTTATTTGCCATCATCATGCCACCCGTGCGAACCAGGGTGAAAAGACTTTCAGAGGCGGAAAGAAACCGTCAATTCGTGTCCCCAGCCCGGGGATGTGGGAGAAGACGTAGGCCAAACAGCGTGGCCACCAACTCCTCGAGGTCCACACCTACAACATCCGCTGTTGTAAATGCAGCGGGAGGAACCACACCATCAGAGACTGACGACACTCATGCCACTCAGGACCTGCAGGCCAATCCGTCAGGTGAGTTTGACGTAAACCATCAATGTCTTATTCCCCACATTGACATTTTCCTGCCAGCTGTCGACTTCGCGGGACCCAATTTCTCAGTCACTGAGAATCGACCCTCGGCAATCAACAGCTCTTTTGATCCAGTCAGCTTTCATGTCCCGGAAAAACTCAAAAACCAATAATATCAAACATAAACAATGATGAAATCCTTTAAGATGTGCAGACAGTTTTCCATCCAATACAGTTCTTATACAATCATCATAGTTATATTCTCTTCATGACAATCTAATTTTAAAAATATCAATCTAGCATCAGCTCCTGGATTTTGGGTGGGTTTTTTTCCTAGGCATATAACAAAAATCTAAGAATATTATATATATATTTTGTTAAGGCAGATTAATTTGCTTCAATACCAAATTAATCTCATTCAATTAATGGAAAAACTTTTCCCCCAATGTTGGACGATCTAAGAATGGAATGAATCAATACCGAAAGTCATCATAGTCCGAGTTAATGCGCGGACAGCACTTCTTCCGTACCAGACACGAGCCAATTAACACGGAAATATTACAGACGCCCTATCACAATTTTTTTCAACTCGGTCATCGACATCTTTAGCCATCGACATCAAGCCACCCCCGAGGAGGCCTCAAAATACAAGAAGCAGAAGGGAGAGATGTGAATTTCAGCTCTCCGGCCAGAGCACGGGGGAGACGATGCGACACGAGAGACGGAACAAACCAACCATCCCGAGCCCGCAGAACAACGTCCAATGCCACAGCAACAGAACCCACACACGTCCCACATATTGGGAATGCATCCGATGCCACAGAAACAGAATCCACACACATCCCACCTATCGGGAATGCATCCGATGCCACAGCAACAGAACCCACACACATACCACCTATCGGGAATGCATCCGATGAGGAAACAGGCAGTCTATCGGACGAGTCCGAAATCAATATTTTGTTACCTCCTGTTGACACTATTCTCCCTTATACAAGTAACGCCGAATTCCAGGGGTGCGTTTTACAAAAGAACTTACAACCAACTTTACATAATGGATAATTTCCCAGTTTAATGTAAGATCATTCACTCCAAATGCAAAATATTTTTTTTTAAATGTTGAAAATTAAGCCTCAGAAAAGTTTTACTTCATTCATTTAAGACAGATTAATTTGCTTCAATACCAAATTAATCTCATTTAATTAATGGAAAAACCTTTTCCAATGTTGGCTGATCTAAGAATCGAACAAATTAATCAATACCAAAGTCATCATAGTATGAGTTAATGTGCAGACAGTACTTCCTCTTCCGTACCAGGCACGAGGCAAGCAGCCAAAGTATTGCACACGCCGTATCACAATTTTATCAAAACTTTCCCAACTCGATCATCGACATCATGCCACCAGTGAGGAGGCATCAAAACACCCGAAGCAGGAGAGACCAAGACACCAATTTCAGCTCTCCGGCCAGAGCATGGGGAGGGGGGACGGAATTCGCTGAACAAACCAACCATCGCCACAAGCCTGCAGAACAACGTCAAATGCCACAGTAACAGTGGCAGAACCCACACACGTACCTACACCTATCATGAATTCATCTGATGAAGAAACAGACAGGCTATCGGGTGAGTCTGAAATCAATATTTTACCTCCTGTTGACACTATCTTCCCTTACAGTACAAGTAACACTGAATTCCAGGGCCCTCCATTCGATATTATACAATATCAACCCATTCAAACCCCCAGTTCTTTCGACCCAATTAGCGCCCACGTACCTCAAAACATTAAACAAAAAATCTGGGCGGGTAAATACGGCGATCCTTACTAAATCTGCGCGGGAAATCTCTGATCATGTGGATACGCAAGGTCATATTCAGATACGAGATGGCACCATGTGCCTAGTGAAGCAGAAATCTCGTACATTCTTATCTATTGACAAATGGACTTCAGCATTCATTATTTTCACAAGCATTATGTTAGAAAAGTACAAAACAAGGGCCCCAAGAACTATTAAAATATATGAGGGATACCCGAATGGCGGCCGACAGATCCGGGAACAGGTGGTTTTCTTATGAACAGTTTCGGCTCCGCAAAGCCTCGGATCCACATTCATCTTGGGGAATCATAAACCCAGAACTGTGGTTAATTCATGTCACCAACAATTATGTACCCACACAGGCCCAAAGTAAACCCAACCCTTCCATGCAAAATTTTTCCTTCCAAAACAAACAAGCTAGCTTTCCATCAACTAAGAAAAACATCAATTCAGCTTACTTCTGTATTTATTTCAACGCAGGCAAGTCATGCAAATTTTACCCTAATTGCAGGTTCGTCCACTCGTGCAACTCGTGCGGCGGAACACATCAAGCAGTCAAATGCAGGAACAAAAATAGTCATTTCTAATATGGCTGTCAACACGCCAGGAAAAACTCCAATCAATGTCTACAACTTGTCTAATTATCTTCAAGGTTACAGTGCAAAAGTTTTTCTCATTAATGGCTTTCTACATGGTTTTGAGCTCCAGTACAATGCCCCACAGTTTTACAGGGAATCAAAAAACTTATTAATAAGAAGCGCAACCACAAACCCTGACACAGTAGCACAGAAATTACATAACGAACTTTCGCTTCAGAGGGTTGGGGGACCATTTGAATACTCACCATTCCCATCCCTTCAAATTTCACCGTTAGGACTCGTCCCCCAAAAAGGGGGGGGGGGGGGGGGGTTTCAGACTCATTCATCACCTGTCTTTCCCAGAACATCAATCCATTAATTCATTCATAGACCCAGCTGCATGCTCAGTACATTATGCTTCAGTCGATGATGCAGCAGCTATTATTGCTACTCTGGGGGCGGGCACTTTATTAGCAAAATCTGACATCAAATCTGCTTTCAGACTCATTCCCGTTGCCCCAACGGATTTTGAGCTACTAGGTTTTAAATTCCAGGAACAATATTTTTTCGACAAAATGATGCCATTCGGAGCATCAATAAGCTGTGCGATCTGGGAAAAGTTTGTTACGGCTTTACACTGGATCATTCAATCTCAATCGCGCAACCCTCATATTTTACATTATTTAGATGATTTTCTTTTTGCCGAACCACCAAATTCTAATGTGTGCCAGTTAACCCTTGCCCTTTTCAAACACATTTGTAGTCATATCGGTGTTAACATGAACATAAGTACAGTACGCTGTCAATGTAAACAGGAAGTGAAAACTATTTTGTGATATACGAGAATAATCTCCCGCGCAGGAGAGTGCTTTTCTGGAGGAAAATGGCGCGCCCAACGTTGGGAAGAATTCACATGTGATCAAACGAACGTAGTGCTTCATATGAGGGATTATACAGCAGAAACTGTAAGTCAAAGTATTTAAGCTTTTCATGGTAGCAGAGCGTAGTTAAAAATGGCGAGTAACTACAAAAATCCACCGGCATTCAATCCAAAATGTATGACCTACGAAACTTGGAAAAACGAAGTAAACGTTTGGCAACTTGTTACAGACCTAAAACCCGAAAAACAAGCATTAGCAGTGTCACTGACATTAGTGGGAAATGCAAGAGGAACGGCAATGGACATTGCCGCCGCCGATATGGCAAAGGATACCGGGATGGCAACTTTGATTGAACAGCTTGATAAAGTTTTTCTCAGGGATGACAAAGACAAAGCTTATGCAGCCTATAAGAACTTCGACACATTTAGTAGAACGGAAGATATGTCAATGACTGATTTCATTGTTGAATTTGATAAAAGATATAACAAATCAAAGAAGTATGAAATGACACTTCCGGAAGCAGTTTTAGTATTCAAAATTTTAGACAATGCTGGACTTTCATCGAGTGAAAAACAGTTAGCATTGACAGCGTCACCAGATGTAAAGTATGCATCAATGAAGTCTGCACTACAGCGTATTTTTGGAGAAAGTGCAAGTGCAGGAGTGACAAGCGGATTTTCAGGCATAACAGTTAAAGAAGAAAAAGCCTTTCTTACCCAGCATAAAAGATTTCTACCCAGACAAAAGTTTGAGAATGCTCAAAGAGGAACGAATCCACTCAATAAATTTGGAAAGAGGACAAAGTGCGCAATATGTCAGAGCGTTTTTCATTGGGCTAAAAACTGTCCAGATAAAACAGCGTCAGCAAAAATTGTAGAAGATGATAGTGATACTATGGACAATTGTAATTTGACTTTACTTACTAAAGACCTACCCACACCAAATGAAATTCGTCATTGAATCAAAAGGGTCAGCAGTTATCGATACAGCATGCACACGTACAGTTTGTGGGGAAAAATGGTTTGATCAGTATATGAGTGGTGTAAATAGAGACTCAGTTGATACTCATGAGAGCCACAGACCATTTAGATTTGGAGATGGACAAGTGGTACACTCTTTCAAACATGCGTCAATTCCAGCAAAAATAGGAAACACGTACTGCAAGATTGATACTGAAGTTGTTAAATCGGATATTCCATTACTTCTGAGTAAATCGTCTTTGAAAAAGGCAGGTACTATCCTAGATTTAAGAAATGAAATGTTCAACGAGCCTGTTGAATTGGAGTTTACGTCGAGTGGTCACTACTGTGTGAATATTTTAGATACATTTCAAGATGAATGCGCAGAAGATGAGGTATTAGTAATAGAAGACAACATGACAGAAAAGAAAAAGAAAAAAATTCTGATTAAACTTCACAAACAATTTGGTCATGCCTCAGCCGATCGATTAAGTCAGCTATTGAAAAGTGCTGGAACTTCAGATGCAAACACCCTAGATATGCTTCAAAGAGTCACTGAAGAATGTGAAGTTTGTTTTTTGCATAAGATGCCTGTACCAAGACCTGTTGTTGGTTTTCCGCTTGCCACTGAATACAATGAAACAGTTGCCGTAGATTTGCATGAACTAGAAGAAGGAAAAACATGGTATCTTTATATCATTGATGAATTCACCCGTTTCAGTGCAGGATGCATAATTAGGAGCAAGAAAAGCTCAGAATTTGTTAAGAAATTTATAGAAGTCTGGATTTCAATACATGGGGCACCTAAACGTCTATTCAGTGACAATGGTGGTGAATTTAATAATGAAGAAGTAAGAGATATGGCTGAAAACTTTAACATCGAGGTAAAAACTACAGCGGCATACAGTCCATGGAGTAATGGGTTACTAGAAAGACACAATAAAACTTTAACTGAAATTTTGCTGAAGCTAAGAGAAGACAATAAATGTGATTTAGAAACTTCACTCAATTGGGCACTGATGGCGAAAAATGCATTAAACAATGTCCATGGCTATAGTCCCTATCAGCTTGTCTTTGGAAGAAATCCAAACTTACCGAGTACACTGATTGATAAATTACCTGCATTGGAAGGAACTACTACGAGTAAGACTGTAGGAAAGCATATTGTCGCTCTTCATGCAGCTAGAACTGCATTTACTCAAAGCGAATGTTCTGAAAGAATAAGAAGGGCACTGCGAAAACAAACAAGATCAAATGGTGATCAGAAATATTACACTGGAGAAAAAGTCTACTATAAGAGACCAAATTGTAAAGAATGGAAAGGGCCAGGGACTGTAATTGGACAGGATGGCCCGGTTGTTTTTGTGAGACATGGAGGTTCATATGTGCGTGTACATCAGTGTAGATTACAAAAGCACGACAAACATGTAGCTCAGAGAGAGACTGTTTTAAATGGAAATCCTGATAATGAACTACAACATGGAAAGAATGCTAATTCCAATGAACCTAGCCTTCCACAAATTTACGATGATTCTGATAGTGATGATCAGTCAAACTATGATACACAAGAAGTGGGAGAAAATTTAGAAAACGGTATTGAAAATCCAGGGGAAAATAATCAGGAAGAAGAAATACAGGCTGATATTGCTGAGGTCATTACTGTTAAAAATGGACAAACAATTAAATATACCGATACAACTACAGGAAATAAATGTGTGGCTGAGGTTATTGGTCGAGCCGGAAAGGCTACTGGAAAAAACAAAGCATGGTACAACGTGAAATATTCAGAGCCGTAATCATTAAAAAATGCAGAGATTTCTGTAGATCTAAGTAAGATTGAGGGACTTGAATGCATTGTGCAAGAAAACAATGAATTAGAGAACAATGTAATGATAACAGAAAATGTATCTTTTGATGAAGCAAAAATGAAAGAACTAGAATCATGGAAAAATAACAAGGTATATACGGAAGAAATAGACAAGGGGCAGAAATGTGTTTCCACAAGATGGATTTGCACATTAAAGGAAAGTTCTGACGGTGGTATTAAACCAAAAGCCAGGTTAGTTGCACGTGGTTTTGAAGAAACCAAAACTAACACGATTCCTAAAGATTCTCCGACATGTAGTACTGAGTCACTAAGAATGATTTTGGCTATCATTGCTCAAAGGAAATGGACTACTAATACAATGGACATTAAAACTGCTTTCCTTCAAGGCTCAGAATTGACAAGAGACATATTCATAAAACCTCCGATAGAAGCTGCTTGCAAAGGAAAAATTTGGAAATTAAGGAAATGTGTTTACGGATTAGCAGATGACTCCTTGAATTGGTAGAGATGTCATGAAACAATGTGGTGGTGAAGTATCACAGGTGGATCCAGCTGTTTTTTATTGGAAAGACAAAGAAGGAAATATACAAGGTATTTTGGCTTGTCATGTTGATGACTTTTTATGGACAGGATCACTGGATTTTCAGAAATCTGTAATAGATAATTTAAGATCAATCTTCTCAGTTGGTATTGAGCATGGTCTAGAGAGTGGATCCTTTTTATACATTGGTATTGATTTGTCGAATCATGAAGGTATCATTAGTTTGTCACAATACTAGACCATTCGGCACACACAGTTTCCGAATCGGCAGGGCAACAGATCTTGCATTACAAGGTACAACTGAGTCAGACATCCAGAAATTTGGTAGATCGAAATCTACCGCATTCCTGAAATACACGAGGATCACGTAATTCTTTTCCCTACAAATTCCATATACCGCTGCATTAAACAATGTGGGGGTGGGGATGGGTGCAAAATTTTTAGTTGCATCTTTAGCCCCTAATCTATATCTATTAGAAAATAACCAAACCAAAGCCTTGCAGGTATTAGAACATGGATTCTAGGATCCTCCATCCCTTATTGGGCGGGAGAAGCAGCCAAACACAATCCGGGGGGATATAACCTCAACCTCCCGGCCACTCTGATATGGAAAACACGCAGGGGTATGTGCTGGCACAACTTGGACCCACATATTCTACAGCTCATCAGGCAAGAAGAACCCCCTAAGTATCTAGTAATTCACCTAGTATCCAATGATTTGGTAACTCCAAACTTAACAAGGAAAAAATTTATCCAAGAGATTCAGTGCAGCTTTCTGCGATACAACGCCCTCCTTCCAAATACTAAGCTTGTGTGGTCCCACATTTTACCACGCCGTTACTGGCATGGAGCACCACTTAATACTGTAAAAAGATTGACAAAAAACGCAAAAGAATTAACAGTATTATCTCAAAGTTTGTCACTACATTGGGTGGGGATGTAATTCCCCATCCAAACATATCTGTTACCAATCATCACTTGTTTAGACTTGATGGTACTCACCTATCTGAGTTTGGCAACAACATTTTTCTAAACGATCTAAGGCAGGGTTTGTTGTCCCTTATCCAGGGGAAGGTATCCCCGTTGTAATTTTTCCTCCAGGAGAAAGGTATCCCCAGAGTAATGGAGGAACATCATATCGATGTCTGTGGCGGGTCCGTAGGGATAAATGGGAGGGTTGTGAGCATATCTGGTTCGTTGTTTCCCTGCCCAGCCGTCATGCATGATGGTGGGTGTAATGTTGGGTAGACAGGTTGTCTACAAATGTATGCCATGCAGAGCAATGTAATCAAATAAGTAAAAACTTTTCGATTGGGGTCATAGCCAAGTCCGCAGGCTTGGGGCCCTCTCCACCTCTCGTAACAGGAGGGGAGATTTAGTACTGGAGTACTTGGGTAGAGAAGTACTACTGACCAGAAGCAATCACCGGGAAACAGGGTATACAGATGTGCTCCCAACTCTCTCGGACCCAAATGTCTAGTACCTAAATTTGGGATCCCTGGCACCTGCGCCCAACGCAGGGCCACTGGTTTTGCCCAGTACTTATTAGTCGGTATACCAGCTATCCCTTCTGGACCCAGTATTTAATTGTACATTTACACAATGCGGCCATTCTAATGCCAATTTCCTTGTACATCTTAGTTTGCAACATATTTTGTAAATGCTTGTTAAGTCTTTAATAAACATGGAAAATGTTATCATCTTGTTTTTTGTTTAGTTGGCATCATGCAGGAATGGCAACAAGTATGTGCCATTTATAAAGCTAGGTGTGCAAGTATTTACTACCTGACTGTTTAATATGCCAGATTCGAGATACGAACTCTTCTGTATAGGAGGTGCATTTAGTGGAACTTTGAATGCCTAAGTGGGACAGAGTGGATATACAGTCAACGAGGAAGACGATGAAATGTATTAAAAGCGGCTTCTCTTTAAATATGTAAATGTGGGAAATACTAAATACTATTGAAAGAAATGTTTTACCGAAGTGGAAACATACAAACAATGTCATATTTGCAAGAAATATCTTGGATATGGTACTTATGAATAGCGAAATAACGTGATAGGATAAGAATTTTATGTATTTAAATACTCCCTAAATACTTATCACTTACTTTGTTTGTGTATCAATCGAATTCAGGTTATCAAACAGCATATGAGAAACTTACTGAGTACATTCACTGATGCTGTGATGAATATCTGTCCCACCCCCGCGTGTAAACAAATTATTTCGCGCCTTACTATGTACGAGAGTTCTCCAAAGGGAAATAACTCGGATGTATCTCGAAACCGGCGTATTAAAGTAATAACTGTGTAATACAATTTAAGACTTGTGACTTAAGTTCTTTTGTAAAATGGGCCGCTGGGCCCTCCATTCCATATTTCAGAATACCAACCCATTCAATAATTTTTCAATATAGGACTCCATTGGGGGGGGGGGGGGGGGGGGGATATACAGGGCTTATATGGATTTTAATGACTTAAAGGCAAAATATAGGAACCTTCAAGTTCATAGGAAAATATAGGAATAAATAGGGACTTGAAACCCTGTATAATGTACCCAGGAATTAGCAAATAATATATTCAAGTTATTTATAATCCTATTAGGAGTCCTGTAAATGGTCAGCTGATCAGGATAATTCTTCTAAACGGAGTGTTGGACTCTCCAGCCAGATGTCTGTTCATGAACATGGTGCAGTTTAATGGTTTCTATGGATGCCCATATTTTTATGCTCCAGGAAAGCCTGTCCAAACGAGTGAGAGTGGCCACACTTTTCCGTACCCCTTCAACATGGACAGTGAGAATGGACATCATGAACTAAGAACCAATGATTCTCATTTGAAAAATGGCGAAGAAGTGGAGAAAAATAAAGGGCTTTCATGGTTTGCCTATTTGCCTTTCTATGACAATTTTCAAGGGTTTGCCATAGACAATATGCACTGTATTCTTTTAGGAGTGGTAAAGATATTAGCAACACTGGTTTGATATACTATTAAATTAATTTAATGATTATTAACTAACATTTCTCTGCCCCATTCGCTCTTTGGTAACTATGCCTATCGTCTAAATTTATCAACCAATCAAATGTTGTCTTTCATTAGTATCATTTGTTACTATTTCGATATATCTAGGACACCCCCCCTATAGGGACAATTGATTGCACCCTCTAGGGGGACCCCCCTTTCTACCAATCATATTTATTAATTATCTTATTTCAAATCATAACAATTTAATCATCCAATCAACGTTCATAAATTTTCCTACTTCGGCATTTCAAATTCTAGTTAAGCATCACTTTAGAAAATTTCACGAAGGGCAGAGGGCACGCAACCTTTAGCAGCAAGGCCACGCAGTCTAGGCCGTTTTTATACCATAAATTTTCCAAACAAGGAATTATTGCAATGTGTTTATAATACTAATTTTATTTGGCTGGTATACGTTGACTTACATGCAGACTTGTACCGCCATGGACATACGTGCTTTCTTTGACATTCCGTCGTGGTACTTAACTTTTCCCGAGGAAGAAGAGAGTTTATACTGTATCATGGTAGACTCAGACTTTGATGCTGCGGAAGCACGCTTTATTATTATCCTTGAATGTGGAGCTATGTGCGACGCATGTATTTTATGTGCACCAGAACTCTTTGAACCGCTGCCACGTTGTGACGAGTTTGCCATTTCCCGTTGTGATTAGATCTAATACAGACATCGTGCAATGATGACGGATAATACTTGTAGCGAAGAAAACGAAGTTTTATTGACAGTCGGAGAAGACGCCATTAAAAAATGGGCCAACATTAAACGAATTTCACCCCGCACCGCGGAATATCTTCTGGACATGGGCTTCAACAGTATGGAAGCCCTGTCGCTTCTTACACCCAGTGACCTGGAAGAGTCCCCTATCCCACTGGGACAGCGTAAACTACTTATCCATAGTGTAAAACAGACATTTCCGAGAGGAATGGCGGTGGCAACATCCACCGACCGCATGGGTACGCCAATGGAGGACCGCGGGGGACAAAATAAACCGGTCGAGGACGCCTCTGACGCCAGTTTTATCCGGGACATTATGGGACAGCTGCACCAGGCACAGGGACAACCACGTCCAACGACGCAGCCCATGCAAGCCTCTAATGGTATGTATTCATGGCAGGACCCTCAAATTTATCTAAAGTCTTTTGTTCCATCAAATTCCTCTAATTACTTAGACATAGTAGACCAATCTGAGAGAGTCTTATCTAATAATGACGATGGTCAACTGATTTTCAAGTCAGGCCCTGCGAAACCTAAACTGGAATCAATTTCCATATCCCAATGGTCGGTGGCTAATTTAGGTATAATGCATAAAC
Organism: Ostrea edulis; assembly: GCF_947568905.1. Taxonomy (NCBI): domain Eukaryota; kingdom Metazoa; phylum Mollusca; class Bivalvia; order Ostreida; family Ostreidae; genus Ostrea; species Ostrea edulis. Next base: position 68,689,494 of record NC_079165.1, read on the forward strand.
TTCTGCAAGACTCTTCCCTTCACCATGACCAAATTCTTGACTATTTGTCATACACCACCAGGATTTACCAGTTGTTCTCCTCTCATGAGGTGAAATCTGTGTATTTCTATGATAGGGAATATCGTAGGCTACAGCACTATCACAAATTTCGATGGGGGACTGACATTCCACACATTCAAACGGTCTTCTTAAAACCCAGGGTGATTCAGCCCACCCCAACTCAACAGAAAGTAGGGACACGAATGCAAGGGGGCACCTTCTTTCAACGAGCCTCTCACACCCCACAGGGTTATGAAATTTGTAAGAGGTTTAACTCAAGGACGGGGTGCATGACCAAACAATGTAAATTTGCGCATGTTTGCTCTATGCCTGGGTGTGCAGAGAGACATCCGGCCTACGACCATCCCTCCTCCATTTCAAAAAACTACTAAATCACCTCACGGGTCTCATCCTCACGACCTGGGAAGAGGAGTTAAGTGGAGATATCGATAAAGACTTCATTTTGCATGGCATAAAAAATGGTTTTGATATCATTGATCCTAGTTTGATCCCCCAACAAGTGGAAGTCGATAATCACCCATCCACGTTTAAAGATTCAAAATTATTTCAGAAAGCTAGGGAACAGATATTAGCTGAAATCGCAGAAGGTAATTATGTTATGGCCCAATCTCCACCTTTGATCATAAGTCCCCTCGGGGTAATTCCAAAATCTGATGGAGGTGTTCGCATAATCCACGACTGCAGTCGTCCTAAGGGACAGGCAGTCAATGATTATGTTTCTAAATCTTACAAATTCAAGTACCAATCACTGGATGATGCCACCAAATTGGTCCAGTATGGTTCTTTTATGGCAAAAGTTGACCTTAAGTCTGCTTATAGATCTGTGCCAATTAGCAAAAATAGCCAATAGGTTACAGGGTTTAAATGGGTTTTAAACGACAAAATTACTTACCTTTTTGACACAAAACTACCGTTTGGTTCTAAAGAAGCCCCAGGTATATTCCACCGTCTCTCTCAGGCTGTATGCAGGATGATGGCCCGTAGGGGTTACAATATTGTAGCATACCTTGACGATTTCTTCTTATGTGAAACATCTAAGGATAGGTGTGCTAAGGCCTTAGTCACTTTGTTAAGACTCCTTAGAAAATTAGGGTTCTATATCAATTGGACAAAAGTATTGGACTCCGCACAAGTTTTGATTTTCTTAGGTATTGAAATAGATAGCACACTCATTATATTATCAGATTATATTATGTACATATTTGAGTAGGCATAATAATGTTTTTTCACTTTTTATTCTTTTTTTCCCGGAATAATTTTTTATTAAGAATTTATATTGTATGGAAGACATGAAGGAAAGTATGGCACGTCTTTGAGTTTGTACATGTATTAGAAGTATGCCTCTAAATAGACTGTAGCCAGCTACTTGATATAAAATTTTATGTTTGAGACATGTAATTGCATTCATTTTCAAATGAAAATGGCTTTATCCCTGTCCCACCAAGTTTAAGATTACATTTCCCACCTAAATGTATTGGTCAGTGGCGGATCTAATCTTACTTTTTCAGTTAATTTGTTGAGTTTGCCATTTTTTCAAATTTAAACAAAGTGGAGAAAATGCATCATGCAACCCATTTCGATATATCCTTTAGTAACTATTATAATTTTGAATAAATTCAACACAGGCATGGCTTCCACAAACTTTTTGATTATCACAAGTCTAATTTTGTAATCAAGATCATAGACCAGTAACATTTGATGAAGAAGGTGCCATATCCGACACATGGACTACAATAAGTGGGACAGCAGGGGGTCCCCATAGGTAATATTTAATAGAGAATGTGTTAAAATTATCTGACCTGTACATGGACTTCAATATATGGAACAGTAGGGTTCCAAGGCATGCCCTATAGGACTTAATTATTTATGTCTTTATTGAGATTTCAATCTATATCATTCCAATGGTTTAAATATTTAGGGTTCATAATACATGATAATATGCAACATGTCAAACACTCCTTCTTGAGAGTAGGCAAAGCTTAGTGAGGAAATAAAGATTAATACTATTTTTATTCTATATTTTATATCTTGCCTAAGGTTATAAATTTATAACCGGCGAGGGAAAAAATGCAATGGACCAGACCGGGATTGAATCTCCAGTCAGGTGCTCTACCAAATGTGCTATTTGGCCACCGCATTTATTCCCCCGCTGGTTACAAATTCATTTTAACACTTAACTTATTGTATCTTTTTTTTTTCATAGGTGTATGCTTAATGGCATGGAAAAAGATGATAACTCAAAGAACATTGCAAAATTGGCCAAGTTGCAGAAACAAATTAAAAGTGGCCAGGAAAAGTTAAAAACTTCAGTGAAGAAGTTGGCACCCCCGAAGAAAAAAGCAAAGAGAGAATATGCCCATTTTCCAGCTAGGGATAATGAAGGCAGGCTCATTCGACATCCTGTCAGAAAGAGAAAATTTGAAGACACTGACCAAAACAAAGGTACTGCAAATTCCTATATGTGCAAGATTAGTTAGATTTTCATTGCTTTTAATCGATATCTCTTAATTCATGTGTTGAAAATGTAGAGGTAGTAACTTTAGTAATAAATGATTCCTTATTTTGATTCATAATTTTGACCATTATGTACATTGATTACAGAGGAGGGTAATTTAAATTTAAATGTGGAACCTTCAGTTCAGCAAGATGATTTGATGTCCACAATTAATGCCAACATATCAAAATCCGGTGTGTATTACAATGTGCATCTACATTTGTTTATTGCAGTTTTCTCAATGGTTTTAGATTCCATATGATATCACCAACCAATCAAATATTAAAAGAAAACATATATCATCATGATTATGCCTTCTGATTGTTTCTAAAAAAACAAATATTTTCATAAAAAAAACCATAATTGTGGAATTAAAATTAGTTGCAATGATTTTTAGTTGATGAACTGAAAATCAAGATTGAACAGTTAAGGAATGCAACAAAATCTAACAACAGAACCATTTGGGAAAAAAGAAAGCAACGGGAAACTGAAAACTGGGCAAATTTACGACAGTGTTTGTTTGAAGCAGTAATCAAAACTAAATTTGCAAACCCTCCAAATGTATGCTCCAAATGCCAATACCAAACTGTGTGCTTAATAAGGTTTGCAAATTATGTTTCTTGACCTTGAATTATTATTAATAAGTAATGTCTATTTGTGTTCATATAATTGTTAATATATTTCTTATACACTTTAGGTGTGACTAAACTGTTACCTTTGTTTAAGATTGATATTCATGTAAATAAATGTTAATTTTTTTTATGTATTTGAGACAAAATAAATCTTTCTCAAAAGGTGTCAACAATGTGCTGCCACATTATGCAATACATGTGATGAGGATATGCATACAGTCAATGCATTACATGACAGACAGGTGAAAATTAGGTATCACTGGGCAGATATAGCACCACTACAGAGTGTAGATATTGATGATGAGGGTGAAGTAAATATATCTGTAACAGCTTCTTTGCACCAAGCTTTAGGAGTTAACGCCATTGTCAATTCAATTAGAGAATTGTCTTCATTAATGTCAGACAAGAAACAGGAAGATGATGATGAAAGACCATCCAAGCGATTGAAGTTGTCAAGTAATGACGCGGACTCGGAAACGGATGACAAGATTGACGAAAATTCGGAAAATGAATTAGAAAATCACGATTCCAGATTTGGGTCAGCATTCGTCAAAACCAAGACGTCCAGCAATGTAAATAAACCTCTGGCAGATATGATGAGTATGGCCTGCACTTCAACAGCTGACTCTGACTTCGATATTCGGGAAAAATACAACCGTCCAAGTTACGTCCCTTTCCTATTAGTTCCAACTGTTAAGGCTTATACCTAAAGTTTTCTTTGAGAATCTAGCAACAGAAACAAACAGATGTGCTACTTAGAAAGGACCTGATCCAAGATAGAGTCCAATGAATGCAAACAAGATGTTTGCGTTTGTGAAAGGTCAGGCAAAAAGAAAAAAGGAGTTTAAACATTGATTTTAACCATAACAATTCTATCAACTATTTTCATTTTCTCAACATACACAATTAAGCACTAATCACTGATTACTACTACTTTGAAAGTTTGAACTTGTGCTAAATCTTGTTTGCTTGTTGGTTTTAATTAATTACCCTTAATTACAACATAGTTGCAATTTAATGTCTGTCTTCAGCAACATTATTGGCAGTTACAATAATCATTTTCACTCTATAACTCCTGTGTTCATTTGTTGGCCTGCATATGCGTCTGTAGGCAAAGGTCATCTTTTACTGTGAAAGATCAGATTGTCTTCAGTTCTTCAATTCCATATTATCAATGTTTGATAGCATCGTGATTCTGAAAAAATATCTTTATAACTATAATCTCAATTTCCAGGACTGCTAGCATCTCTGACATGTCACCAGCTGGAGAAATTCATCCTCCATCAACATCTACAAAGTCAACTCCGTCCTTGTCAGCTACCATAACTTCATCTGCTCAACTAACCTCGTCATCATCCAAAATTCCATCTTCCACCAGGTCTTCATCACAATCATCCGTGCTCATATCATCAATTGTTGTTGGAGATAGTTTACGTTTACTGCAAGACACTGACAACTCCTTTTCCTTCAATAATTCTGTACTTGGTAGGTATTGAATTGAAGCAGTGTACATGTGGGGTTTTTTTTTGCATGAAAGGATTTTTCTTGATTCATATATATGGTATGATTGTAACTGATTGGCAGAAAACAAGTGTGAAGGATGTGTGAAGTGTCAAGGATGTTCCATTCTGGAAAATAAAGTTGCCAAGTTGGAACAGTCCAGACAGTGGAGAGCAATTTGTCTGCTCTATGGGGATGGACGTCACAGGTATTGAAAGGATCTTATGGTGATTGATAGAAAAATAGTAAAATTAATACTATATAAATCTTCATTTTCGCTGCAGTTTTAATTTAATTTTTTTTTTTCACGGTTAAGGACAAAGCTGCAAATTTAAAATTACAGTGAAAAGAAAAACAATTGTGTCTTTGGATTTGTAAGTTTTAAAACACAATAAAATTGCACTTCACCGAATCAGTTGATTTACCGTACACCAGCCTTCAAAAAACCTATTGTCTCACAGCCATTCCCAACTGGAATCCATGTTTTGACTTCAGATCCTTCTTTTTTTGTGTAATCAATCCTTGTGCAGCTTCTTCATGAAATTTACCCCTTATTTTGTTATGTTATTTACATCCTCTGACCTTCACATATCCACATATTTTCAGCTTACTTAAAAATAGTCATCTTTACTAAGCACATTTTTCCAATCCATGCTTTAAACATGCTTAAAATTTATTGTAATTGTCTACAAGTAAAATGTTTTGTTGATGCAAACAAAACTATTAGATAATTCGTGCTGTTTGCCTTTAAGTCTTTAATTTCAAATGGGACCCTCTGTTGACCCCAAAATGTAAGGGTTTTTTTTGTGGGTGGGTGGGGGGGATGGGAGTTGTGCCACATATAACAAAAACGCAAGATTTTGGCACAGTTGAGAGTACATTATCTGATTGAACATTGGAAGAGGATGTTATAATATTGGGGGAAAATGTCTGACTAGTTTTCATTTTGTTCATTATTTATATTATTTTACTACAGCTTGAAGAGAGGGTCAGAAGCCTTCCCCAGCATCGGGATATCTGTGCCTCTCCCCAGCCTCTTCAAAGAGCTTCACAGTCAGTTTGTTCACCCCAACATACAAAGGTTCCATTAGCCAGCGTCGATCCATGTAACGTTAGTACATGTATATATGTTTAAATCTCCCAAAATGTTACAGAGTCATTTTACTATAATTATTTTGTTTGTCGTGCAACATTGACTTGTATGGTGACCTTCCAGCGGTTGAAAAAAAAAAAAATCACCATTAAAATTTTATTAATTTTATCAAGAAATGTATTTCACAATAATGCAGTTCTACTTTGTTATGGTTTACACTTTCTTTATTGGTGTCTGTATTTCACACAACTATGTGTCCGAGTCTGTTCAAAGTGATCTGAATGTTTTCTGATAGGAAATGAAATCTGCCCACCAGCCACCATAATACAATGTCAGTATATGCTTTACATTATTTTAAATGCCAACTTCTTTTTCTGACACAATTTCAAAATTTTTTGATTTTTAACATGCAGATTGAGGTGAATGTTGAAAGTCTTCCTGACTTCAATTCTGAGAAGACATACAATGGATATACCAAGGTAATTCATTTATTGTGCTTTATTCTTTCTTCTTTGTTGAAAACTGAGTCATAATCATCATGAATGAATTCAGTATTGTACAAATTACAAGTACCGGTATTAGAGGACAAAAACCGTTGTTGTTGGAATGTGGTGACAAAAACAGTTTTTTCAGACTTCAATAAAGTTAACTTGTTTATGTTTTAAATGTCACTGAATTATATATTTTAAATAACATGATGCAAAAGTCTTTTAAAAAGTTAAACATTTTCACTGATGCATAAGTTGGCAATCTTCCAGAAATTCACAAATTCATTGCTAATCATCTGGTTGGCCACAAATATGAATAAATCCAATTTAGACTCTTGAACTGAGGCCGTATGAGATTTGGAAGTCTCCTATAATACTGTGTCAAATTGTATAATGTGTCAATTCCTATAAGTATTCAAAACTTACAAGATTTTTAATGCTATGAAAATTTCACATACTGCAATGCTTTTCTGATTATATATAAATGTCGGAGAAAGAACTTAAAGTACAGAATTCAATTAATTACATATAATTGTAGATGCAGCTACTTTGCAAGATTGCTGGCTTAGTGGATCCAAGATGTTATTTCGTTGCCTGTACTCCAAAGACGAAATCAAGGAAAGGTCCTTGACTGGAGTACAGGCAAACAAGACCTTTACAGCCCAGCCTTCCTTGGAGGATCCAAGCAAATTGGGAGTCATTTATGGTAATAAATTTTTCAATAAGTGTAAGGTAACATGTAGATATGTTAATTTCAGAGATGTTGAAATTGACTGGTGCAAAACTGATTTTCTAGGTATTAAAATGGATGTATCAAAGACTCATTAACATGATTAAAATGCCTTTTTAAAATTCTGACATTAAGATTATTTCACACATATTTTAAATTATATTTATAATTAAGATGGATAATTGATAGTTAATATTCCTTAAATATTTTAAACAAGATTATTAAGTTAAGTTTTATTAAATAGTCTAGAGAAAAATCACATGAAAATCTGTATACAGTTTGGTAAACATGTTGTTTTTTTCTTCTTCCAGAAATAATGGCAGAGAAGTTCAAAATACCAGAAGTCCTGGTTAGAGATAGGATTAGGGAACTCCTGAAACCCTCAAGAAATCAATATTAAAAGGAATAAATTGATTAACATTCTTTTCTTTTTTTTCTTATATAGCATTTGCACTCAGCTTAGATTATGGTGCACATAAGAGTTCTCAACAGACAGATGGATCTAAGTATTGAATAGACAATGTGACATTTTCCCCCTGAACAATTTCCAGCCCACTAGTACTTCCATGGACATTGTCCAGCCTGCTTCCATGGATTCCATGGACATTGTCCAGCCTGTCTCCATGGACGTTGTTCAGCCTTGCATCTTTTCCATGGACAATGCTTGTTGAGTTTCACAAAATTTATCCATGGAAAAGAGCTGGAAAAGTAGTCCAAATACTCCAGCCTATTCCATGGACAATTTTTTCCATGGAATGTACATGGAATCCATGGAAATTCTACAGCCGGGATTGTAGCTTTTGTTAATATCAAAGTTACTGAAACAGGAAGTTCAAGTAAAATGGAGGTTGAGGGATTTAGGAGATGCATGTTATATTTGATTCAAAAGGGCTTTAGAATAGAAATATTAGCAACAGATAGGCATGTTCAGATTAGGAGTCTTATAGTAAAAGAGTTTCCAAAAATTAATCATCAGTTTGATGTGTTCAACTATCACCACATATTAGTAATTATTGGAGTACTTTTCTGACCCATTTATTGCATCAATCATGCCGAAAACTCGTTTCATGAAAATTAATCAGTATTTACACCTGAGGAATACATCAAACACACCTGGACGAAATGATCCTGCCTATGACCAATTGATGAAAGTAAGAAATCTTGTCATCCAGCCAAAATTACAAGCCAGGAAAAAAACTCTCCATTGATGAAGAAATGATTGGATTCAAAGGGAGGTTGCACTTCACACAACACATGCCGGCAAAACCAACGAAATGGCGAATCTGTGAATTGGACACTGGGTACTGTTGTGGATTTGACATCTATACTGGAAAGAAATGAGGGCGATAGCATGGTCTAGGGTATGACGTTGTTTACGATTTATCCCAACACTATTATCAACAAAACAGACATTTCTAGTCTGATCGATTCTTCCTCCATCACTCCCGCTGAGCACCTGGAGTTTGTGGGAACCTATGTGTGTTGTACCATAGTGGCAAATAGAAAAGGACTCGCTGATAATGTGAGAAATGCAAAATTGAAGAATCAAGGAGACCTCATACATATGCAGTACGGAAATCTAATCGCTACTGCTTTCAAAGACAAGCGCCAGATCACATTTCTTTCGACATCTGCATCACCACACCTGTATAAAAAACACGGGAAAACCACATGTCAACATCCATTACAATAAGCACATGGGTGGTGTGGCCTCATATTATCCTGTTGGAAGACCAGGAACAAAGTGGTGGAGGAACATCCTTTGGTACATTGTAAATTTATCAGTTTTGAATGCATGGGTTTTGTATCAGAAATCAGAGAAGAATCCCCCATCCCCGAAAGGATATGACCATTTAGGATTTTGAATGGATGTTGCGTGCTGCATTTACCTCCAGAAAACATAGGATTGGCAAAAGGTCAAAGAACTGCAACAAGAAAATTGCCATTCAATCTATCAATCATCATGAACTCATGAAAATAGATGGTAGGAAGAAAATATGTCGCGAATGTTTACTACACAACCGCAAGACTCTATCAGGATGTCCAGTAAAAACATCATTTAAATGTGGATTTTGTGAGAAAATTAAATTAGTGTCACGTGATGACAGAAATATTTAATTCTGTGGCTTTCAGACATTTTTACCTGTGTCTACCTGATTTCATTAGTACAGGTGTTGTGTAACATACTTGCAAACCTGTTATTACCAAACATGTACATAGTTACATTATACTTAAAGATATTTTCTAAATTACATTTTTTATTGAAAGAAATGGAGTTTTAAAATTCTTGTTTTTCCCTTTTTTAATGTCCTTTCTGTACCTATTAACTCTTTCCCTACCACTCAAACGCTTATATGCACTGAATTTTTATTGCTAACATCCCCGCAGACGCTGATAAGCATCTCTTGTAGCTTGCACTGCATTCCCGATACAGCACATATGCGCTGTAGTCCATCATGTTTGTATTTTTATATGCGACTTTTCCCCCTTTTTTACACAAACGGTGATTGGTCAGTATTTTTGACTTCATACGAAATTAACCAATGAAATACTGTAAGACAAATAATATTTAAATCCCATGGTCTCACAATATCTATTTTTAACTGGGGTTTCTTGTCTTTCAATATGTTTTTAGCTGGGGTATTTCCATTTGATTGCGTGCAAAATGGCGGACATTTTAAGCGACGAAGACTCGTTTTAACATGTCAGACATTGGTTCTGTGTACGATCCAGCTATCTGAAGTGATATAGCAATATCTCTAGTGTCATCTTGGGATATTTCATTCGTAACAACTGACTCAGAAAGTGACGAAGAAGAAACATGAGGGAGGTTCCTGCGAAAGCCCTACAACAGGGATTAAAATCAACGCTCGCCCAGTGGCCTTTCGACTGGGAGAGCAGAATTTGTACTTTAATTGCCTAGGTTGGCGATCGATATTTTCCGTTTACTGCCGGTTTGATTTAAATACGTTTTTCCACTTTGAGTTCAATTACGAAATCAGAGGATTTAAACGTTTTAATACAGCGATTTACACACAGATATTTGATTGTTTCCAAGATTTTTTGGTTAAGTTTAATCCCTGCTACAACAAACCATTTACAGAGAGTGTTGGGGCAACTTTTAAATTCTCAAGTGAGAAGAATGAACTAAATTTGTTCTTGAAATTATTTTCTAAGGATTTGATCAAATCATTGGTGTCTGAAACAAATACTACAAGTATACAGTAATATCTATTTGTCCACCTTTTCTTCCATACTGAATACATGTGAGTAATCAATTTCAAAAAAAATAACCCTGGGAAAAAAATAAAGAAGTATGTAATCTGGAACAAGTTGGAAACATCGAAGATATATTTTCACCAAGACAAGTTTGTGGATTTGCTTATCAAATGATTAATTGTATGATTCAATCAATATTTGCAATGTTGGACTTAAAAAGGTTTCCCGTATTGTATGCAATCAGAATTTCTACTAGGAGATTTATTCAGGCAAAGTGGTCTTCATTCCATGGCAGCTAGAAAGCATACTTACAGTATATACTGTAATATTTTCATTTCAGAAAAAAGAGTTCCTATTGATACTACCAGTATACAGATTTAATGAATCTCCAGATAATATATTCAACCACTTCAGCAAAGTCATCAAGAGCACAAAAGATTCTCCTACATCACCACGCACATCGCCCATGACAGAAGAGGCATATTCCTTCTATAATAAAAAGTCCAGTGCAAGACGAACTTTATTTTCTCCCTTGTATACCAGAGTGAAAAGAGATCGATAATGTATGTCATACTGAAACTTTGTCTACATTGTTAGATTTGCTTTTGTTTATAAAATAAAATTTCAATTATTTATTTCCTCCCCCAGGAATCATCCCGAGCAGAAAGCATAGACAATGCTAAAACTCATTTCTGTACCTCATTCATTTTAAACATTTTTCACTGTAGTTCACACAGCACTTGTGTTGGAACGTATAAACTAACTGGATGGTGGTTAATACAAAATTTAGTACAAGACAACTAACATGATACACTACATATGCATTCAGCAATTGAAAACTCAACTTATAATTTAGCAAAAGAAAATCAATTTAGGTATCATTTTTCTATTTTCACACCATTTTTTCCCCAACCAGTGAAACTATGTACATGCATGCATTTGAATTAAGTTTACCGAAAATTTATGTTTAATTTTTTCAAACTCTTCAGATATCGAGAAGGTTATCCAGAAGGTTATCGAAAGTAGGAATTTCCACTGCATGGGAAATGCTGGCCCTGGCTTAATGGCAAGGCATCGCGTTAAAAAAGTATTCCCTCTCGAGGAGATGGAAGTTGGCTATATACCTTTTAAAAAATTGTAATTTATCTGTGCTGGTGTTTACTGCAATTTGAAGAACACGTATCGTAGCATGACACCTTAGAAATTCAGGATTCAGGGGAGCTCCAATATTTGAATAGGACTCAGGAATACAATGATTTCTTTTCCCAACCAGGTGTTTTCCTAACACAGATTGCAAGATTTCAATAAATGTTAATATTTTTTTCATTCAAATTTTGTTAATGGGAGTGAATGGCAAGTGTGGTTCTCCAAAAACTGGTGTTTTGGGATTTTAGAAATGATCTACTGTTCAGAGAAGAACTAACTACTAATAAGGATGGATTCCTTTCATCATTCAAATGAATCTTAAATGTCCTATTCTTAATCATTTCCTAATGAAAATAATTTTCTTTTCCTTATATGATCTGATTTCATTACATATTTTAATATGTCATTATGTATCTTTTTACACCAGTGTTATAAGATTTTAAAAAAAATATCTTAGTAGACTAGTGCCAGGAATAAGTTGATTAATTCTGTTATGCAAGCAGGCAGAAATATGTTCATCATAACGCTTATGCAACAAATTATGATAAATCTTGTAATGAATCAGAAGTATATATATACAATTTATGTCTGCTGTAAATGGAATGTTTTGGGTTTCTTGATTTGTAAAGTGTGACTTTGACACAAAAACAAGAACTGCAACACTCACTTTCTATGTGTCATAAGAATGTATACATTCTATAGTTGTAGCAGTATAGTAATGAATATGAGAAGAATCCATCCTTTATTACTTGTGATAGTACACAAAAATGCTGGCATTGACTAAGAGGATATCAAGATACAAGTACAGAACAAAATTAAAATAACCATGTACAGCCGAATTTTAGGCTCAATTCAGTGTATGATATACTCTGACCCATTGCTTTAGTACACAGCAGTGATTAACATTGATCTATCATTGATATTGGCAGACATTGTTTCACTTTGTAATCAAAATGGAGGAGACAATAAAACTACCTTTGCTGCTTACTGATCTGCCATTAGGAAGCATTACAGCTTTAACAATACAGAAAGTAAAAAGAATGATGGGCTAGTGTTAACAAGTAAAGCGATAAACTGATAAAGAAAATGATCAGTAAGTCTCAAGTTAAATCTTTTCACATAAAGTAGAGAGAAACAAAAATAATTGTTATTACCATCAATGTATCACGATACACATTGCATCAGGAAGGTGTATATTATTCCAGCCTTTGGATTTTTCTATTCATTCAAAGCTGCTATTAACACTACAATACGTCATTCCAATTCAAACTCAACTTTCAAATTAAAGATGCTATATAATGAAAATACATCTATTCAAAAACACCCTTCCATCTTGGAATGACGTGTATGCTGTAATTGTCTATTATAGCCAAAATCTTTTGTTTGTTCTGGCTGGGGGAAAAACCCTCCATTGGATCTAAATTTTCAGACACAAGTCCAACTCACTATTGCTAACATGCACTGCCTTACTTGTAAACACACAAGGCAAGCTTTTCATCACTCTAATGAGCCCTGCAGTGGACTTTCTTCTTGACTTTAAACTGAATCTGTTCCAGTATTCTCAAGTTTTTGCTTAAGAAGAGTTAGCTTTGAGCTTTCTCTGCGCTGCAAGTTTCTCTTTTCTTCATAGTAGTATTCCACCACATAACGAGCATTCATCCTTGGGCAACCAGGAAATGTCTGAAATAGAATTGCTTGAAAATGCAAAAACACTATAAATACTTGTTTGTATCTATCAGAACAGTAATAATTTACAATTTCTGAGTTGCATTAGAGTCATTTCCCTTTGCTGAACTCTTCTGTGATATTCAAAGGTTTTTTGTGTATTACACATGCTGTGTGTGCAGTGTTGAAAATATTCAAAATTCAGTCTTTTTCACTTGCTTGTACTTCATTAATTATATGATCTACATATATTATTCTACAGTATCTTGATTCAAGGAGTTGGATTATGTCGATTTGACAGGTGTGGATCATGAGATCAAATGAGATGTGAAGTGTCAAGTTTGATCTGATGATCCAACTTTTTTCACAAAGTTACTGTAGTAATGAATTTATTTTATACCCCTTACATATTTTTAAATGCATATTTCATTCCTAATTAGGAATGACAAACATACAGTGAAATCCATTTGTTGTGTTTTGTCCGTGACATAGTTAATCATTTTCCAAAAACGTTGCGTTGATGCACTCAGATGTCATCAGTTTCAGAAAGACACAATCTGGAATCAGATCACCACAGTATGGTGATCCGGAAAGTCGGATCACACTCTGTGAATGTAACAGTATCAAAACTCGGATTGATGAGTATTTAAAAGCCGAGAGTAACCTAGAAAAATTTACACCCCTACAGCAATTAAGCATATATGGCAAGAGGGCAGGGCTTAGCAGTGTTATCAGAATAAGCAGCAGTCTGATGCTTGACTCTACACTTGTTCTGTAGCAGACGATATTTTGAACAGGGAGACTGGCATGATTTATCAAAATAAACTAAAGTTTTCCCGCATTTTTCTACCACTCTGTTCAATCTGTGAGGCACTGAAAGGATATGTTTTTACTTTAACAAAACTTCACCCTAGGAACTACAAAATGAATTCATCATTGTTTTATCCATGTCTTTTAAAACATGTAGTATTTTGATAATATACACAAATATTGGTATGATATACTAATACTTATGATTTTCCTCTTGGTGCCTTTCAATTATGATAAGAATTTGGGGTGGGGGGTATTGTAGTTGTGCAATGGAGGACATGTGCATTGAAGGATTATTAAGAAACACTTTGTCCATTATATTTGGAGACCTTCTTTCTGTGATTGTCTCTTTTGACATTGTAATGTTCACACGTAAGAGTCCAGATTGAGAGTAAATTTAGAGTGATGGTTAATCAATTGGTCATTATTGGTGAGAGACAATGGGAGTTACACAACTGGCCTAGGAGATTGTTGCTTAATCAGACAAACATCATGATGGACATTATTCGAGAAAAGGTACCAGCAATCCTGCAAAACTCTGAAACAGCGATCAGACTGAACAGTCCTAATGAGTTATTTTTATAAAGTTAACCAATTTTTTAAAGGAATGTGATTATATATAATTAAAAAATAAAATCTGGATTTACCAATGATATATGAGTAAGTACTTTTGTTTCCACGTTATACAGTGATTTGATTACATGTTTCCTTTTGTACAATCCCCCTTATCTAGAACTAGACAAGCATGCCCGTGCAATATGTGAGTCAACATCCGGTGTAAACAATAACAAAAGATAATCACACCCACAAACTGTCAATCTCTAGTTTGAAATACAAATTTAGCCCTGCTTCAGATTTTCAAGGCCAAAATTAAAACTTCAAGATAATGTATATCTAAAATAGATATGGCCAATATATGCAGTTATGAGGGGAACAAGCATACCCATTTTAAAATTTCAGTACAACAGCTTAATCTTTATTTTTGCAAAATAAGTGCTGCAATCCGAATGTGACCAGAAAATTCATATATTCCACCATTTTCACCGATTGGCTGCTTTTATACCCAATTGCCGGCCTTTAAATTTCTTTATCATTCTCAGTTCCTCCTTCTCTATTGTCATTATTTGCTCTTCTACATTGCTACCATCAATGAAATCTGGTCTTATCATCTTGTTCTGGGTTAGTTTTGTTTCTTTGTTGCAATGCAATTCCCTCCCCCATGAATAAATATATGGTTTTACTTTTGCTATAAATGAGCAGAGGAAATGGACCGGATCTTAAGTGATACAAGTCTTACTTCATACCCTAATACTACCTCTCACAGTGACGACAGATAAATGCACATCTAACTAAGATGTTTTATTGCAATTCACCTTTGAATTAGAACGCTTTACCCGATATAGTATTGCGTTGTGTGACGACACAATTGAATGAGACGATTGAACAATTTGAATGACATGTTTGATATAATACAACAAGAGTTTTCATTGGCCGATTACAGCCCGCCCACTTTCTCGAGCGGATTCAGTGTAGCTGGAGAACTGTACATAGCTCTCTGAAAAGATCCACCTCTTATAAAAACCTTCGATTTACGGGTCACAAAAAGCTGCGGACAGTTGAGGCCTGAAATCGGTGTATTCTTGTGTTGCTGTCTCATAAACTCAATATAAAAAAATCTTAACGTAGCCATGTTAGGTAGCCGGTCAATTCGAACTCTTGCTATTGGTATCTATTCATAAAATCGGTTTCATTTATTATCAACACGAATAATTAATAGAAATTAAAACATTTTTGTACCAGTTTTTGTAATTAGGTAAAATAAGCTCTAGATGAACGAAAATGCTACATAAGCTCATGACTAATGAAAGCCGCACTGCCGTGAGTTTAGCTTTTTGAATAATTATCATTTAATAGGACTGGGTGGTATATTATTTAAACAATTTAGCTAAAATATTTGTGGGGAATTAGTACACAGCTAGACGCTATTGTACCAATATGGAAATGAACCGCGATTCGAATTGACTGGCTACCTAACATGGCTACGTCTACGAACGAAATCATCAAAAGCTGTGATCGAGTTTTTGGGTCGTATGGGGCTTTAAAAAATATTTGAAGGTATGTTTGGACACAAGTATAGTAGAAAATATGTTAGGAATTGTTTTATATTAAATTTATGAGACAACAACACAAGAATACAACTTTTTCTCTTTCTTCCTTGAAAGTTTTTTTTCATCTAGCATCTGGCCGTCACGTTTTCAAATGCTGACTACTTCCGTAAAAGGGAATTTGGGCGGACTTATACATATGGACCAATGAGAGTTTCTGTTGCATTTCGCAATTGTATTACAAACAGATTCAATTGTGTCGTCACAAAATGCAATACTATATCGACCAAAGCGTTCTAATTCAAAGGTGAATTGCGATAATATGTATATCAGGTTTGATTACTCTAGCCTTCTTAGTGCTTATTTCTATCTTGTTTTGTGTCTGTAACATTACACCTTCACTGCAACAGGCTTTTGTCCTCTAATCACGGAGAACATGTGTACCAAGTTAGATAATCCTAGCCTTATAAGTACTGATCTAATCCACAAGGTGTCAACAGACTGCACTATACCATAATACGACCCAACTATCATGGGCGTATAAAAACTACATTAATTCGACCCATCCATCACGGACGTATAAAAACTGCATTAATACAACCCATTCATCATGGGCGTATAAAAACTCCATCTCTTATACAGGTGTTTTTAGGAATTATAATTTTGGACTAGAAAGGACAAGACTAAAAAGAACCCAGAATCCAGTTTATATCAATATCATACCTTTAAGTTTTTCAGAAGAAGATGCCAGAGTGTTGCAACTAACACAAGTCCTATACGCTGCTGAACAAGGCAGGAAAGTCAAACAGCACATCCCTGTACAGGACAAAACATTACAATAAAGTTTATGTTGCATTTTTGTGTATCCTGTAGAATCATTATATTATATCCTTTATAAGTATCTAGGTTTGCATTTCTCACACAATACTTACCAAATACATGCCCATTAGGACAAACTAATGTCATTTCTTCTTCTTTCAAAACTAACACTAGTTAAGTAAAAAACAAGCCATATTTTGTCTGGATGACATATACATTAACAATTTAAAAAAAGAATATCGCCAGAATAAAACTCCAGAAAAAATAAATATATATATGTGCCTGAAAAAAAAAAGGATTAGGAATTTTAAATAAAAATGAAATTTTCGAAAAACGATCAAATGATGTCAAACTACAATCTGATGGACCTCCATTAGTAACTTCTAGACTAATAAGGATACCGGAGTGACAGATACAGCAGTCCTCGAACTCCTTCTTTGTTATCAATTGATTTACTTCTTCCACTTTGTCATTGGCAAGCTTTTCTTCTTTTCCATCCAGCCAATTCAGTATTGTACTCAAAACTTTTACCTCTGAAACAATATCATATACACTACATAAAGGATAGAAATTGTTATTAGTTAATAAAACTAATTACAAACACATTAAATTGACCATAGGATGACCCAACCACTGGATTGCATAACCACCCTACCCCCTTTATTTTTCCGAACAATATAATGTTGATGATTGATACTTTCAGACATGATTTTTCTCTCTTTGTAAATCAATATTCGTATAACAAATTCTGTGGTCAGTCTTACATGTAACTCTTAACATGCTACCCTGTTATAAAATACTCCCTACTCGTACCTTGGTCACAACAAACATAAGATGCAAAACTAGGTAGTGACAGCTCCTTTGCCAAACAATCAGCAGTTAAAAGAGAAAGTTACACATCTTTTGAAAGAGAACATAAAAAGCCCAAGATTCTGTGTTACAGAAGGCATTAGCACAGTAGAGAACCCTTATTGCTATAGCCTGGAGTGCCAGGAATAGGTCTAAATTTGTGAGACTTCACCTACACCTGATGACATCTTGATACAAAAGGATTTTTTTCTCTTCAGTTTCCAAAGTTAAAGCATTGTGGAGAAAAGTCCATAAAATTAAACTATATTCAATACAAAGTTACACAAGCCATCTAAAATAAAGTGCACCGCCACGGCACATGATACGCCCGTCACATATTGTTAACAGTATAGATTGTACCCATTAATTTTTTTTTTATATCACCTTAATTAAATGTCACAGTGACCTTAAAGTAGGATGTGACACACCTTCTACCTAAGATGCATTAGTTGACCAATTTTGGTGATTCTAGGTCTAATAGTTTTCAAGTTATGAGCCGGACAAGTTTTAGCCATATATGGCCATATCTTCTTAATGAAAAGTCACAGTGACCTGGTTTTAATGTGCGACACACCTTCTACCCAAGATGTATCTACACACAAAGTTTGATGATTCTAGGCCTTGTAGTATTTAAGTTACGGGTCGGACACGAAAAAGCTAACAGACGGACAAGTTTTTGCCATATATGGCCATATCTTCTTAGGGCTATTCCAGAAATAAATACATGGGGGGGTCGGGAGGCACCTTTTGTATATACCAAGCACCCATAAAAAAAAATAAAAAATTACCCCATGACCCATCAAATTGATAAACTCATTTTACAATGACCCATCTAATTAAAAAAAAAACTAACCAGACCCACCACAAAAATATTTTTAAAAATGAAAACGGTACAAATCTCGCGAGGTTTTCGGGACAAACATTCTAGTCAATGACGCGGTAATGCCTGTGCGACATTGTATCACAGTAGTTCTGAAGAAACGATGTCACATCAACAATCAAAGGCATCTATGGCGGGAATGTTGGAAAGATTGGGAGTCCAAACGATGCTATTATCATGAAATGGGTATGGATATGTTTTTCCACAAATCGTTCGTCTTCTAATGGAGCCCGCGCCCGGAGGCCACTATATCACCATCACACTGACTGATTAATATAACGCATCGGTACCCTCGTATAAATCAACTGAGGTTTGCCTATTTTTATTAGAAAACGGAATACCTATTGGTTTCAAAATATTCCCAAAATCAATGCACTGTAAACTGTAATAATCTACAGAACAGAGTTCACCGCCATCACGTCCAAAGGGACCCTACTAAACGCGCCTCTAATTTGAAGAGTGCCGTAATGGAAAGTTATGCGCTGCAAAGAGCGACAACTCGAATAGTTCTATATTACTTCCGATTTCGAAAGCAGCATTTCGAAAGCACGTTTTCAATTTTCCTTTGTAACCAACACGACAAGAGCGACAATAAAAATATTCTGAAAACTCAACACCCACGTGGCACAAAATAAAACAATAGAAATTACCTACTACCCATAATAAATATTTTTTGAACAGTCCAACCACGGACCAAATAAAATATGAAAAAATACGACCACCCACACAAAAAAATATCATTTGCCGCCCGACCCCTCCATTTGATCATTTCTGGAACAGCCCTTAATGAAAAGTCACAGTGACCTGGTTTTAATGTGCGACACACCTTCTACCCAAGATGTATCTACAGACAAAGTTTGATGATTCTAGGCCTTGTAGTCGGGTCGGACACGAAAAAGCTAACAGACGGACGGACATGAACGCCATACCATAATACGTCCCGTCTTAAGACGGGCGTATAAAAATCAGTCTAATTGTAACTCCTTTTCTGCAAATACACATTAATTTACAAAAACAAAATACAACAACTTAAACCAAAGCATTGTGCAAAAAGTTCAGAAAACCAAGCTGTGACAGAAAGACAAGATACTAATCCCCTTTGGCAATAACAGGAGAGGACCATTAATACCCCCCCCCCCCCCCCCCCCCCCCCCCAATCTTTGGTCTCTCTGGGGCATAAAAAGTTGCATACATGTATATCTCATCTCCTGTAGTAGTATGTTAGCCAGCTTCTTCTCACCTGTTTCAGTGAACTGCTTCTGTTGCGATCTTAGCACACCACAAAACACCTTCTCTACATGCTTCAACAAAATGACATTGGACAGCTGAGACACAGTTCCCTTGGCCAGTGCAGCCTCCTTAATTCCTTCATCTGTAGTTTCTGGGATGTGCAGTTGTATTGTCATGATGAAATACCTACAAAATTATATTCCAAATGAAACCTATTCACATGGAACCTTGTAAAGACATGTGATTTAAATCTTTTTCAAACATTTCATGTCAGTAGCCATACTGAACACATGATATTCCTCCATTAAAAACCTATGCCAGTCATTTACTTTCCTTTTAGAACTAAATCAAGTAATTTAGCAACATCTGTCCTTAAATGTTTAAATTAGGAAAAGGATAAAACTGGTTCAGTAATAGATATGATATGTATCAAAGGTACATCAAGTACACCTTTTATCCAACTCTGCACAGTGAGCAAAACTAACTTTTCAATCCTGCAGACATTCGGTCCACAATCATTTTATTTCCTATAGACTACACCATATTCCTTAAGATCCAAATAAAAACACTAAAATTAGCACATGAAAACTAATTTCTGAAGATGCAAGACATACTCTGGAAAACCTTGCAAATATTACAAACATTGATTCTTCAGCTGTTTTCCTAAAACAACAGTTAACGCTTCGGAAATTTGCACTCGGTGGGTCCCCATCTCCTTACAGAAGAGGTTATGTAGGGATCTGAATTAGAACAGGTCCTCAGTACCCCTTGCTTGCGACTAAATGGGATAGTCCTTCATAGGAGATCGCAAAATCCAAGGCCCATGTCACAGCAGGTGGCACGATAAAGATTCCTCCCTGCTCAAAGGCTGTGTGCACCCCTTCACCAGCAATGGTGACGTCTACATGAGTGAAAGATTCTCAAGTGGGACATTAAACAATATACAACCAGCCAACCTTCAGGGTTTTTTTTAAGGTCTTGATTTCCAATCCGGAAAAATAGCAACATTTGCTTGAAATTGGGAAAAATGTTTCATACAAAGAAATAGGGAAAACCCCAATTCAGAGTGCTTTAAGGTATAATTGGGCTCTTTCTGACTTTCAATTTGGTCAAAGCTTACCTCATTAAAATAAGCAGAGGCCAAAAAATTAGGTTTACTTAAGACTTTTGAAGCAAAACTTGTAATCTGTGGGCCTGTGAAGAAGATTTATGAACAATTTGGCTACCCTGCTTGATTTGTTTTCATTGTTTGGGAATTTCAAAGCAAAATTTGGGGGAAATACCTGCTTTTTAGCATTGGGAATGGAGCCTATTTCGGCCACCTACAGACCCTAAAAAGTCCCTGAACCTTACAGAGAGCAACAAGATGTGTTTGTGAAACACATAATCTGGACAGAAGCAACCTTTGTCCAATTACAAGCTCTTACTGTCTCTGCATTAACAATTTACCATTCCAACAAAAATAGCATATCCCCCCCCCCCCCCCCAAACTTTGTGGAGGGTATGAAGTTCTAAGAGTAAGCCTAATACACAGACATCTACACGCCATTCATCTTTCATTAGCCGAGTTCAATTTGCTCTCAACTCGGCTAAAAATTGATTTGTTGCATGCATAAATATTTGAATTCTTAAAACAGATTCACTACAAGTAAATTACATTGTATTTTATAGTTACCTCAACACTCTTAACAGTTTGATAGGCATGGAGAACCACTTGTGTGACTGCGACACAAAACTGGTTAGGGAGGGAATAATGTTGACCCCAGACCAAAGACTCTGTCGAAAGTACTCAAGAATATCAGGAATGTGGTCCATAGGCACTGAAATAAAATGAACACATAATTTATTTTTGAAAAAAAGTCTTCTCAGCTGCTTCTGAAATTGAAAGTGATCCAAATTACACACCCCCTCTCCTTTATGTACAGCATGGGAAATAGGAGAAAACATAAACAAGAACAGACATTATGAACTGCACTTTGTAAATTAAGGAAAAAGATGGAGAAAAGATTCAACATCGATGTGACCAATGTCGTTGTATATGATGCAAAAATAATTACTTTTATGCTGAAGTACCAGTAGGAAAGTAAACATACCATTGTATATGAATAAAGGAAAACTTTTTAAAGATACAAACACTCCTCTTTGATCCACTGAAAATTGTAAGGAAATATTATCCCTGGGTCTGAACAATGTAAACATCATTAAATGGTAATGAAGTACCATATAACCAGAATTTTTAGCGAGGATTTATTTTGGCATTATCATTGAGATCGCTAATTTTGATTATCACTTACAAATCATTCTGTAATAGTTACATGTAGGTAATATTTATCTTTCTCGGAATTATAAAGTCACTAAAATTAGCTCCTGCTAAATATATATACCCATTTTTATGGAAAAATTGCTAAATTTGTGTCTCGCTATAAATTCCACTTATATGGTATTGTACAAAATTTCAAAGGGATTCAATAATCCCCATAAGAGAGTGTTCACAAGCTATTTTACACTTTCCATCCCTCTTGGATCCACTATAACTTTAAGGATAACATTTGGATCACCCTGTCCTAACAATATGCAGATCTGACAATGAAGCATTGTATGAAGTTTCTAGTCTAACAAATAAGTCATATAAGAGGAGTTCACAAGCTAATTTACATCCTCAACCCCTCTTTGATCCACTATTATAATAACTTTTAAGAAAATAATTGGATCCTCACATCCCAACAATAAGCACATCAACAAATGGCAATGAAGTATTGTACAAAGTTTCAAGTTTATCGGATAAGCCATATAGGAGAAAAAGTGTTCACAAGATTTTGTGACAAACGGAGAGTACAAAAACGTCTCCCATTGGAAGTGGGGAGACATGAGTCTGTAAATCAGCAATATTCTTCACGGTTTAATCTTCCTTCATTTACACTCCCAATCCCCAATAAGATTAAAGTGCACCACCACAGCACATGACACGCCCGTCACGTTTGTTCATTATAAACAGATGAGAGTGCATGAAACCAAATCATGTAAACTATGGTGCAATAATTGATTTGTAAATATATCTCTTGAATTGTTCAAATAACCACAGGTATTTCAAAACATATTTCATTTTATCACAGTGATGTATTTAAATGAATTCTTTTACATGGTTTGAATTACATAACTGCGTGGGGTTGTAAGGATAGACAAATCACGCTCACAGCCTTTTTACATTATACTTAAACTTGAAAGATGCAGTTCTTGGGTTCTTATCAAAACGATTTTTGCATGTCCAACTGAACTTGAAATACATGGATTAGATCACTACTACCATGGGGCAAAGGCATCTTTCACTGGACAGGATACAATTTGGCTCTTATCAAAATGACCTTTGTGACCTAACCAAGATGCATCAGCTGACAAAGGTCTCAGAAGATCTAAGTTAAGGGGCTAGACATGAAAAAGCATATTAACACACACCATACAGAACTTTTGGTACAAACAGAATATTTGATTTCACAAGATGTTTCTCCAAAACCCTTAAATGAGAAAGGAAAGATTACCGGTTTCATCCAGTAACAACTTTTCTGCAGTTTTTCTCTGGTCCTCCTCAGACTTCAGACGTAATGTAAATACCTGTTATAAATAAGAAAATAAAATTGAAATAAGCTTTGTCTGAATTTTTTAAACAAAAAATAGCAAATCTTTTCTACATCTAGTTTAGTAAACAGATGCAATTTGGCTCTTATCAATATGCATCAACTGACAAAAGTCAATACAATTTCTCCTCAATAAAATTCATTTTCTACAGTAATGGAAATTTTCTATACTGGTGCATCATCCATTCAGCATTCAATGGCAAGAATTGTTTCAGTGATCACAAATAATCAGAAGTTTCAGCTGCTTACTGTATATACTCGCCTATAAGTCGGTTGTATTTTTTAAGGTTATTTTGTAGGAATTTGCCATTGACCCGCTTATAAGTCGGTACAAATTTTTGTCAGAATCGGTTGACAATTTCAAGTCAATGCTCTAGTGTTGTTTGTTTTTTTACCTATGTTTCAAAATATATTTTGAGAATAATTACAAGGTGCTCAATATCCAAGCCATATCTGTTTGGGGTTTGAACACAACCCTTGATCTATTATGGACAATGATCCCTTGTTTACCTACGCAATTATGGCCTCCTAATTACCAGTACCTGACACCGTGTTTACTTAGTGGCACATGGTTATTGTGGGGTTCCAGTATAATTCAATGTATCAACAATAGAGTTTTTAAGAGTCAAGAATGATGATCTAAATTATCTGTTAACAATATTCAATCTTTTATGAAATATATTTCAGCCGGTATACATATGAATATTTCAATATTAAATCGGATTCGTAATTCAATTTTACTGATAAACGATAGATTAGTTGAATTGAAAGTATTAGTTACCGGTATGTAAATAATTTTTGACAAGATAAAAATATGTAAATGCTTGTACTTTATACATAATTTTAAAATACATAAACAATACGTCTAGATATTTGTGAACAATAATCATTTGTGTGGTAGTCCATGATAATCGTCGGAGTTGTTTAAAAAACACTACATTACGCCGCCCAGAAAAATACCAATCTTCTTAGGATGCACCTATAAGTTTTGGACCAAAAATTGACTCCCAAAAATCCAACTTATAGGCGAGTATAAACGGTACTAGACAACTCAACAGATTATAATAAATTGGTCATTACATTTTTGAAGACCATTCTGCTTACTTTTAAAGAAAAATTATAATGTTAAAAATTGTTCACTATAAGGCCAATTCAACTTAATTAGTAGATTATCATCCAGGGTCAGCAAAAAGTATGGGGCGGGTGGGAGGATTTTATTTTTTAATTTTTATTTTCTGAGAAAAATATTATAGACAAACGAATTTTTTTTCAACAGATCCGCATCATTTAATGGCAGATGGATATCAATCTATGCTATTTTTCATACACTAATTCCAGGTTAAGCTTTAATTTAAGGATATAGAGGAAATATACCTAACTTCTTCAAGATTTACGTCTGTAAGAACGCGAGAAATTAAGAAAACCATATAGATCTATATTCTTCACGTGGCTTTTCCCGTTCCTATACCGGAAATGTAAACAAGAAGTGTAAATACCGGAGTCGGACATGAAAATATTCCGGAAATCGCAAGTTTCGCAAAATAAAAAAATTCGGGGCGGGCCAATTTTTGAGGGGCGGGTGGGGATGATAATCTATCAATTAAGTTGAATTGGCCTAACTTTTAAGAGCCTGAAATTTAATTTCCTTTTTTAACTGTCAAGTTTGCTTGACTGGGAAATCACACAAGACCTAGAAACTAATCAAATCTACAGACAGATGTGTTAAGACAACCAGATTTCAGTATCCCCCCCCCCCATTATTTCCCATTTTCTTGCAAGGGGTATAAGTCTGTTTTGGTGAAATCGAAGGTTGAAGTCCGTCATAATACACAAATCAGCAAAAGGCATGCATTATTATCTTTATTATCTGTAAAGGTGTTACATGTATATACGCACCCATGAAAACCGAGAGTTTTAACTTACATGCATAGGACTTCTCCTCATAAACTTCAAATCAAATTTTTTCATAGGCCTGAAAATTTAAACACAATTAATTTGAATAATCCTGTTCTCTAAGATTTTGAACTGTTTACCAAATAATTTAAGCAATGAAGTACATGTATCATGATTGATTTCACTGTATCAATCTTCTTGTCTTTTATGTAAGTAAATTTCACTTGTAGTTCGAAAACTTACCATGTTGCTATGAGAACAAAAATTCCATTAGGCGAGGAACTTGCACCTAAAATTTTTCTCATACCAACAAAGTCTGTTGTTAGAGTTGAAAACAGCAGTTCAATATCTACAAGCAAAAGTACATGCTAAATGGTGATACATATTTACAGCTTTTGCAATAATGCCCATACAAGTCACATTTAACATTAAAACTGTAAATAAACTCATCATCACATCACAGACCAAGGTAACATAATGCAAAGATCATCAGAGCAAAGAGCATCAGGAACTGCTTCACAGACACAATGGCCAGGGCCAAATAAATATCTAGTATTAACAAAGGTGTGTATCAGCAAATATACATGTAGCAAAACTTGTAGTAATTTCTGGTTATACCAAGCCAGATAATACATGAACTTTGAATGGCATACAGATGATTAATTACAGTACAATAACTGCAATTGTTATATTATAAGACTTCTATATAAATGAGATAAATCAGCTATATCATACACCAGTACTATTGTCACTACAGTACTATTGTCACCTTACAGTACCATTGTCACCCTACAGTAGTCATTCTACAGTACTATTGTCACCCTACAGTACTATTGTCACTCTACAGTACTATTGTCACCCTGCAGTACTATTGTCACTCTACAGTACTACTGTCACTCTACAGTACTATTGTCACCCTGCAGTACTATTGTCACTCTACAGTACTACTGTCACTCTACAGTACTACTGTCACTCTACAGTACTACTGTCACTCTACAGTACTACTGTCACCCTACAGTACTATTATCACTCTACAGTACTATTGTCACTCTACAGTACTACTGTCACTCTACAGTACTATTGTCACCCTACAGTACTATCGTCACCCTACAGTACTATTGTCACTCTACAGTACTACTGTCACTCTACAGTACTATTGTCACTCTACAGTACTACTGTCACTTTTCAGTACTATTGTCACTCTATAGTACTATTGTCACTCTACAGTACTATTGTCACCCTACAGTACTATTGTCACTCTACAGTACTGTCGTCACTTACAGTACTATTGTCACTCTACAGTACTGTTGTCACTCTACAGTACTACTGTCACTCTACAGTACTATTGTCACTCTCAGGGCCGTCAATCTACCTGAATTGGGTCCGATATTCGGCCCCATTCCCAATCCAAGAAAGTGCCCTTTTTTCCCAATTTATAAGTAAAAAATTTCCAACTCGACCAACCCTCGAACTCGGAAAAAAAAATAAATAAAAAAAACAAAACAAACAAACCAAAACTCAAAACGCTGTATCGTGTTTATCTTTTCGGCGTATCGTGTTTATCTTCTCGGCGTCTAAATGACCGAGATGCGTTTTATTTGAAGCGTTTGAGCGGTCCTGATGATACAGCAAATTGTACTAGGAGAATTTGTTTAACAGAGCTAATATAAAACATTTAACTTTTAAGAATTTAGGTATTACATTATGTACATGCTACAGCGTGTTTTGTGTTCTCGCAAGTAAAAAGTGATCAGTACGAAATCGCGTACGAACTGATGAAAAAAAAAAGTCGCACAATGCGAAGTATTACAGGAAAAAAATTGATCAAAAATCAAAATCGAAATGCAAGCGCAAATTCTAACCATTCTGTAAGTTTCCCAATTTTGTTCAAAATGACGCTAATTTTCCCAATCTCAAGGGTCCCGGTCCCTGTACCAAAATATACTGTGACAGCCCTGACTCTACAGTACTATTGTCACTCTACAGTACTATTGTCACTCTACAATGTGTTACATTTCATCCCCTCATGTATTTTCTAAAAAGGAAATTTATTTTTCATATTTACAATCTATTTTTGTTTCTATTACAATTCCTAGCTGTTAAAACAAACATAGTACATGTATATTTATAAAGATTTGTACGAACATTCTTCACATAACTGTATCGCATTCACAAGGAAATGGCTATCATTACAATTGGTAAAGATATATATAGAAGGCAAAAACATTGGAAACGTAAATATCAAAATGTAACCTTCTCCATTCAGTGATGGTCGACAAATCTGCAATTGCCCTTCCTCTGATGACATCACAAAGGAATCTTCCGTGACAAATAAGCCTACAATACAAGAAATATTGTCTTACATATGTACTTCTTCACAGTTAAATGTCGTTCCACTCTCTTCAATCTGAGTAAGTTTGATTCACTTAAAATTGTGGTCCAAATTTTCTGACTTTTCAATTTAGCTTGCTTTCAACTAAAATGTGTACAGTACACGACACAAGTTTTATGAATGTTCCACGCAACGCGGTGGAACAAATTTGCCCCAAACACGGTGGAACTTTAGAATTGTCGGCACCTTTGAAGTCCTATTTTTTCCGCGTGAGTCAGACATTGAAGTCCATGGAGGATCTCCGTGGATGCCACCTCGCATCTCCGTGGATGTCACCTGTACCTCCGTCGATGCCACCGTGTACCTCCGCGTGATAAAACAAAGAAATAATTTCCGAAATGATCCACCCTAAAAACCTTTTCCCTTGGCCAGCATGCATGCCCCCCACCCCATTAATTATTTAGAAATTAGCTATCAATCATTCAATTCTTGTAATTATTGTTTAATGATACGTTGGTGTTTTCGGCACATATCCGTATGTAGACTTCCCTGGAGACGTTCACACCTTTTTATGAAATGCCCAAATTCTCGACATCCTGTATATAAACACCTATGTTATTCCCACCACTTGTTGGTACCGTATTTTGCCGAATATAATACGCAGTGGTGTTTAATACGCACCCCCACTTTGAACCTAAAAGTTGGTGAAAAAACGCACTTCGGGTGTATAATACGCAGCAAAAATTTTGACCAAGCGGTAATCTTTATTTTATACTTAGTGTTAATTTTCACTTAATATTTCTGCAGAAATAATGAATTCTAAACAACGCACAATAATTTGCAAACTTTTTGAGATGAGGTCTACATCGCGGTAATCTTCAATGAGACTCTTCAGGGAAATATCAACAAAGCACGAGATTTTGTAGCATTAAAGTCTTAACTGACTCGATATTTCCTTTGTTGAAACTTAAAATCAATCAAATAGCCGATGTTATAAAAATAAAATTAAACTATCGCTTATTTTACTGTAATCAACACACCATGGTAGGTACAAAGATGCAAATTATCAACTCCTCGTTAACTACGATGACTATTAAAATGTGTGAAAAAAAATTTTGTTAGGTATTTCTTTACCCGGAGGGGGTATCTAACAAAAGTACAGTGTACACAACAATGGCTTCGTAAAACACACGCTTTTACGCAAGAATAGTTATTTCAAAGATTCAAATTAGTATTTCATTAAAAATTAGGCCTATTCATAAAACTTACAGTAAACCAACTTTTAGCAAGTGACAAAATTATTTTCCAACAATTTTAGCATGTGACAAGGCATTATTGTGTACACATGCTTTCAATAATGGCGGCATGTGATGTAATGAATAGTCAGATCCAATGCAATTTGATTGGCTGTTTGTTTCATGATAATTGAATTATTCAGATATTGTAAGTATATATATCACATTTTCTGCAATTTTACGTTTCTGTAGTAATTTTCTTGAGGTCGAATTTTCTAGTTAATAAATAGGTGAACGTGAAAAGGCGTACAGTATCCGAAGCCTTGGTCTTTGAGTGAAATATTACACTACTTAATCGCCGAGTTTCATCTGGAAAAAAAGGTCAAAAACCTATTGTGGTATATAATATGCACCCCTTTCTGGCACAAAAATATTCTCTAAAAATAGTACGTATTATATTCGGCAAAATACGGTACTTTGTTTCACGGCACGTGCAGCACAATTTCCCCAAATAAAAGAAGGGTCATGAACAACGACAATCACATGCCAGTAATTTCAATTTGATAAATAGCAGTTCAAAGAAATGTGTACCATATGCAGTGGTTTATTTTTAACGTAAGGTTTTCATTGTAATTAGGAATAGGTGATTAAGGTCTGCTATATACATGTTTACATTGGAGATGAATTTCATTATGTACTCAACTGTGATGCAATGTGAGCAAAGAATCAAATTTTTATTACCTAAACAAATAAAAATTAAAAATATCTTTACTTTTAAACAAACCTTTAGAAAACTCCGTACTTTCATTAAGAAAATAAGAAAATAAAATGTGCTCTCCTACCTAGAATGCCCATACTTCACATTAATAATAACACGTTTTTTTCTTACTAACTTGATAAATACTACATTACACGCATGTATTATTTACTAAATGTATATGTAACAGCTTTTTGTCTTTATATTTTTGTATACCATTGCATAATGGTGATGAAATCCAATAAATTGAATTGAGTACATGTATTCTTGAAATATCACAAAGTATACAGTTGACAACGACTGAAATAAAAATGCAGACGTTTTCTCGTTTCTTCAGTGACTCACAAACTTGCGCGTCTTCTGAAAGTTGTAAAACAAACGTACTAGGTTTTGGTCAGTTATAACATAATACAGGGGTAAAATTCATCTCATCTCCGCTAGCAATGGGTTTTGGGTCAACTGTGCCTTCGTGGACGAATAATCTTGGCTAGCGAAGATGGAAAAAAAAAAATGCCTAGATAGTCCGCTTGCATTAACATGTATTATGAAGGTGAAATCGAAGAATTATCCAGTAAATCTCTCTCTCTGTTGCTTTCATTATCTAATACATTTAAATTCTAAAATGATTTCATATAGCAATTAAAGATTTTAATAATCGACAGCGTATATGATTAAAAGCAAATAATCGTTAAGTCATTTCTGTTTATATTGATATTAGTCTTTTTTTCAAGAACTAGTTGCATTTGACACCCAGGATTTACATCCTTAAATATTGATTACAAGCATGTAGAATCGGAGAGGGTGTAATTTGAAAGCTTGAAAGTTAAGGATTTAGCCTTGTAGCTTGTAGCGACCTACCCACTGCACGATTTAAGAAATTGAAGTCGGAAGGGGGAATTGAGACAGTTTCAGACTACTATGCTATGAATGTAATGTAATCTATATCATACATAACTAAAGACTTTGCTTTCCATACAAAGAAATTAAATGAAAAACTTCCATTTCTAAATCCATGAGAAACAATGTAAAAAATACATTCCTCATTACCTGTAACAGGAAAATCGTGCAGTCCCAGATGAGAGGTTCGCTTTGTTACTGCTGCGGTCTTGCTGTTAATCACGAATGACAATATATGGATATCCTTGGACACAACAAAAAGCAGTGAATCCTGACAAAAAGAACAAAACAACTGTAAAACTCAGAAACAACATTATACGACAAGCAGGGCCTCATTGTAAGCTTTTGTCAGTACGACAGTGCTCCAAGTCACATCCGGTATCAGGTCGCAAAATGGCGACCTATAAATATTTCTGGTCGCCATTTTCAAATTTCTAGTCGCCATGTTCAAAATTTCTACTCGCCATGGTAAAAGACTTTGTAAATAAGACCTACAAGTTTTTTTTTAATTTGAATATCTTTAAAGAAAAAAATCTACACCCATGTATGCATTTTGTTTGTTTTATTTTGAAATTGAATAGAAATGTGCTGTGAAACATGCTGGATGCTAACAAGTCAAGTATTTGCTCTGGCAAAAGTTGTTTTGCATTGGGCCATCCTGTATATTTTACAGTACGCTTCTGGGGAAGAAAACCCAGCGTTCCACACAAGGATTTGCTTTAAAGTCCTCAATAAGTGGGCCTTCACTGCTTATGCGAATAAGAGCTTCTACTTTTGTTGGATCTTTGGCTGAACAATCAGTACCAACATCAATAAGAACACTACATCCCAGGTTTGTAATTGTCTGTGAAAATTAGCAGCAACAGTTGTCCCACACGACTTACTGCTAATAATGCAGTCACGGACAAAGACGTGTCTCTTACTGTTTCTGTGAAGAGTCACACTTCCACATTTAAAAGATGCACACCAGGTCGTGGTGAAATCGTACAATGGGTGTCCAGAAATGGTGGATGTTGCTGGCTGATTGGCCTCACAAATTCTGCAAAACATTTTGCAATCTCTGTATATCAACCACGAAAATTCCTTCAGCCATTAGGACTGGGGTTTTTCCTTTACTTTTGCATTTTTCTTTAGACACAGCTACGGCATCTTTTAATGCAGAACTTTCTCCGTGTGATTCTTGAATTTCTTCGTTACATGTACTAGGCTGAGGCTTCTACTTTTTACTAAGTTCAAAGTGCTTTTGCTTTCAAACGCTGTTTTGACCAAGACTGAAAAATGTTTATTCAGATTTCCGATCCCGATTTCTAAATTTTACTGGATGCCCAATTTTTTTCCACTCGCAAAAATGCGACTTAAATATAATCTCTAATCGCAAAATCGATTTTCTGGTCACAAATGCGACCGTTTTACTCGCAACTTGGCCCCATCCTACCCTCGGGGGTCATGAATTTTTTAAACTTGGAGCACTGTACGAGCTGTTGTGACCTCGACCTTTGACCTCCAAATCTACTGGTGTCTTGCTCTTTCAGACCTCTATGACAAACATAGTGTGCTGGTTGAACAGTACTTAAAGATCAGTGATTTTTCAACATTTTCCAAAAGAGTCCTGTGGCTTTCAAATTGGAGAAAGAGTCAACATTTTGGTCAAATTGGAAAAACCTAGATAAATCAAACACAGATTGATGTCATTCTTCTTTTATTTTACATATTTAACTTTTTTTCCCCCCTAAAGCTCTTAAATTTTTTTACTATTCTTTCTGAATCACCTAGAATTGATGCGTCTTTGTCATGTCTTACATAAACTATTCACATTGAACTTATTTTTTAACAAATACATTTTTCACCAGTTTTTATTATCGAGAAAAGTGCAAGTTAAATTGGGGGGAAAAATTGGTAATTTTTGGGAGGGGAAAGGACCGATATTTGGACCTAAAATGGGTCTTTAAAAATCACAGAAGATAGTGAAATACAACTCTTTTCTGTATGCTACATTGACTTTAAAATTTACAGATGTCTCCCACTGTTTTAGTTAAAAAATACTGGATATATTGCATCACATATAAAAGGGACAACAGACACAATAACCATTATAAGGTCCCTACAAAAAACACAACTTATAAATCCCTACAAAAAAACACTACTTTTAACATCATCAAAATGTATGCAACATTACATGTTTACAAGCAAAAACAATTAACCTACCAAAACAGTTGGAGTCTTTAAATTGATGACAATAGATACCTCTGACATTAGTTTCCAAGCAATACAGCCAACTCTGATGAGATCTTCTTCTTCATGAATGACAGTCGTGGACTTGGTGGTGACTTGTCTCTTATCCACCGACAAATATATCACTTGACCGGACTGGTAGCCAACAACTAGACCATCTGTGAAACACGAGGCTATCATAAGTCTGAGTTACTCATCTGGGATTGCAAAGTTTCCTAGTAAACTTATTGAAAAGATGCCTTGTCATGCTATGCCAATCAGAATTTAGGGCAGATAATGAAATTAAGACCAAAAAAAAACCCCCCCAAAACAAATGACCACTTCCATTAGAACATCTGTAACTGAATGGTGACTGCATGTGCAGCCTGGTTAAGAGGTTGATTTTTTCAGGCAATCAAAAGTCATTACTATTATATTTTGGTATGGCTCCTCAAAAAATAAAGAGGGAAAAAAATTCCAACAACAAGATGTGTTTGTAATGGCAACAAAGGTAAAAATCTAACGAGTAACAGACAGACAGGTCAAAATCTAACGAGTAACAGACAGGCCAAAATCGAAGATTACAAGGGCATTAACTGTGGGCTAGGTGTAGACTCCTGGTGAATATCCAACTGTAATAATGTAATTGTTCATAGATGACACCAACACTGCCAAGCGTGGATAATGAAAACGAAGTGATGACTAGAGCTCACATTAGTCTAAAGCCAGGAAATAGTTATTATTACAGTAGAGTCTATAATAAAACATTTGTAACACTTTCAAAAGATACCATTTCTTCAATCTGAATTTCATAAACTGTGATCCCTTATCAATATCTCACCAATTTTTAATCCTTCAGTAGAAAGACAAATTGTTCATCATAAAAAGGTATTTCTATCACATGTGTAATATTTGAGTAACAGTGAACCCACCTTTTTCATTGGAGGTTCCAGGACACCAACACAAAGTCGATGGGATGGACGACAGGGGCTGTGTTTCACTAACAACTACGACATCACTTCTAAAAGACACAAAATATATATACTATAGGCACATGTGCTTCTCCCTGATATCAGTAAACAACTATGCATGCTTCAATATTGACTTTATTAAAACATAAGGACCAATAGCTTCATATAAAAAGGGAATCATCTATCCACTTTCATTGAATACAGCAGGTGTCAGAGCTGAAATAAATACCAACAAGAAGCCAATGGGCCACATCGCTCACCTGATTCACCTTGGTCCACATCTAAAGATTTTTCCTACATATTCTCACGTAAAACTTTGATCCTATTGTGGCCCCAACCTACCCCTGGGGCCATGATTTTTACAGAATTGAATCTGCAATATGTCAGAAAAACTTTCATGTAAATGTAAACTTCTTTGGCCCAATGGTTCTTGAGAAGATATTTTAAACATTTTCCCTATATATTAGTATGTAAAACTTTGATCCCCTATTGTGGCCCCATCCTACCCTCGGGGGTCATGAATTTTATAAACTTGTATCTGCACTATGTCAGGAAGCTTTCACGTAAATATCAGCTGTTCTAGCCAAGTGGTTCTTGAGATTTTTAAATGACCCACCCTATTTTTGTATTTTCGTGATTATCTCCCCTTTGCACTCTGAACAAACTTCAATCCCCTTGACCCAAGGATGATTTTTCACTACCTGTTTTAAAGAGTCAGGTCCGTCGCAGCCAAGACTCGAACCCCGGCCTTCTGCATCCGGCGCGAATGCTCTAACCTCTAGACCGCGGCGGTCACTGACTTTGAACACAGAGGAAGGAGGATCTTTAAGTGTACACTTTGGAGCACAGAAGATTCATGATCTTAGCTGTTTCTAATACCAAAATAAGAGGACCTCAGGGGTTTAATTTTTTAAACGAGGATTCAAGTTCCCAGCTTTTTCTGTTTTTTCAGTCTAAAGCCTGATTTTTCTTTTCATACTTTAGGTGTTCACTCAAGCTAATTAAAATCAGATCCAAAATACGCTCACAATCGCTACAATAGGATCTGACAGAACCCAATAGGGGATCATGTCTGCATGACCTTTCGCTGGAAATATTCATGAGAGCTATTAGCCAGTCAGATTGCATCATACAGACAATGATGGCTATTTAGGCAGTTCCCGGCAATTCGTAAACAAATTGCACTAATTTCTCTCCCACGAAGTTTATTTCACACTATAAAATTGTATTTTTTCTTATACGGAATTTTAAACTTGGGCAGTAATGCCTAATCTATTCCGTCCATACAAACAACAAAACGTACGATGTAAAATACACCCAGATTAATTAATTGTATGCTGCGATTTATGTATGAATAAGGATGGGTGCGATTTGATAGTTTTCAAGATGTTTACTTAATTAAAGGGACTGGTTCACGATTTTTGATGAAAATATTTTTCATTTTTGATGTTAAACATTAAAAATATAACTCATTTAATGTTGACAGCCAAAAATTTGACCTTCTGAATGCCAAAAAGCAATATTTTAGCCTTAAATCTGTGTTATGTAAACAAAGACTCGAGTCTTTTTATGTAAACAAACAAGCAAGTGAAATTTTGATTTTGTAATATAATGCATCTTAATTTTGCATAGTCACAAATTTTAACTTTTAGATGACACATTTTACCCCAAAAATGCTTGAAATGTGAAAGGTATAATAAATTTAGATTGATATTCATTTCTTTTGAAAATTTTGTAAACAATAACATACCGCAATCTTTGTTTACAAAACAAATAATAAACTCTCTAAAATGAGCTTCTGTGATAATATATAACCTTAATTTTCATGTGAAATAATGCAAACACAATAGACAGTAGATTTTGATGATTAAAAGTGAAAAACAAAATTTTGGGGAAAATCGTGAATCAGTCCCTTTAACGCGAGGAATATAACGCCAGTTGACGTAAACAGTGCATTGTGACGTTACATCTAGCTGCGATGTGTTTTCTTTCATACCAAAACAATCGCAGTAATTTTTCTTGAATTGTGAACACTGATGATTTCATAGGCAATGCACCGATTGGCTACCATAAAGTTCACATGAACATGACCACTAATCGGGTTATGTCAGATCTACTTACGCAGAGTATACAGCGCAGATATATGACTGATTTTAACAAGATGTACTGTGAGCAATGCTCACTAAGAATACCCCCCCCCCCCCCCCTTACCCCAATCTCCCAAAGGGTGTTGTTAATAGGTATAAATTACCTCTTTCCTGAGTGTAAAAATATGGTATGCATTTGTAGAAGAAAATGGAAGATATAGTCCGAACACAAATCCATGGCATAAACCTATAATTTTGACCTTGAGATCAAAGGTCAAGGTCATGAATGTACATGACACATAGTCTCATGGTGATACACCCATGTCTTATGGTATGACTATGTCAAAACCCTATAATCAATTTTGACCTTGAGGTCAAAGTTCAAGGTCATATACAGGTCATGAAGGTACTCGACACATCGTCTCATGGTGATACACTCATGTGTCAAATATGGTATGCCTATGTCAAAGAACAAAGAAGTTATGGCCCGGACACGAATCCATTGTAAAAAAAACCTTTAATTTTGACCTTGAGGTCAAGGTCATATAGAGGTCATGAAGGTACTCGACACATCGTCTCATGGTGATACACTCATGTGTCAAATATGGTATGCCTATGTCAAAGAACAAAGAAGTTATGGCCCGGACACGAATCCATTGTAAAAAAAACCTTTAATTTTGACCTTGAGGTCAAGGTCATATAGAGGTCATGAAGGTACTTGACACATCGTCTCATGGTGATACACTCATGTGTCAAATATGGTATGCCTAAGTCAAAGAACAAAGAAGTTATGGCCCGGACATGAATCCATTGTAAAAACCTTTAATTTTGACCTTGTGGTCAAGGTCATATGGAGGTCATGAAGGTACATGACACATCGTCTCATGGTGATACACTCATGTGTCAAATATGGTATGCCTATGTCAAAGAACAAAGAAGTTATGGCCCGGACACGAATCCATTGTAAAAAACCTTTAATTTTGACCTTGAGGTCAAGGTCATATGGAGGTCATGAAGGTACATGACACATCGTCTCATGGTGATACACTCATGTGTCAAATATGGTATGCCTATGTCAAAGAACAAAGAAGTTATGGCCCGGACACGAATCCATTGTAAAAAACCTTTAATTTTGACCTTGAGGTCAAGGTTATATAGAGGTCATGAAGGTACTTGACACATAGTCTCATGGTGATCTACCTGTGTGCCAAATATGGTATGCCTAAGTCAAAGAACAAAGAAGTTATGGCCCGGACACGAATCTGCACAGACAGACAGACGGACGGACAGAGTGATTCCTATATACCCCCCAGAACTTCGTTCGGGGGGTATAACTAGATTGGGTGTTTGCTAAGAGTTTTTGTGTTTCTTAGCTCATCATTTTTCATAACTGTGTAATTGACGTTTGGCAATAACAGGCACTGTTCCAATTTATATATCATTGATTGATTGATGTTTTCCGCCACACTCAACAACTTTTTAGTTATCTGGTGGCGCCCAGTTTTTATTGGTGCAAGAGAGAACCCAGATACAATGTACCCGGGAAGAGACCACCGACCTTCCGAAAGTAAACTGGGAAACTTTCTCACTTACCGACGCGAGCGGGATTCGAACCCACATCGACAGAGGTGAGAGGCCGTGTGATTTTGAAATTTTAATTCAAGTAAAGCGTACCAAAAATTCAGCTGCATATCGAAGGTCATTAATATTGATGAGGATGTTCTTTAATACGATTAAAACTGAATCTTAACAAATAAATTTGCTGGAAACTTTTTAAAGTTTGAACTACAGAGTACACTTACTTTGAACACAAAGGCGTGAGGATTTTAAGCAGGTGTATAGCTCCGCTTTTCATGGCCACCGCCAATATGCAATACTTCACATCATCAAAGTTACACAGTGGGGACCAGGCAACATCTACAACAGACATCAAAAACTACACACCATAACAGATAATATTAGTGTCACAACACCTTACATGTAATAATAGCCACGACAACAGTGTGAAAATTAGTGGCTATATAGCCAGCCAAAGCGGACAAAATAAATATTCACTATCATCAATCATTTATGACTAAATACAAGCAGTGCATGTTTAAGTATGCATTACACAATGCAGTAGTAAATACTAACTTAAACTTCATCAATTTTAGAATTTGTATATGATCACATTATGATGACTAAATCTGTCTGCCTATTTACAAGCAGTGATTGGGATAAGCATGCGCCCTGCGCCATAGTCGCATTAGATTAAAAAATGGTGCATAGAATATTGAAAACACTGCACCGATGTGGCGCATATCGTTGATATACCTAGTTTGAGCTTTTCCCCACTGACTTTGTAGATATTTGAACTTTTCAACTTTTGAGCTGATCCCCTCACTTAATCTATATTGATTAAGTGCTTAAAAAATCTTTATCGCTATTAATGCTTAATATATAATAGTCCAACTTTACGTTCTTATAAGCACAAGTATGACTTAAGATTTCCTCCTGACGAAGGGCAAACTTTCTTTAATTTTCGCCAGTACTGGCAGTAGACACAGTTGGAGCAGAAGGAGACGAAGCGAAAACATCAAAACAGACAATCACGACGAGAATCCTAACTTTGGCAAAATTTAACACAAATAATAAAACTAAAGTTACCTATGGCAATACAGTTTGTCAGTAGTGTTTGGATCACAATTTACAGATCTCTCGGACTCGTCATTTTAAAGCGTCGCATAAAAATTTCAATATGGCGCATTCATTTTAGAAATGTTCCACTGACACTAGCTGGTAACGTGCCATTGTCACATTTAGCAATTCGCTTATCCTAATCACTGTACAAGTGGAAATACACTACTTCCATCTGACTAGTTTCTAGTGAAACTAGAATTTTGTTTTCCAGCAATATGGGGTAATCTATTGCATAATTGAACGACAAAACTGATTTTGCAGAAATTACCCCATCAGGGCCATATATTGACTTTTAAATCATTGTAAAACTTTTACATACATGAAAAGTCTATATTGAATGCTTCAGGAACAAGTATAATACAAATGGCATGCTCTCCTCTTAACTTTTAAATCATTGTAAAACTTTTACATTCATAAAAAGTCTATATTGAATGCTCCAGGAACAAGTATAATACAAATGGCATGCTCTCCTCTGCTGAAATGTTGTTTATGTAATCTTTGTTTTCCCACCATTTCTCCCCTTTTCTAACGTATGAATTATCTCTAACTTTCCCTTTCAACGAAATATCTCCTTAAATTTGGCCATAGCTGATGAGAGCAATCTGAGGAGAATCAATATAAGATATTTACATCGCCATATAAAAATCAAATTGATATCGCTGAAATACCACATTTCGGAAAACAGAGGCACGGTTCCGCATTCACTTTTGATTGTGACCTAGAACAATGATAAGACTAACTTAAATGGTACATGCATTCAATATACTTACCTACTACAAACATGTTGTAGCAGACTTCCTTGAATTCACTGAATTTCATTTCCTCTGACACTCTGTCTTTAAATCTTTCAAACAACAAGGACTGCATATCAATCACCTAAATCAAGTACAGTGGAGCCTCGTTAATCCGGACGCTTTGGTTCCCAGCAAAATCGTCCGGATAAATGAAGCATCCGGATAATTGAATCGCATATTTTCTATCTTTACACAAGTAACCATTATATGCCTACTTTATTGATGCATAGTGAATTAAACAGATTCTATAATTGGATTTGACCATTTGCATTAGTAAATAAATTATGATAATGTTAACATTTACATGTATTTCAAAGC
Source organism: Ostrea edulis (assembly GCF_947568905.1). NCBI lineage: Eukaryota > Metazoa > Mollusca > Bivalvia > Ostreida > Ostreidae > Ostrea > Ostrea edulis. Next base: position 68,729,020 of record NC_079165.1, read on the forward strand.
ACTAAAATTTAATGTACGTGTTCAGTGTATTTGCCTGTGCTTACATTGTGCATATATATGAGCCCTACAAATAAATATACAAAACTGTGTACCGTATGCACTAAAACAAATAATGAAGCACTTTATGAAACTATAAGTAAATAAATCATTAGTATCTAACATAATCATTTAAACTTCAAACATTTCATCACACTTTTACTTCTTAAAGAGGCCGGTAATTTCCATCTGTCACGATTCACGGATTCGGCGGTCTGTTAAAACAATCTTAATCGTTCAAAGTTGATATAAGAATTTCGTGATTATCATGTCAGTTGACAACATACTTTAACCAAAATTCAATCTGCCAGAGTTTATATTTCTTATTCTATAATTATCCAAGACAGTATCTGGAGAACAAAATCATTTAAGCTCCTAATATCAAGACCTACTACTGCTTTGATCTAGCCACGCGCATCTATTATTTTCATGATGCGATAATAACGGAACAAAACTCGGGTGAAACTAACATTACGGGTACATACAAAATTTAATTGTCATTTTCCTTAAAATGGTAATTTTCTCACTTCTACCCAGAGTTTAAAAATTCGAAAGCAATAAAGCTCTTATACAACATCGTAACAAGAATCAATCGTACACAGGTACATTCTACATGCGTGACATTCTAAACGTTAGAAATTTACTACATGTACATGTGCTTGAACATTCATGTATATTTCACGTCATTAACAATCTGTACCTCTTTCCATTTCTTCTTATCATTCCCTTTTACATAAATATTCAGTCTGTGGTCCCCAGTCACAGCTGCTAAGGCACACCTACAATATATACAGAAATTATTATCAGGGGTTTTCCTACCATTTTCAAACTGGGTCCAGGATCCGTAGAATTGGGAAAATTGATGCATAAAATGTTGAACTTAGGGAAAATATGAAAAGTATTACCTTGTGTTTATTTATCAATAAAAGTGAAGAAAAAAAATGTTGTGATGCATTTTAATGTTCACTCTGCATAACATGGTATACATTGATAGCAAAATCTTTGTCAAAGATCTCATTCCTTTCTGTCTAAAGAAAATTCTAATTAATATCTAAATGCATTATATTCAAATTCTACACATGTAGATAACAGAAACCATTTTATAAGAATATTTCCATCAGGTAATTTTATTCATATTGACCTTTTACTAATTTCAATTCAAACATTAGTTTTCGCTTTTTTAAAATTGAATTAGTTAAAACAAGTCCATTTTAAATCGAATTTATCTAGTATATTTTGATGTATTTGCCCGTGTTTTGATTTAAACAGAGTTTAACATACGAGATCGAGTCAATAAGTAACTAGCCTATCCCATTTCCGATTGACCAAGACGGTCACGATTTCTGTGACTTGTTTCAATACATGTTTTATACCTGGGTACAAAACTGTACACGTATCGAGTCATTCTTTAGTAAGATATTGAATGTCAAACATGGCTAGTGATGCAAAGGCATGCTTTTCATCTAAAGTTGAGTACTGTGATATAATTCGGTACCTGCATTTAAAAGGTAAAACAGGCAAGGAAATACACAGCAAGTTAGCCGATGTTTATGGGTCTTCTGCACCATCTCATACTCAGGTTAAATTCTGGGTAGGGGAATTCAAACACAATAGATCGTCTTTAGAAGGGCTGCAAAATTTAGACATATGCTCGGTGCTTACGGCCTTTGAGCAGGGAGGGATCTTTATCGTGCCACACCTGCTGTGACATGGGACCTCGGTTTTTGTGGGCTCATCCAAAGGTCTTTGAAATTGTGTAACATAATTAAAATCAAACTTACTAACCAAGTAAACAGTCTACGTTACGTGCTTTGAACAAATCGTCAAATTATCCATGTGAATCAATGAAAAACGAATACAAGCATTTTATAGGATATAGTATGGATTAATAGTGTTCAACATGAATATACATGTAGATTTCTATTAAGTACAGCTTCATAAATGTTTTTACAATCAAACATTATCGGAAGATTAGGCAGTTCACAAGTGCCACTCGATGTTATTTGTAGTTTTCCGAGGAATGCCGATTGCTTTATACAATTCTGCACTTTCAGTATTTTACAGGAAAAGAAATCAAGATCAAATATTTTTGACTCTCTATGAATGGAATTTTACACAGACAACTTGCTTGGGAAAAAACGATTGTAAATTTGGAAAATATCGGTGATTTTCTATTTTGGAATGGGTCAATTGACCGGACCCAAAATTAAGCCAGGAAAACCCCTGAAATTACACAATAGGTCTAAGTTTTCAGACAAACAGAATATACATTTTTCAAATATTGATTCACAATTCATCATTTTGTACAACTTTCGTATTTCAATCATACAATTGATTTGTTTTTCTTTCACTCAAACGGGTATCACCTGTCAACAGGTTACTATTTATCTGCTAGACGTCTGCTAAATATTCCTTACACATTTACGTTATAATGTGCTCAAATGTCACCCACATTAATAGATTCATCCAACTAATTCATGTACACATCCTGTAATGTACCTTCCCATGGTGTCCACACCTCTGGCTGACCAATGGGCCCTCACATAACCAAGACAAAGAACTTGACCTTTCAGGTAAGGGTGCAATGGGTGGTCAAGAAATAACTCCTGCACTTCATCTACAAAAAATATTTGAAGAGACATTAAAATGAAATGAAAAGATGGATCTGTAATTACTTCAATAAACTTTGCTCTATAATCTAATAATGTTACGAGTGCAATACTTCTTTATAACATCAGATTTATAAGACAACAGTAAATTTTCACCTGCTATCTACAAATTCCAACTAAAGCAGTTAAATTTGTACTAACAGATTTCTCAAACATTTCTGGTATATTCAAAACATCACATGTTCATACACCATATTCATATAATCTCCTACAATTCAGAGTTATGGAAGGACCAGTCTTCATTCTAGTTTCCTCTAAGAGGGTTAATTTTTCAGGTGGGAAGGGGGAAAATTCATTGTGACAAAAAAAAAATGAGTATGTCCTTGAAAACATTTTCCATATATATCCACATGTAGAATTTGTTCCCCTATTTTGGTCCCACCCTACCCCCAGGGCAATAGTTGAACAAAATTTAATCTACTTTTATGTCAGGAAGCTTTCATTAAGATTTCAACTTTTCTGACCCTTCCTTTGAACAAACTTGAATTCCCTTTAATCAAGGATGATTTCTGCCAAGTTTGATTGAATTTGGCCCAGTAGATCTTAACAGATTTTAAAAGATGCCACAAAATTTTCTCTAATCTTCAAAAATGGTGTGGCACTTCATTTGAACAAACTTGAATTCTCTTTACCCATGCAGGCTTTGTGGCAAGTTTGGTTGAAATTAGCCTAGTGGTTCTGGAGAAGTAAAAAAATGACAGACACATGCCTGACAAAACATGATAAGGAAAGCTCTCATGCAAGTTAAAATCACAGTAAATGATAGTTGGAAAATAATCCACTAGCTAAAATTTGCTAGCAGCAAAAAAGTCAATTTCGATCCCTGCTTTTTGTATAATAATTTACAAATTCAGTTTTAACAAGCTTTAAATATGTATACTGTATCATAAATATTTTCCAGCAAAAAATCAATTTCAATCACCTTCTGAAAAGCTGCTTGATTCCATTTTCCACGATTTAAAAACTTCAATTGGAAGTCTTGTAACATTGTTTGAATCTTTTGGGCGTGGAACCAATGACTTGTTGTAGTGAATGTTCTTATCCAGTTGAAGAGGTGAATTGTTCATTTCCTAAAAATATATCACAATAACATGAATCTTGATGAAGTTTTCAACAAACTTGAATCTGCACTATGTTGGGAAGCTTTCATGTAAACATTAATAGCCCAGTGGTTCTTGAGAAGAGGATTTTTAAAGATTTTTTTTATATATTTGTAGGGAAAACTTTATCCCCTATTGTGGTCCCATCCTAACCCTGGGGCCATGATTTTAACAAACTTGAACCTGCACAATGTCAGAAAGCTTTCATGTAAATTCCTACTTTCCTGGCCCAGTGGTTGTTGGGAAAAATATTTCCCCCTATATATTTGCATGTAAAACTTGACCCCTATTGCAGCCCCATCCTACCCTCATGCTTCATGATTTTAACAAACTTGAATTTGCATCAAGTCATTAAGCTTTCATATAAATTTCAGCTCTTTGGGCCAAGTGGTTCTTGAGAAAAATATTTTTAAATTACCTACTGTATTTTTTGCATTTTAGTTATCACTGTAGATCTAGTTGTATTCAATTTTAGCTTCAAATCTACGCATTTGGCGATTTCAAAATCGTTTTGGAGTGATTCTACAATTTACTGCTACATTACGGTTATATGGGAGGCATTCTAACAGTGGTGAGGGCCTGTCCCGAGAGACAGTTAGATTATTCTAATTTGGGAATTTAAGGCCTGTAGACTTTTGATAAAATGTATAACTCTTGTGACCAAGTCATGAGTATACGCGTTAGTTAATGCATTGTCATGGTTAAGTCAATTGAGTACTGACATCATAAGTTTTCGTAATCAATATGTCGGTCCGATGGACGAACAGACAAATGAAGGTTTGGCGCCCTTTCCCGTCAAAAAGTTTTAACTTTGCACTATATTTTGATTTTGTACCATAATTATTATGCCTCTCTCTGTACAAACTGAAATCCTGTTATCTTCACTCCATTCTACTGCATCAAGGCAAAATATCTGGTCTGCAAATTCTGCACTCGCAGTTCTCCTTTCCTCGCACCCGATCATGCTCCTCGTCGCTTTAAATTTAAACTGGTTCCTTCTGAGTTAGGCCACTAATGAAATCCCAACAAAGGAGTTCATTGGTTATATTACACAAAAATAGCCAATCAATAAACGTGTTACAAAGTGAACATGATTCACGTTCCCACGTGGGAGGCCATGTGGATTTGTTTACGTTTTGTAATGGAGTTTAAATTTAATTTCTTCGATCCACAAGACTTAGTGACGAAAACAGAAGAGACTGAAGATAGTAAGTATATTCTTAAAGAGTATCTACTAACGAAAATATAACAGCAAATGTAGTACATGACACATGTTACTCAATGAATGGCCCGGGGTACCTAATCCGAGATTCCTCTGACGAATATATTATATGTTGAAACAGAGATCTCAGTACAACTATATAGCTCTTCCTGGCAGTGTTATATATATATATATATATATATATATATATATATATATATAGAGAGAGAGAGAGAGAGAGAGAGAGAGAGAGAGAGAGAGAAAGAGAGAGAGAGAATATTAGTACATGCTAAAATCCATATTGATATGTTACAGTACATTCGTTAGAATAATCTAAAGTGTGTCTCGGGACAGGCCCTCACCACAAACCGGATCCGTAGGACATTATCAATTTAACGAAAGAACATTCTATTCTATCTAATGTTTCATTAGCCCTAGACCTAGTGGCCCCATATCATCAGCCCGAGGCCAGGGCTAATTTGTGTGGAAACGAGGGGCTGGGTTATTTATATTCGGTCTTTCACTCCCTTGTCTCCACAGGAAGTACCCAAGAGCCAAATGCCTGAGTGTTGATATGGGATCTGAGGGCTGATATGACATATAATAAGGATTTTAGCATGTAATATTCTATTTTATCATATACTGCACATTTTCATGCTTAGATATTTCATACGAACGGGATAGTATTTTTGATGTGTGTTTTTTTTTAATGTGATACAGAGTCAAAAAGCTGATTTTATAAGTCTTAGATAATATTCTTTTTATCACATGAGGGTTACGTTTTTGCATTTTAAATGAAAATCAAGGAATATTTGATTCATTAATATACTTTTCTATAGTAAATACCTTAAAACTATTATATAAATATTGCATGTAGTTGAGGGTAACATTGAAAATTTTCACCCCGAGAAAACCATTGTCAACCGAGGCGTAGCCGAGGTTGACAATGGTTTCTCGAGGGGTGAAAATACATGCAATATTTGTTTTATTATACTGAATGTTATGTAAACTGGAAAGCAGAAAAACTTACGTCTGTTGACATTTGATCAATCACTGTCATGCGATATTTTGTATTTCGATGCGGGTACTCGCGTTTATTACAAACGCTCAAACGACGTCGTCTAGCAATCTACGGCGAACCGTACACGCATAAATTTGACGCATGTGATAATTTTTCATAATATCACCCGTTGTCAAGTACTGTTACCCGTTGCTAGATACTATCACCCTGGGGCGCGTGTTTTTTGTTCTCAGAGGGTAACAATATGTTTTTTCAAATGCTTCTCGACCAATCAGGTTTGAGTATTTTACATGAAAGTGTAATAAAATGATTTACTCTAGTAAAAACCTTCGTACATGTACATTGAAATACTATAATGATGAACCTCTGATACATTGATTAACTATGGTACATGTCAAAACTTTGATATATCAATTAAAATTTACTATGGTAGTTTCTTTGATACATTGATTTAGCGTTGTACAGACTTTGATTGTTACGAGCGAATACGTAATTTCCAACTTGATATGCATTTTTCACGCCGGTCTGATATGTGATATGGGTTTTTGGAACGGTCGTTGATATGCAGCTATTGTGAAAGACTGAAATTCAATATAAATAACCCCCTCGTTTCCACAGAAATTAGGGGGATAGGAAAGACCAAATATAAATAACCCCCTCGTTTCCACAGAAATTAGATGGCACCAGTATCATGCAGTGTAGAATCTGCATAATTATTAACAAGTATATCTGCATATAAGTTCCATCTTATATATATTTAGTATTTCTGCATATCAGCTCCAACTGACAGTTTGAGGGCAAACATGACAAGCTGGTCGACCTACTTGCATACATGCATGACTGTACATTTACCTCTAACATGCTTTTTCACATGAATTTTTCATATAATATGATTTATTGGACTATAACATCAGTGTGGCCTCACATTGTTGACACATAAATCATCTTAAAGGGACTAGCTGGTTCACATTTTTCGAAAGAAATCTTTTTCATGTTTGATGTTAAAAATTATAAATATAGCTCATTTGATGTTGACAACCAAAATTTGGACTGTCTGAATGCAAGGATAAGAGCAATATTTTAGCTTTGATTATGTGTTATGTAAACAAAGTCTTTTTATGTAAACCAACAAACCAGTGAAACTTTAACATTTGTTTAATTTTGTAATTTAGAGCATCTTCATTTTGTACAATAACAAATTTTAAATAACACATTTTACCTAAAGTATACGTGAGAGGCGATATATTATTAAACTTGGATCAATATCCATTTATTTTGAAAACCCTGTAAACAATAACACACCTCAATCTTTGTTTTCAAAACAAATAATAAACTCTCTATAATGAGCTTCTGTCATGATGAATAACCTTAATTTTATTGTGAAACCTTCTAAACATATTCGATTGTAGATTTTGATCATTTAAAGTGAAAAACAAAATTTGGAGGAAAATCGTCAATCGGTCCCTTTAAGACCACATTGCAAATATATAAGTCAATTACATTTAAAAACATCAACAATCAGATTAAATGGTATATATTTCTGCAAGTAAATAAATCTCAGATGTTTATTTTGCTTTCTGAATGTAATTGGGCTAAAAATATTGATTAGCCATGGAATTTTAACAAAGGCCCAGGTGTGTTTTTAATTTTGACACAATTTTAAAAATCACATAGAGTAGAATTATATGTAGATAATTATCTTTCTTAATATATCACCTGAGTTCAGTTGAGCTTTTTAAACTTTGTGCTTTGTTTGATGTTTCCACCCCTCAGCTCTCTTGTTTCAGACTACCACTCTCCCATAGAGGCAAACACACAAAGACTTGAGCAGTTTCAAGAGTTATTCCCAGACAAGTTTGTAAGTGTTGTTTGAATCTAATAATTTATTTCCTAATTTAAAAGTGTGTGTAAATCCTTGAAGTCTGTATTAAATGTGAATTTATAATCATTACTGTTACTTTATTTTTTTTTTTAATCCAAACAATTTCCTTTTGCTGCAGGACCATCACCAATATTCCAAGTTTCGACAGAATAATTATAATTTCAGCAAAGTGAATATTAACTGCTACAGAAGTGAGGATATAGAGAAATGGATTGTAATTAAAAATTCAGAAGCATCTGTTGTTAAAACAGCAGCAGAATCCCATTCTGATTTAGTACCAAATGTTTATGAAGGTAGTGAATTTGAATTAAAAGTTCACAATAAATGAGATTGACTTCTGTAATATGGTCTTGATTTTAAAGAATCTTAGAATGGCAATGTATGACTCCCCACAAATATTGAATTAATGCTGTGCTGTGACAGAAAATGTATAATGTTCTCTTTCAATACCAGACATCACAAAGTATTGTCTTTCATTGAAAAGAGGCAACTTCACTACATGTTATACATAATTATTGTCTTCATTTTATATTTTCTAATGTACAGGAGGTTTAACAATCTGGGAGTGTGGTTGTGATCTAGCTGAATTTATTACTGATGGAAACATTGACTTTAAACAGAAATCAGTTTTAGAGGTAAGCAATTTCATTATGCCCTTGCAGTTATAGTTTGGGAAAGTTGTTTTCTTTTTGTCCATCACACATAACGCATGGTTTACTCAGCTATCTCCTACTACAGTTTTCAAACTAGAACTTTTGTAATAGACCAATGTTAATAAAGCATCTTGTCAAAGTTTTCATTTTCTTCAAATTTTTCTACGAGTGACAGGATTTTGATCTGGAACCCATTTTACTATGTGCATGAAAGGTGAAGATAATGGAGAGTGATCAATCTCATAACTCCTATAAGCAATAGGGCTGAAAAGATTCACCGAAATATCGATACTGTTCAATATAAACCCTCGATTCAATGTTCAATTCATTGCCTCGATTTTCGGTTCGATACGTTTATTACAAACTGGTTCAGTAAAATACATCAGGTTCGGCCTGTAATGATTATTTTTACATGCATGGGGGACAAAATAGCATCAAATAACGTTCAGACTGTTGTTTAATTTGAGTCTTACGAAAATGATAATACACTTCATCAGCTTAAACTACAGAGCCAACATGCATCTTACCATTTGGCAGTTTGGAAACATTTTGCTTTTAAAATTATTAATGTGAATCTTGGTAATTAAATTTTTCTTCTATGTTATTATTGGTTTCTTCTGTAAATTGTATTGTATTGAAAGTATTGAATCGTGGCATAAGTATTGCAATATGTATCGTATCGTGAAGGGGGCGTATCGTTTCAGCCCTAATAAGCAATACAAAATAGAGAGTTGGGCAAACACGGACCCCTGGACACACCAGAGGTGGGATCAGGTGCCTAGGAGGAGTAAGCATCCCTTGTCGATCGGTCACACCCGTCGTGAGCCCTATATCTTGATCAGGTAAACGGAGATATCCGTAGTCAAAATCAGTGTGCCAAGAACGGTCTAACAATCGGTATAAAACACGTCAGACAGCATTTGACCCAATGATAGGTTGTATTGGCAAACTAGATCTTTATAACGACCATAGAATTTGCAAAATGCTGACTTTAAAAAGACTGTTGAAACCCCTGTACCATCAACTTGTTTGTCAGTAGCTTGCCTTGATTTAAAAACTGACTATACGCAGAACAAGCTCTTGCGTATCGAATCAGTTAAGAGATATAAACACCATATGCATATACTTTATTATGTTTATCATCAATATTGACATATTTTTTGAAAATTTACCTCATATTAACTACTGGTTGTGTTAGCCTAGTGGTTTGATTTTTATATCTCTGCACCACATGAGACGTTTCATATGGGTAGTGTTTGTTCCTCTCCTAAATGCCTGACATTAGAAGTGAAAGTCATGGGTCATTTGGACATTACCTCCAATTAAAAATGGAGGGCCTGTGTCACTGTAGGCATTGGCAGAAAACTGCTAATTAAATAGACATAGACATGTATGGCACTTCATGAGAGAATTTTGAATGGGATGCAAAACAAAACCTTGTATTAACTTTGAAAAGATCGGTTTAAAAAAAAACTATGAAATATAAATTTATGTCCCTTAAAGAATTTTTGCACTCACATTGAGAAGTCACCAGCTGTAGGTGAAGTACCACAAATTTAGATGTATGCTTTACGCCTAGGGCCGTAGCAGTGATGGTTCTTAGACGTGCCAATGCCTGGGACATCCGTTTTTAATGTCATATCTGAAAGATTCATGATTTTCAATTCTAAATGCTGATCCTTGCAAAAAAGCAATTATTAAATATTTTTATATCTTAGGTTTATAGTGGCCTGTTATGAGAGGGGCTCAAATTCATGACCCCCTGAATGCTTTAACCACTGAACTACTACGACTGGTGGAAAAATGAAGAAAAAAAATATGAATGCATTTCTTTTCATACCAATCTCTCCTTTGATATAGCTTGGTTGTGGAGCAGGTTTACCTGGAATATGTGCAATGAAACTTGGAGCAGACCAAGTTCATTTTCAAGACTATGTAAGTATTTTAGTGAACAATACATGCATTTAATTTTGGGAATTCAGGCCATCATTGATGTACTCCAATTCACATTTTTCAAGGCGGGTCGGTAGGTAGGTTGTTTTTTTTTTTTTTTTTTTTTTTTTGGAACGTCATGAAATTTTTTATTGATATTTTCTTTTAAAATAAGGAGAATTTTCTATTTTTCAAGGGAATGAAATTTATTTTAGAAAAATGAAATTTTAAATTGCTGAAGAAAAAGATGATCGGGTAGGAGCAAATTTTACGGGTAGGTCGGAGTACATCAAACAAATCCATTTTTATTTTTGGCCTCAGCATCCAATTATGACTTGCCTTGTCAGATCAGAGAAGCAGACCGTCCAGATGTTGTAGACTAAATGCCATTAGAGTGTGAAAATAAAAGATCAACCCTGTCAAGTGATTACTTAATTCCCTATACTACTGATCTGGAAATACATATAATTTACAGTTACATGTAGTTGGCCTGCAAATCAGTTGTACCATGGAGGTTTAATTCAAATTCTTTTGTGGACAGCAATTTTGTAAATACATTGTAATATTTACTTTTCCAATATTTTTGCCTTTGATGTCTTTATTGATAACAATTGTACATAATGATAGCCATTGCAATTGGGAACAATATGCATGTATGAATCATGATGAATATAGTACATAACAGGTGGGAATTCTGACAGATGTGACAGTAGAATGTAAATATAAGAAATCAATTTCATATTTGAAAATACATGAGGGTATAAACTGTGATGCTTCAAGCCAGCATACATTTTATAGAGTGCCAACATCCTTCATGAAGTATGCCAAGTGGGTGAAGTGTCACAGTTCATTACTTCATGTATTTTCAAAAATGAAATTTATTTCTAGAACTGAATATAGCCGTCAGATCAGATACGTAATTTTTGGCTGTGTGTACTGCCAAGCATATACATACAGTAATAAAGTATTCCGATACATGAATATATTCCTCTCGCTCATATTGTTTTATGGTAGGAATATGTGTCCCTTCGGAAATGGCAGTATTTGGAATTTATCTTGCTATTTGGATTGAAATTTTTATGAATCAGCATTTGTGTACTTTGAGTTCAAATTAGGAATTTAATTGTATACACATACCTTTTCAGTCAAGAGACTCCTTTTTATTGTCTATTGATTTTATGAATGTAAAATCCAGTCTTTATATACGCTCACTTATGAGTCCAACCGTCTGTCCATTAGCTTTTTCATGTCTACCTCATTACTGAATACTCTGAGACTTAGAATCATCAAATTTTGTCAGCCGATACACTTTGATAGAAGGTGGGTCACACTTTAAAATTAAGATAGGCCACTGTGATCTTTGATGAATATGATATGGCCAAATATGGCAAAACCCTGTCCCGACTCATAACTGGACAATTATTTGGCCTAGAATCATCACACTTGGTCAGCTAATGTATCATGGGTAGAAGGTAAGTTGCACCCTACATCAAGGTCACTAACCTCTATGTAAGATCATATGCTTATATATTTCAAAATTTCAAAATCATTTTTGGGCTCATGTAGATTTGAGTCCTAGAATCAACAAACTTTGTCAATATGCCGGTTTCGAGACACGTCCGAGTTATTTCCCTTTGTAGAACTCTCGTACATAGTAAGGCGCGAAAGAATTTGTTTACACGCGGGAGTGGGACAGATATTCATCACAGCGTAAGTGAATGTAAGTTTCTCATACGCTGTTTAATAACATGAATTCGACTGATACACAAACTAAGTAAGTGATAAGTATTTAGGAGACTGATACACAAAGTAAGTAAGTGATAAGTATTTAGGAAGTAATTAAATACATAGAATTATTATCCTATCACGTTATTTTGCTGGTCATAAGTACCATATCCAAGATATTTCTTGCAAATATGACATTGTTTGTATGTTTCCACTTCGGTAAAACATTTCTTTCGATAGTATTTAGTATTTCCCACATTTACACATTTAAAGAGAAGCCGCTTTTAATACATTTCATCGTCTTCCTCGTTGGCTGTTTATCCACTCTGTCCCACTAAATGCACCTCCTATACAGAAGAGTTCGTATCTCGAAACTGGCGTATTGTTGCATCAGATCTGTAGAGAAATGTATACTGCAGCTTAAAATTGGGTCATTAAAACTTTAAAAAGAAATGCAAATGGCAATCCCTTTATTTGTAAGAGAGTAATGCAATAACCGTATTAAAAAATAATTACATCAAGAAATACTCATTTTTAGAAATAAAATTTAGCTACACGTGTACATAACAATATTTATATGATGATTTTGTTTCCAACAATAATGATATAAATATGTGCAATGTTACGCTACAAAATTTGCAAAGAATTAACAAGCACATCACACAGCATCGTGGGATACCCACGGGTGATCTCGGTTTTTACTCATCACACAAGATCACTCGTGGGTATCCGACAATGACCACACAGCAGATAGAGGAATTCCATTTGTGTCATGGGAATAAAGATCTAAGCCATGGTGTTTCAAGGAGTTCAGTTGGAACATACAAAACTCATTTTGATAAGATCCAAATTGCATCCAGTCAGTTAAAACTCTATTTCTCCTGTAGGAGAAATGATCTAAGCAATGGTCTTTTAAAGGAGTTCAGTTGGACATGCAGAGATCATTTTTATAAGAGCCAAATTGCATCTGTCAAATTTAAGATTAATGTATTGAGTATAATGTAAAGAAGGCCATGGAAATGATTTGTCACTCAGTTATGGGACATTTCTTTGTACAACCCAATATTGTTTGCAATTCATACCATGTGAAAGAAATTATATAAATACATAATGTACATGTAATAAAAATGAAATATCAAACAATTCAAAAGATATATTGAGAAGTCAGTTGTTGTACCTATAAGGTTGACATGGTTTTGTCCTAAGCATGATTATGATTAATAAACATCTAATGAGCATATCTAATGCTGTGGCAGTGCACTTTGTTTCACAAATTATGAAAGTTATTCTTTCACACTTAAAATATTGTAATAAGAATTGTAATTTTTTACAGAATTCGGAAGTGATATCCCATTTCACCATTCCAAATGTATTAGAACTGAACAACAGACCTTCATGTCAGTGTAGGTTTTTCTCTGGTGACTGGGAAGAATTTCAAAAACATTCCACTATAACGTAAGTTTACTCTTATTGGAAATCGTAAGCTATGTGATGGTGTGTATTAAATTGTATGGTAATATCAGCAGGTCTGTTTAGGCATATATAATACAAAGCAGATGCAGAATCAGGATTATTCTTGGGATCTTCTATATTATTGCCATTGTTGGGGTCAGTACAATGCTTAAGCTACCTGAGAAGTACGATATTCACCGAGACCGGAGGGCGAGGTGAATGTTACAGTGGTATATTTCTAGGGTAACTAAAGCATCTTATTGACCAAGAAAAATATCAATAATTGTTTTATCATACATGTATATATATAATTTATGAATATAAATTTTATTGAAACTGGTGGCAAGAACCAATGAAACAATTTCTGGTTGGCCATTTTGTATACCCAGTCTGATACAATGCAAGACCTGATCAAAAGTGATTACTAAACAAAATATCAAAATTGACTACTTGAAAACTTACCATATTATAAACCTATATTCAACAATTGTCTGTCACTCTAGTTTGTTGTAGAAGTCACCCTTTGAACTTTCTTTACATAGTGCTAGACTTACTCGAGTAGAGAAGTGAGCTTTCGTCGAACTATCAAAATAGAGTAATCAAGGAAATCCCAACTTAATTTTGGTCCGATGTTTCGAGAAATCAAAAGGAACATGCATTGCCAAGTGAACATGATGTTCTATTTTTTTCTAGTTAATGTTGGATCTCAACAAATTAGAAAGCTCGGATATTTATTTTCAATCGTAATAACGTAAACTACTGGATAATTTATAGAGTAGGGTGGCACACTATTCATTTTCATTGTTTCTGTATAAATGATTCACAAAGCAGGTGTTCAAATTGTTGCTACATGTATGAGTAATATATAATGTATCTCCACATTATATGAAATATACAAGTTTCAAGTTATTTTCTTTCACGAGAAAAATAAAGCACAAAAACAATTTGTTTACATGTAGGAGTGGGACAAATTAGTGGATCTGCTCAGTAAGTGTCTCATACATGGTTTCATTACCCGAATCCGACTGATACACAAACTTTAAGTAAATGATAAAATATTCAGGGGTAATTAAATGCATGAAATTCTTATTATATCACATTTATTTCGTTGCTCATATATATCATATGTAGGATATTACTTGCAAATATGACATTGTTTTTATCGTTTCCACTTTTAAAAATTAGTAAAACATTTCTCTCAATAGTATATTGTAGTTCCTACTTTTACATATATGAAACAGATTAAGCCACTTTTATCGATAATACATTTTATAGTCTTCGACTGACTCACTGACTGAAAGTACATTCTGTCTCACTAGTAGGTATTCAAAATTCCATTAAATGCACCTCCTACACAGAAGAGCTCTTACCTTGAAACTGGCAAATTCAGATGTTTCGTGTTGATATTAATATATATCACATGAGAGCTTTACAGAAAATTAAAATTTTATTATTTTTTTTAACACTTTATGATGCTGTTTAGAACATGTATATTTCAAAACTGGTTAAAGATTAGCAACAACTTTTTATTGGATTACATTTCTCTTTCAGATATGATTACATTCTAACTGCAGAAACTATTTATAACTCTGAAAATTATCCCAAACTCCACAAATTATTACAACACTTGCTGAAAGATGATGGCAGAATGTATCCTTGTACCATTGTATGTTACTATATGTGTTCGTTAGTAAGATGTATGTAATTATACTGTAACACTTTCTTGAATGTCAAAAAGTCAATAGGATGGAAATTTACAACTGCTAGATGAAAATGTGTACTTTTTACCTTGGTTTAGTGCATGTGATAGTAAACTTTACCTTGGTTTAGGGCCATTACTCATTGTCCAGTCATAAAGAACCTTTATGTGCATGTGATAGTGAACTTTACCTTGGTTTAGGGCCATTACTCATTGTCCAGTCATAAGGAACCTTTATGTGCATGTGATAGTGAACTTTACCTTGGTTTAGGGCCATTACTCATTGTCCAGTCATAAGGAACCTTTATGCAAAATATGAGACACAATGTAGATGTTCAGGATCAAATAAAGATTATTTTTAAAATTATTTCAAGTTTTGTCAGTTTTCAAGTGATAGAGCTCCACTCTAGGGCCAGAACCACTAAACTGGGGGGTTATTTTGGTAGAGGTGTAGCAACCACTAATGATGTAAAAACATAAATGCATTTGTGTTCGCTAATGAAAAAAATATATCATTATTGCTGAACAAATTCATAACTCTTAATGATAAGTTGTTCGCTAATGAAAAATAAAGTTTAAACGGATGATTTATCCCTAATGATTATGATGAATATGAATTCAATTAGCAAACATAGATGCATTTATTAAAGCAATATTTATCTCAGTGGATTTTATATCATTAGTGGTTGCTGCATAGAGGCCTGAGCATTCTCATTATTAGGGGCCAATTTTTACAGATTTGATAGAGGCCTGTTCAACATTATGCATGAAGTTTTTATGCCAGCTGTCCAAATGTAATGAAAACAATTTTTAAACATAGTATGTTTTTGTCCTACCTCTAGGGGTCCAAAAGCGAAGGGACCGTGAAGTACTGTTTTATGTTTCCCTACCCAAAAAGATTTTTCAAAGTACTTTTGGAGAAAATTGGCTGGTATGCAGATTCTGAGGATGTCAGAAATGTTCAAAAGTTAATGACAGACATTGTGCAATGAACAGGCACGGAGAACTGTATGTTACCTTGGTAAAGTCAACACTTATTCCATGTCTATTGAGGACTCAAAGTACAACCTCCAGGGCAAGGACAGAACCACAAGTAGTTTTACATAGGGATATATATATATATATAGGACAATTCTTTAAAATCTTTCCGCAAGAACCACCAGGATGTTATATGTCAAATTAATTAATATATTTAGATAATAATTAATATATAGATATCCTCATGTAGTGTATATTTTAATTTTTTAGCCAGGGTGGGGCCACAATATGTTTTATAGTTGAAATCTTCAAAAAAATTCCCTTGATGCAATTAGCATCCTCATGTATCTGTCCATCAACCCTGGGGTCTTCGTAGGGTTGCAACAGGTGTTTTAAGTTTTACAAAATCTTCACAAGATCCATATGAATACATCCTCGTGTAGTGTAGGTTAATGTTGTCCACCTCACGACCCCTGAGGTCTAGATAAGGCAAGAATAGGTGTTTAAGGTTTAATAAAGGAAAATGGTACATGTATATAGAGCAACACTGTTTAAAATTATCTTCCCAAGATTGAACTACAAGGACATAATATACTGAATTAATGTGCATTCATATCATAAATTCAAGATACTGACACTGCTCACATGATCACAAATGGAAGCATTAACTTGGTCAGATTTTTTCAATACCATGTTCTTATAAAAGAGTTATCTCCCTTTCCACTGCATACAAAACATCAGATACTCAATACATGTATTCATATAAAAGATTGAAAAAAACATTCTGAAAGTTTCCATATACTTTGATATAATTTTGTCTAATGCATGTGAATATAATCATGAATGACTATAAATTATCCTGAACTGGAGAACAGACTGGTGGCAGCCAAGTCCAATTACTATGGAGTTGGTGGTGGTACAGGATTATTTGAGGATTTTGTGCAGAAAGAAGGATACTTCAGTTATACATGTGTCAAAACCATTGAGGCTGGTAAGTAACACTTGCACACCAGTGATAATCTGATTTGAATGTTATACTTATTTCAGTTAAATTGATTTCCATTTCACTAGTCCCTTGGGGATCAGGGTTAGAATAGGTCCTCAGTACCCCTGCTTGTCGTAAGAGGCGACTAAATTGGGTGGTCCTTTGGATGAGATCACAAAAACCAAGGCCCCTTGTCCCAGTAGCTTTGGCACGATAAAGAACCCTTCCTACTCAAAGGCCATAAGCACCGAGCATAGGCCTAAATTTTGCAGCCTTCACCAGCAATGGTGATGTCTCCAAATGAGTGAACAAATCTCGAGCGGGACGTTAAACAATATACAATCAATCAATCCAATTCACCATTACCTTATATTTCCCAAAACAAGGTTTGGGAACGTATTGCTTTTACTCTGCTCCTTATTTTTCTTTAGCACTTTTTTGTCTGGGAGTATTCTCAGAAATTAAACAAGGGATTAAGATAACCCTTTTAGGATGATATCATTTGTAAATGTGCGCAAAAAGTTATTTTCTCTGAACATGCATGCATGTGCATTGGAATTTTTGCTATAAACATCTGTTTGGAATCAGTCTAACTTTTTCATTTTTCCTTGAAATCGTTTGGAATTTATATTGTACATGTAGGTATATCAGGCATGGTTAAAATCACCAATCCACACATGCATGCATACATGTGTGCTTCATTTTGATTGGATTATACTAAAACATCTATATAACCCTCTCATTGATAAATAAAATTGAATGATATTCACAGTATATGTAGATATAATGTACATATCTAACAACAATTTATGTCACCCCTCTCTCAAAGATGATTCATTCTAATTTTGAAAAGAATTTGAATGGTAGTTATCAAGAAGTTTTTAAAAAAGTGCAATAGTTAACGTATGTCGCATGACGATGGCGTGACTCAGGTGACCTAGAAATTAAATTTATTTCTTGCATAACCTCAATGTATCGCTTTGCTCACACTCAGTTTACTTTTCTTTCTATTCAGGTGTACCTAGAGAGATTGTAATGCTAGAGAAATCCCAGGGAGAACAGCTTTGATTATGACATGTTGGTGATGTGTGTCATATATGTACTTTGATATAATATGTTTTACTATGTACATGTACATGTAGTATGATTACATGTATTATAGTCCTAATATTGACTGTTAAATTATATGTATTATAGTCCTAATATTGACTGTTAAATTACATGTATTATAGTCCTAATATTGACTGTTAAATTACATGTATTATAGTCCTAATATTGACTGTTAAATTAAATGTATTATAGTCCTAATATTGACTGTTAAATTATATGTATTATAGCCTAATACTGACTGTTAAATTACAAGTTTGTTGCAAGAATTTTGTATTGAGAATGTGGTATAAATTTCCTCACGGCTTTTCATTTATTTTTCATCGTAATTTCTATGCTCATGATATACACGTTCTAAGTCTGTCTTGAAAAGACTACAATGTGAGTATGTGGTGAAGAATTTCAATAAACATTAAAATGATCTTAGTGATTTTATTTGGCCTCAGTTTAAATATATCAAAAGCATTGCAACATAAATTTACAGAGTATTATATGTTCAATGCACAACAAAAAAGCATTACAATTGTATTACAGTTGTGACATGCATGTTTAAAATAGTACCCATACAACAAAGTTTGTACTCCAATTTATTCTTCAACGTTTCATGATGCATTGCTTCTTCCTTGAATAATGTCCTCTTCTTGAACAATGTTGTGCATTTGTATAAAATGTATTAAAATATAACACATACAAATGTTCGTAGTTTGAACAAGTCTGAATGATGTAAAACATCTCCATAACACTTACAAATGTTCGTAGCTTGAACAAGTCTGAATGATGTAAAACATCTCCCTAACACTTACAAATGTTCTTAGTTTGAACAAGTCTGAATGATGTAAAACATCTCCCTAACACCTACAAATGTTCTTAGTTTGAACAAGTCTGAATGATGTAAAACATCTCCATAACTCTTACAAATGTTCATAGTTTGAACAAGTCTGAATGATGTACATGAACACCAACAAAATGGATGAAGACACAGCTTTTCTAAAGAAGCAAAGTTTAAAACAAAAGGGTGATCAGTATTGGTTGTTTGGGGTTTAGAACACTGTTAATAAGGCAAATACTCCATAAACAAGTCCACAGGGGTAGGCCACAAGGGGTTGCTGGTTCTCCATTGACAGGGCCGCTACAAAGAGTTTGGAAGACGAAAAACTACACCATAACACCGTCAGCACAGTTAGGACAATTCCAAGCATCCCCCTGAAACAAGGCAATAGAAATGGAATAAGTCGGTATTGCTTTCATTTAAACATTCATACATTAGACACCATGATGCAGTTTATGTGCAATTATTTACTAAAATTCATACTGTAAAAATTATAGTCACATGATCTGCAGTTAAACTTTAAGAAAATTAGATACTCCAAAAATATAATATTATAGAAATTTGTGAAATCCAGTGTTGTTTGCACAAGTTGTCATGATACTGCAATGTTTGTGGTGAATTTTCACCACAAATCTATCCTTGCATATTTCACCAAAAGCGGGATCTTCATATTTCCATTGAAATTCAATAACTTTGAGGGACAAAAACCCAAGAACTTCCATATTTATTTTCAACAGTTCAATACATGTATATTTCATGTATTAATCATTAATATACATTTATGAAAATACTCCATAATACAATAATTCAAATCTCTTGAGCTTTTTCGTGTATCCACTAAACTCTGGCTACTACACTTAGTTGATGAGCTACAGTACTCTGCAGATACTTACTTGAGTGATAGTAGCACTGCTGAGAATGACAGGATGACCATGGGGAGGAGACAGTAGCCCAGTACGCTGATGATACAGCCCACAGACACGCCTGTTATACTCATCATGTTCAGCAGGAAGTACATGGCGACACAGCCCACTACACCAATGCCGTAGATGTAACCAAACTGTAGCTTCCCACACTGTCGTCAGATAGAGGTAAATGTGTACACATAATGGAGAGGAATATTTCAGTGAAGCATTGCACACGCCATACATAGAACAGTATTTATTTACATTTTCAATGTTTTTGCCTTTGGTATCTTTACCATTTGAAATGAAAGCCATTTCCTCATGAATGTGAACAATGTGCACGTGAATCTTGATGAATTTAGTACATCTATTTTAACGGTTGGGAATTGAAAGTAAAATGTACGTGTAAATATAAAAAATAAATTTCATATATGAAAATACATGAGGGTATGAATGGCAATGTTTTGCACACGAATACTTTTCATGACGCACTAATGTGCTTCATGAAGTATGCTGGCGTACAATGTCACATTTCATGCTCTTTATGTATTTTCAAAAATGAATTATTTCTTATAAAGTAAAACAGGGTTACAAAGAAGCACCATATGTCTGATTTAACTATTTATATAATATGAGCATTATTCATTTCATCCAATGAGTTATTTGCCTTTTTTTCTATTACAGGAAATGAAAAACATTTTGTTATTGAAAGTTATTCAAAATAAAAATGTTTGATATAACCTTGTTGTACAGTATGCAACGACTATGAAATGAGGTATTTGCAAGGTACTATTATTGTCAAATTTTGGTATAATTTCATTTTGTTTCAGTTTATAAGCGTAATCTGGTGTGCACCTAGTTATGTTACAGCCCAGAAACATACTTTGATATTTATTCCTTAATTGCCTGGGCTTAATTATCTTTATAGAAGTAAGTATAAAGTGGTATAAATATTTAGTTTATCTACGGCTGAAGTTTATAATCATTCACATTCATGACTGTGGATACCAGTAGTGCCGCACATTGTTCATGTTAATATTACAATCACATTTAATCTGCTAAGAAATCAATTTAAATTGTAGATGTGTGCTTTTTGTATTGATTTACCAGCATCAGAGATCCACCAAAAGCCAAACAGAAAACAAGAGGTCCCGCTAAATCTGTGTCCTGCATCATATCATGTTCAGCTGCTTTGAATGGGTTTAGGACAGCTAATGTCTGCAAAATATAAACAAAGTATGCCTAGAGTTATCTCCTACAAAATATAAACAAAGTATGCCTAGACATATCTCCTACAAAATATAAACAAAGTATGCCTAGACTTATCTCCTTAGGAATTTTTTTTACTAAAAGTCCTCTTGTAGATCCTCTTTTTCAACAATTTGATATTTTAAAAAACTTTTGAGATATCTATACATTTTTTTAAAACTTTTAAAAAGTGTTCCAAGGATCACATTGTGCTGCCTGTGATTACATCATAAATTGTATGTTATACATATATTACATTACATCATTAACTGTATGTTACACCTATATTACAATCATCAATATGTAATACACAGTTTAATATCAAAGTCCTGTTTTGTACATTCACAAGGTTCTGTGGTGTGAGAGCTATTCTTAATTTCAATCCTATACTAGCAAGTACAATGGAACAACATTAACATGGACTTCTCTATTGTAATTTTTGTCAGGTCATTAATGTAAAATTTCTTATCCTCCAAACTGCCAAATCAAAGATGATAAAGCAAATCATACTAGCTGCCATAGTTTGGCCAGCCAATCAAATCTTAAAATGTCTCTTATAGATGCATGATAAATCAGAGTTTTACAACTTTGATTTGAATTTTATAATGGTTTGGATAAAGTGTATGGCACGAAAAGTTCACCTGATTGCTCTGAAACCATTACTTTTAGATGGACTACTGTAACAAATTAAATAGATGGTTTTACAATCTTTTCAGTGGCACACACATTAAGCACTTACTGATGTTCACAAATATTTGCTCAAGTCTAAACCACAACTAATGGGCGAGCCTTAGATATTTTCAAACTTTGAAAAGGGTGTAAATTAAATTAACTCAATGCAATGGATGCGAAAAAAAAAAAACCTTTATAAAACGTGTATTTCCAGTTATGGGTAATAAAATTTCAAGCAATTTTAAAGCGTACTATGATGTCTCATAAGTAAAACTGCTAAAATCATATATTCTCAAATGTAAGACCAATGAACTTTGGTAAGACTACACTACGATCTACCACAATGGTTTTAATGTGTTTATTTTTCAAGATCTTCAGATTCTATAAGTACTCTGATTAGTTTTACATTCTATCTATGTAAAAGAATTTCTTGCAAGTGTATCTAAAAGTCAATACAGTATAATAAAAGTTATACAAAATGCAGAATACAAGTTGGGAAAGAGTTCTCAATTTTTAAGCAAATGAACAACTACATACTCAGTCTGCCTAGGTGGTGAAAATTGTCACAGTTAGTTTGGTATAATGGAGAAAGTCCCTCCAGCTGTCATTTTTAATCTAGAGATTTTGTGTGTGCTTGTAAAATGCCCTGTTCATATCTAGCTAGTTGTTAAAATTTGTGTGAATATAAGTCACATGATCATTTCCTAGCTGTCTTCTGCTAAGATCAATAAAGTTGTTTGTCAGTGCTTAGGAGAGAGGTTATCCATTTATACTGAATCGGCAAAAAAAAAAAAAAGAGCAACCGTGTAATTAAGGAAAAATACCAACACACACTGTGTCTAGGTACCTCACTGCTGACTTGTTACATGAAGAATGGAAACTAATGATTTAAATATCAGTCAATTGTTTGGTTTTGGAATTTGTGGGAGAAGAAGACATAATGATTAGATAAGTCTCAAATCCCCAAACACTAGTGGATGACAGGTCGTGGACCTGCTGGTCTATAGCTACTATTGGAGGAGCCACGAGACACACTGGTATGTACACACTTATTATTCACTGTCTGTTATCACCAGTCAACATCAAAAGATTAGAACAATACAGTCAATAGTTCAGGTGTCATCTGTGGTTGTGTAGATTCTCACACTAGGCTGGCTACATGATCTTAAAAGTCTGTCTGTCTGGCATACTGGTTTTAGTCATCATTGCACAAATCTGTTTTTATCATGATCATCATAAAGATATGCATGTACTCTCTTGTCAATCAAAATTCTACTGCAAATGAATGATTTTTTTTATTCAAGAATGGTATTTACTTATAATACATTCTCTCTCTCTCTCTCTCTCTCTCACCCATATTTTGCTCTCTTTTTCTTTTAAAATTTCAGTAATCTGAAGAGAAAGCATTCTATATAAAGGACTAAAGCCAGAAATCATGAAAAATGGCCCTGTTTCCAAAATTTAAAATCTTTTGGGGGTCAAAAGGCTACAAAATTTGCTTTCTAAATCAATTAATTTTATCCGATTTCCTCTACGCATTTTCTTTCTACGGGCTTCTAAATATAGCAATGAAATGAATGCATTTACATTGTAACGTCATTTTGACGTCGTTATATTGCTAAGGTAGTTAATTAACGAAGTCAATATTTACCCGAATGGCGTAAAGGAGAAAAAACTGTATCATTTAATATTATTAAGTTCTTCATTAAATTTCCTCGTGGATTTTCAGATACAATGAGTATTCATTTTGATAATAAATATGACATTGTATGGAAAAAGCATTGTGTTTTGCATGTAAGCTTGTGAAATGCAATGAGGATGCCAGTGTTGTATCGTTCATATTCAGTTGATATGTTGACATTCTCACAAAGATTCCACAAGGGTGTTGTAATCATTAGCGGATTTACGGGGGAGGGGGCAATGCTTTCCTAAGAAAAAAAAATTAATGCAATTCAAGAACAAAAATATGAGTAACATAAAATTAGATAACTAATGAATATCATGTTTAAAAAAAATATTATCACAAACCTGTTATTTTATCGAATCACACTGTTTATATACATGCCAGTTTAAGTTTCAATTGGACAAGTATAGTTACATGTAAACATTCATCAGAACATAAAACTTAGGGATGTCAATTTTACTCGGACGCTTTAGTCGAGCGATAGTCAATCACACAGTCAAAAAACGGACTGATATGGTACAAGTGTACCTAATTCATGCATGAGTCATACCTCGGTGCACCTTGATAGCCAAGTACACGGCAGGGGACGAAAGGCTGTCGATAATCGTAATTAATCCACCACGATAATTTTTATTTGATACGGAAATGCTGTACAAGCAACAATTAAAATGTACGTATACTCAGGCATAAAAAGAATCATGTAAACATATGTATAAGGGTTTTTTTCCAATGCATGTACAATATATTCTTGTTCAAAACCAAAAATAATTTGGTCGACAAATATTGGACGAGAGCCTATTTCTAAGTTTTGTCTCCCAATTGTCCAGTCGATGAAAAAAATTCTCTCTGAAGGCACGAACAAAAACTCACCAGCTAGGAATGCCATCAAATAATTGGATTAATGCCATCAGGGTACGAGTTTTCGGAGAGGTAAAGTTTTAATTCACAGTCGCGAACATTCTCCCCCTTTTCGGGAGATATAGCTGTAAGGATTTATGAACATTATTTAAAAAAGCTATTCTAACAAGTACTCGACTGTGAAAAATAGTCCATGATCGGTATGACCGAGTGATTGTCGAATACTCGATGACATCTCTAATAAAAATATTTGAAAAGTATCAAGTGAGCTTCAAAAGATGATAAACTCACAAGTGCTAGAATATGTATATCGGTCAATTAAGAGAAAACATCAATACTGACGAAAGGTGTGCATAATGAATTAATAAAAGAAGAATGTAGCCGTGTTCATTAAAACTCTAGCCCAACTCGCTGAAACTCCTGAATTGTAGAAAATTTTTAGGCACTTTCTTGGTAAATAAATTGCTTAGGTTTTTAAAATCTATGATGTGAGTTTTTCTGCATTTGAGTCCGATTTGTGTTTGTCATTCAATCGTTACAATATCTCTCTGTTTGAAATTCACCCTGGTAATTATGCCTTCAATTACTGGCTAGAACAAAATTCATGATGACATTAGGCTACATTGATACAGTATAGATAGTGTCTCGGAAAAGTTTTTGTGAACTTCAAGACTGATGTTGATATCAATTTATTTTTCATGAAGAGATTGAATCTCGGTACATAACGATTCTGCTAAAAACATTAACATATGCATGAAAGGCGAATATAACGAACAGTGATCAATCTCATAACTCCTATAAGCAATACTAAATAGAGTTGTGCAAACACGAACCCTGAATATACCAGAGGTGGGATCAGGTGCCCAGGAGGAGTAAGCATCCCCTGTCGCCCGGTCACAACCGCCGTGAGCCCCATATCTTGATCGAGCAAATGCATATATCCCCGATTAACACTTTATCTGATGTCAAATTGAGAATTATATAAACCAATTATTTTTCCTATATACTTCTACCTTTCGGTATATAAATACAGATGTCACCCATCTGTCATTGAAAAAAGATGCTAGACACAAAGAGCCAGTAGCATTATGAAACAGGGTTGGATGAAGTTTACAAAATATGTTGTGTATTATAAAATTAGATTAGTACCAACAATACTATCGATAACTTTTACGCCCGATGTCATTTATATGAAAATACAATAAAAATGATAATCGTAATAATAATGATAATAAAAGAAATTATCGGCTTTCATTACTGTACTCATTTTAAAGTTCATATCCCCATGCCTTTGAATTATTTCTGTTGTTTATTTTCCATTTAAATATGCTACTAACACATCTTTATTATTTATCGGGGATGCATTTATGTATTCATGTTTAATATACTTTATAATATATTCATGTTTATTAACCATTCGCTCATTCATCTATTTACTCCTGTTTTTTTCTTCTTCTTGTATTATTATCCGTATGCTTTTATTTAGTCAAATTATTTATCTTCTTGTGTGTTTATATTTATTTGATATGTCAGGGACAGATCCAGGATTTTTTTTTTAAAAGGAGGGGGGGGGGTCTACCATTAGTTTTGATTTTCAAGGGTGGGGTCACCTTCAAAATGTGTTATTCGTACTTTTTAAAGCACAATTTTCTGACGAAAGCAAGAGGTCCAACCGGGCCCCGAGACCCCCCCCCCCCCTTTTGTATTTATTTTATCTACAGTATTTATACTATTCATTTGTCTACTGTGTGTTTATTTCTTTTTATCTACTAGATAGCTATTGTTCTTGTGTATGTACTTATACCCTTGTATTTTTAATTATCCACATTTATGATTTATCTATATGTTTATTCAGTTTAAATTAATTTATTCATTTTTACCGCATATCATTTTAGTTTTGAAATATGTATTTGTAATTCAATGATTTAATTGCTTTTCATTTCTAATAACACCATTCCCTACTAGGAATTTATCCTTGAAAAACTAGTTGTGATGGTATTAGCCTATAGATTTGCTTAAAAATTCCCCATAGGGCACCCCATTAAGAAGCTTGAAAGAGTTGTCTCCCGTCAGATTTTCCCATGGTTACAGTAAACTACAGGGTTTAAATTCCTACCATTTAAAACAATATTTTAATCAAATAATTATATTTTAGCTAAAATAAAGCATTGTTTACAATACATGTATTGTTTTAATGAGAGCAAGCCCCAATCGTAACAACTCGGCCATTCCGTAACCGACAGGCCGAGCGTGTTCCGATTGGAGCAAACCCCCGTGAGCCTAAACTCCATTGTTACGAAGAGCTGACTAATTTCGTCAGCTTGACAGGCGACGTCATTCCTTATGCAGGAACTGAGGAACAAAGATTTTGGAAAGTGTTCACTAGGCCTAGTGCGTATGTTTACTTAGGAAACCTTAAGTGAAGTACATGAAATTGCTTAATCCATCTAATATTAGAAAAAATACCATAGCAAAGTCTCATAATTTCACAGCTTTGAAACCAGTATATTTATATGGATCTATTTTTATCGCATTGGAAATTCCCTATCTTCGATCACCGTAACCCGAGTGAGATTCGATAAATAATGTGATAATCAACATTAACATTGAATTCATTACTGTTTGATTCGAAACATGACAAAACACATTTAAACTATCAAATTTCTTGCCCAATTTAACCACTTAAAACGGTAATCCGGAAAATTCTAGGCAAGTTTCAAGAATTCAAAATCATCAAATAAAATATGGCGCCGCACGTAAACCAACACGAAACTAATACACAATATTTCTCAGATAACGATATAACCGTATATAAAATATCATCGTGGTTCAAGAGTGGCGCCCATAAAAATTTATCAAATAAAGTTTAGAATTTCTATAAAAAATAGGTATTTTTGACATACCGCATCCGGTTTCAATGCGATTTTGATTGAAAATGTCAAGTGAGATGATAGTGTTCAAAAGTAAAAATGTAAAATCTCACATTTTCCCAGAAACTCCATTCAGCTTTGTCAGAAACAGTTGATTATCAATATCGACCATGTTCTCGTGTCCATACTTATGGGATATGAATACACATTTGTGTACAGAACTATCATAAAGCAAACACACTATTGATTAGAGATCCTGCTGTGATATATCACTTGACCATCACATAATCTAAAAGATGAAATTTTATAGAACAGAACATGCCACATGAGGTGAGACAAATCCAAATTGGGCCAATCATATAGGGACCAAGAGAAATATTCTAAAACGTGGAAGAACCATGCTGCTCAAAACATAAAAACAGCTTCAAGTAAAATAGGCCAAAGTAATTTGTTCTATTTAGTTTCACCTATTGTAAACATCTGGATCAATTTAAAACTCTTTCAGTCTGCTAATTTGAACTACAGATCTGGGGAACCCATTCCTGTACAGAAAATTGAAATCCATGCAACTTAGTTTGCAATTTTAACTTCACAAAATTATTTCTACACTATTTAAAATGACTCCTTCTCCCCAATAAATTAGGAGTAAAATACCAGATAGCATGAGGGTGTTCATGGCTAGTAAGATAGGGGACAAAAGTTCACACTATGTTGGTAGCTTATGTGCCTGACAATTTCATGTGTTCACAGTGTTAATTTCAGCCACTGGGCCCCTGCTGGACGCTAATGTGATCATCCATTGATGAGCAGATGACTTCATGTGCAGAACTTGCAGGGTGACCCAGCAGTTAACATGCGAAGAAATTACAATTGACATTTCTCTTCAAAAATTCCTGCATGTTCAAAGCCTGCTAAGAACTATTCATTCTGTTAAAATGATTCATTATCCCTCAAAATAACAGTTTGATAAACAGCCTCTGAATGGCAAAGAATTTTAACACTGACTGCAATTGGCTTTTGCTGGGAAATGGATGACATGTTAGTAACCAGGGTGGAAGGTGTGTGTTCAAAGTCTCTGCAGAATATCATATATTCTCTGGTAAAGTAGAAGTTGTCCAATTTTGTATAAAATACAGGTAAGTCTTGATAAGAGTCTCATACATAACAATCTAAATGTGTTTTTCTTAAATACCTTTAACAAAAGCTTAATTTGAATTGTATAGAAAATTTATTTGTTTGCAGTCTGTATTTTCCTTTAGGATTATAACCAATAACAATAACTATTGAGAACAAACAAAAGAAAGCATGTGCAGTGATATTTACCAGATAAGCTGCAAGATCCCAATACGACCTGCTATTTCATTAACAAATTAATCTCTTTAAATTCTCGTTTCAAGAGTGCACGTTATCACAGCATCTTTTAAAAAGACGAGATATGGCCACAAATAACAAGAAATGGCCCAGTGTCATGCACACTATTCAGCATGACACCTCTGTCATTCTATACAGTACATCCGTCTCCGCAGATCATTATGCCTATATTTAGCTATAGACCTTTCTGAAGTGCCTCATTAGTTTTTTTACCAAGCCTTCCATTGATCCCCACTGTTAGTACACCTATAATCTGTGACCCATTCAGATGTAACTCAGGATCTCCAAACAGGGATGCCGGTAATTTTACAGTATTGATCTAGGAATTCTAATACAACATATGTATGTCTATGTCTTCAGTTCAGTGCCATTAAGAGCAGGTGCTGAAACTGCTGATGTCTTTATAAAGAAATATTGATTTGCGATCCTGGTATTTTCACTCTACTACAACCATATATTTTTCTGTCAGTGGCATTTTCAAATCATTGCAATGTGGAGTACTCTGTTATGAGGCTTGTAGTACAGATTCTGGTAAGTTCTTCAAAATATATTGTGTCCATCAGTTTTAAAGTTTTTGTGATGTAATAACTACACAGCAGACTGTTTTAAGTCATCAGCAGAGAAATATTTACCCATATTTAATATACAAGTGAAGAGCAGATTAAACTTTTGGGCAACATATCAAGAATTTCAGACCTCCCTATTATCACAATGAATATTAAAACAGATTGGGTTAGGGTACATCTGTGTATCCACTCAATCATAATTCTCCATCAATCATATGCTTTAATTCTAGCATGAGATTGTGTTTCCAAAGGAAAAGAAAATGGGACAATTTTCTTTTTTAATCCGTCATCCATATTTAGGATAGGTTTAGAATAACAAAGAATATTAATTAGCTTACTTGTACTTAAACCGCAATATACGGTATATGGTTATTATGATTAAATTATTTATTTAAGATATAATACATGTATTTTCCCCAGACACTGTAGTAAAATGACTGCTGGTATATCATAAGTGTGTATTATGTATTTTTAAATATTGAATACGTCATCAATTCATTTCGAAGCAGTGGCTTGAGAATATTATTAATGGCCTCAGGAAATAAAAGTCTATGAATCATTCATAAACCTGCAGAAAAATGAGGATCAATGCAAATTTGTAGACACATATCATGTGAAACTCTACAGTACTGGGCAGATCTACACATTCACTGTAATCCACCTGTATTGATTCTTAGTCGTAGAAGAGCATTGTAAATTATACCACAGCAGAGACCAGGTGTGAATGTTGTAGGTGTGCACATACTGCACAAGCTTCAGTCCTATACCCATCTTGGACTACAAACAATACTGCAACCGTCGTTTCATTCAGACTTCAAGAACAGAAATTGTTGTAAAGTATTTTGATAAGCTTTAGAGCCAAATACTATTGAAGCAGTCATTAATCAAAACACCCCTAAAGCCAATTTTGTCCATGGATAAGCTGGGTGTTCAGATGACTTTCAGGTTTTTTTTATGAATAGGGGAATTGTATGAGTAATTTGGGGGGGTGTTACTTTAATAGATGGAATTGAACTGGAAACAAAGGGCAAACATTCTACATCTGCTGTATCAGACAACTGCTAACCCTAGATTTATTAAAATGTCCATATAAGGCAATAAAATTGTAGCCAGAAGATATTGTCCAGTAGCAAAATAATTAACATAATGCATGGAAATTTCACAAGCTAGTCTGAATTACTCTACATAATGTGCTCCATTCTCTGGGAGTATTCCTAGGGTTTTATGATCTAAGGCAGATAGACAAAGGTCAAAACTGGACAGTGACCATGCAGACTGTCAATTTATTTCACCTGAAGGCAGGTAGCTGTTGGAGAAGTTCTTTTGACTCGAGATATGACAAAAAAGATAATACACACTTCAATTGACCATCTCCTCACTTCTATAACCCAGGAGAAATACAATGTAAAATTTTATGAGTATTGCCAATGTCCATTTGTGACTGATGAAAATATGATTAGGGAATCATGTGGAGCATGTGTAATTCCATTGATGGTGGGTCTTTGCTTGATTTCATCATGTAGCTCATAAATTTTTAAGTGCACATATCCATCTGAATTTGTTTTCAGTGCAAGGTTATCAAAGGTCACATGTCTCCAATTTTTTAAAATTTCCATGCAATGCCCTGCTGGTTTCAAGATTGATTTTTAAGTAAACGCATTTTAGAAATGACAGTACCGTTTAAGCTATATGGCATGCATGATGGTAGAGCCATGTGATTTGCTTGTTGTTTTTGTAACATAACCAAATTTGACCATCAATTTTAAACCAACAAATTACAGCCTATCTCATATCTCGCTCCCTTACACAGAATGAAATTGAGTAGCATCCAATGAAAAGTATTTGAATTATTCAATTATAACTTGTATAGAACTTATCTACCACCTTTTGTTATTACTGATGACACATTTTTCTTTAGTACCAATAGCTGGTAGCAAGAAATGTTACCTCCCCTATAGAATTATCTGGACAGTATTTACATTTTCTTTAGAGCAGCATTTATTGTAAAAGGTTAAGATGGATTAAGATTGATTCTGTTTGCTAGAGGATTCTGCCACGCAATAAGATTTAGGTACGTAACCTGTTATTATACCGCTACCCGCTTTGTAATCCCTTACACTTGACAGAAAAGAAGACTAAAAACCATTTAACACCCGACACAAGGACTCTCTTTTAAAGATATCCTCAAATATTGATACAGATTATAACATATTAACCAAGAGAGCTCACTTTCAACAATCTCCTTAGTCTTTCTTTCACCGGGAAAACGGGAACAAAATTAAACGATTTAATAATTCAATTGCTGAATGATGGAAAATTCTGTATCTAAAATGCAGCAAGTTTCTAATTAAAGCAACATACTTAAGACAGGTTGCTTTAATAGCCATCATCACCCAATTCACTTTAATTGAAAAATGAAATTCTAGGTATCATTGCCAGACAGATACAATGATTAATTACAATACCCTACCATTGCAATTAGGAAAGGAAATAGTGGTTTTGTTCAGAGCCCTTACACACATCAATCACAAGGGCTAAATTCATTGAGGCTACAACTTATCAATCATTCAAGATTGTCAGTGTTATGTCCAATTATGTCAGCTTATTACAGCATCCCAAGACATGGACACCAGGCCACTCACTGCTTAAGCCAGCTTTGGTGCATTGTAGAGACCCGGGGTCTCCTTCCTGCAGTGTACTGATACCATCTATCCATCAATATCAATTTCTGTTTATATAGTCCTCTTGTTTACAGTACATATTACTTGCGACCTTGAGAGCAAACAGACTTCCAAATAACATGTATTTAAGATTTCAAAATTGCACAATAACTGAATAAGTATGTTTTTTGCCCTCTTTTCATTTCAAATCTTGATATATAGTATAAGATGACATTTTTAACCATGAAGGAAAATGTCAAAAAGCTTGCATGAATAGCACATATTGTTTGACTTATTTAATGTTTTTCATCTTAGAATTCCGTTCCACCACTCAAATGATGCATGATATGTATCAACGATGAATTACTTTTTTACAAATTCAATAATATACATTAACCAAACTTGATCAATGTGAAAGTATACAATAGATATACAACATTAACAGCTTCATTTGTAATATATGAAATCTAGAAACTGGTATAATGCATAGGTGTCATGTCAAACTAATTTGGCGTTTCATCATGTGGACAGGAGCGCTTTCCCATTCCACCTTAGTTTTTTTACATTCCACAGTAGCTACTCATAACATTAAGACATTTTGTTTAATGAGAGAACAACGCAACAGGTCAAAAATATGATTCCCTTAATGTCAGTAGTAAGGTATAACAACTAGCTAAACTTTATTCATCAAAAGATTAAAAAAAAACATTTAGATTTCTGCCAATTTCCATGCACGTTCACTGACCATGCACTGACAATTGTAAGAATGATGAATGTGCCATCAGCAGAAAACATTTATGATGAGGATTGGAACCGTATTGTACTATATAGAAAGGAGCTGACTTGTCACCAGTAGAATACAAACAATCAACATTGATAGTTAATGGAGACGAAAGATTTATGTCAGGATATACATGTAAAATCTGAATGCTTCATTGAGTTCTGGGAGTCCTGTTTTGGTTTTATTCCTGTTTTATTGCTCAATAATGGGTCTTGATTTTTGGCCAGAATGTCTAAGTTTCGTGTGAAATACTGGAGTTTGTTGACTCCAATAACAATCAACTGTAGCCTAATAAAAGTGATCAGGATTAGCAAATTGAGTATTTAAACCCAGGGCCACTGAAAGGTAAGAGTGGGTATAGATTCATTTGGGTTATTAGCTGAAAAAGCACATGAAATAGAAAAGACATTTGCCTCATAAAATACACGGAGGTATTTAAGCAAAAGTAATCTAGATGGGTATTATAGTCCAATGTTAGACTTTGTTGGCCTCTTTGGAGAGAGAAGGGATTCCAAACGGACATTCGTAACTGATAACACAACCTAACGCAAGAGGTATTAAGTCACCACGGAGATTATGATAATTATATTAACATGATGTCTAAAAAGTCTGCACTTTTTAACATAATGGCCAGGTAAGTATTGTTTCTTTTAACGGTCGTGCATATTTATCATATGTTATTTACATAACAAAGACAATGAATGTACAAGGAAATAGTGTGTGTCAGTTCAGTGAGATCGGACTATCTTGCTCATCACGGACACATTCATCTTTTGTTTTCATATGGTTCTTGGAGGTAAGAAACTTTCAGCTGTCATGCTGTAATATTGAATTGGTGTGACATAATCAATGGTTATCTAAATCAATTACCCAACACCTTAATAATACTGATGTATTCCAAACCTTCTGTCTCAATCAGATACTAGGAACTAGAACAAGGCCCTCCAGGGCCCACTATTTTGGACAGGGTTTAGGGAAAAAATGGATATAGGTGTTCCCATTTGTCATGGAAGCCAAGCAAGTAGGTGTGAATGAGAATAGACATTTAAATGGGACATAACACCAAATCAACAGGTGATTGCATTCTAACCTTTGGCTGTGTAGTCAGGCTGCAGCAATCGAAGTATGAAAGTGAGTTTTAAGAATTTTAAATTTTATTGAAATGAAAGATTTAAGTTTTTCAAGTTCAGTGCATTGACATGACTAGTTGGAGTTTAATTTACATAGAAAATTGTGATCTGGATATAGATGTTGTCAGAAAGTAAGTATATTAGTCATGGAAATAATTAGTGTCATAATATAGCAAAAAAAAGAAAACTTGTAAGAATATTATAAATTAATGTGTCACCTAAGATGACATTTGAGTTGACACTTCTGAAAAAAAGTTTCTCTATCCAGGTGTACACATAAAGAAAGTAAATGGTCAATATGCTTATTAAGTATTATAAATTGTTGAAGTTTAAATTTATAGAACTGTTTGAGTTCAAAGACCTGATAATGATACTTACATTCACGTTTTACAAACAAAGGATCCCACATTGAAATACTAGTACTATATAACAAAGATATACATAAAGATATACATGCATGTGTAATTCTTGTGTTGTGATAGTTGTTCTTTGGAATCATTTTCAACAGACACTGTGATACTTGTAAATCAGAGACATTGACATTAGGTCCATCACAGAATATTTCAATCATCCTTTTGACAAGTGATATTTACACTGTGCAGATATGGTAATGTATAAAAAGGTGCATTTGCATAGGATTATGTACAATTTACATATATACACTGTTTCGAGAGTCAATAATTCATTCTCACTTTTTTTCTTCAAATATTACCATATTAGTGCTTCTTACAATAATGTAATATTTTAATTTTAGTCATCAAGAATAAGTGTCATTAATTATATACAACAATTATTCGTGAGACAACCAGTCACCCATATGGAAAAATAATACATAAAAGTATATTTTTAATATATTATTAATACAGTCATTTTTGTACTTTTTTGAAATAATACAAAAAAAATATATTATTTTTGTATCACAAAAAAAATGGGTAACTCATTTTTATATTAAATTCTGACTTTGATTTTTTAAAGGGTATTATTTTTGTATCATTTTGGACTTAGATTATTTTCAATATATTATTTTTGTATTTTTAGGGACTTAGTTTTTTTTCAAGCATATTATTTTTGTATCAAAATTAAACTTAGTCATTTTCACTGTATTATAATTGTATTTTTTTTAACTTAGTCATTTTTAATCCAAATCTTTGATTTTATATGTATTAATTTTGTATTATAATTGGACTTAAAAAAATTTCCCAGTGATTTTCATTGTATAAAAATTGACTAATTTTTAAATTGAAATATAAAACTTATAACTTGTGGAAAACATGATGCAAGATTTAGCTTCTGAACATCACAGTAAAGATTTCAAACTTTTAAGTTTAGACAACTTTATCAGTTGCATGCATAATGAAATAATAAGGAAGTATACTTCTAAATAACACTGGAGACATTATTTATTGCATGATATTTCCAGGACAGTCTGTAAAATACAGTATAGTTTCTTTTGACTTCATCTAGGTTTCCCATTCTAATAATTGTCATGCAGTCTAATTCTACTGATAACTCTTAAATAAGCTTTTCAATAAGATACAATGTACCATTGTACCTTATTAATACTATCTTCTCATCAAAATAACACAATAAAAATTGTAATCTCTGAACTCAACAAATTATTTCTCCACTTTGTTTGGGTTTACTGCAAGTGGCAGTTGCTATTGCACACACAGAAAAATAAATAAAGTCCTACACATAAATGGCTATCAACTGTCCAGAGCTTGGTCTCAAAGAAATAATGTCACTGAAAAATATGTTGTGCAGAATATGAGCATTTACACATGTACTTCACATTATCTCCATTACTTCACTAAAGCATAGAATGATGGACCACAACAGTTCTCATTACACTATGATGAATGAACAATGTTTCAAGTTTCACAAAGCACATCTCGTCTAAAATCATGTCCACTAAAATGAACCACACTACTGTCTCGCCTGAAAGTGGCTCTGCACTCCACAAATTTTAAGGACATTTGGTTGATGAGCATAGTTCGTTTGAAAAACCATCACTGAATCCACAATAGGCAGAATATGGTAAGCACCTATTACAGATACTTTATCATTTTACACTGTCTTGTTGACTGATGTTTCTTCTCCATCTGACATTCCCTTGAAAAATTCTTGCTCGCAACTTCCATAATTTAAAGTTTGTGTCATCTTCTGGAGGAATTGATTGGCATAAGACATGTCAGATACCTGAAAATGAAACACAAGAAATCAACTGAAATTGAACATTTTCTCTGCAATTTTAATTTTCAAAAAAAATTAATTCATTTTCAAAAATAAATGAGGGCATGAACTTTACTTGTTACTGTTTTATACCAGCATGCTTTACGAAGCGTGTTAGCACTTCAACAAAAGTATGCTGATGTGCAGCATTGTTGTTCATACAATTCATTCTAAAGATGTCTGACACTTTGATCTACAGGTTCACCGAGTTAATTTTGTTTTTTTAAATTCAACCGCAGGGGCATATATATATATATATCTTCAATGTCCTCTAATGAAAGAATTTTTTTTTAAAACTGTAACACAGGCACCTGAAATTTTATCCTTAAGTTACAAATAATGCCATAGATTGAAAAAACATATATCACACCCCTCCCTATAAATGAATACATGCAACTTACTGTTAAAATTTTAGGTGTCTGTGATTGTAACATGCTTATTATTATTTTTTGTGGACATACTCTATCAACAGTTACTTGGGTTTATTAAAGGTCATAAATTGAATATTTCAAGTTAAAGAATTGAATTACGTTTACCGTCATTACTTTCTGCAATGCTGCATCCTGGTATTATTCAATCAACATCATTGTCGTCTTCAAAGTCAGTCTGCTTCCTCAAACTTCAAAGTTAGATAGGCTATGCTATATCTCCCGGATTTTCAGGATTATCTGACAAGGAATAGTCGGCAGTTGGGAAAACCTATGATAGAATTGGTCACATGAAAACAAAAACAACTAAAATTTATGAACTTAAACAACGATATATTATTTCACATTGATCATCATCGGGCAACTATCAGGTGCGATTTTACCACAAGTCACTTTGAAAAATAAATATCTATTTCTCAAATACGCAATTATAGGATTTATCAAATAATAATATTAAAGAAAACGAATAAGAAAAATGCATACCGATTGTGAAAACAACGTGCAAGTTCATCGGCACGGGCGCGCCATTACCACTCGACCTCGTGGCTTTTCAAGTTTGGTAGGACTGCTTCTTCCAGTGTTATACACGTCGCATACCCCATAAGAATACTCTAGGAGCCTTTAACAAGTTGTCCACAAAATAGATTGTATACTCTCCACGTGTTTCTCCCATTGTTTTGCTTTCCTTTCCTCACAATGTTCACAGATCGACGATTTCAAAATATGGAAGCGGAAGTGACTGTAGATAGAGTTCGGGTGACTCCGTAATCAATTTTAAATTATTACAATCTTAGTATTTGTTTTAAAAAAACAGCTATGAATTATGAATTAGTTTCTAATAGCAGAAAATTTAAACAAACGAGATAATAACAGCATATTTACGAAAGATAAATACAAGACTAGAATTTTCGGCCGTCTTCGTACTTTCACGCGATTGGTCGAAGTTCCAAAATCTGTAGCTCTCAAATTTGATTGGTTGAATGTGTGACGCTGCCATTTTCAAAGTGATTAGACTGTCGCAATATTTCGGAGGTTATTTTGCATAAATTGCTAAATATTCCGTGGTTGAGTGGAATGAGGACCGGAGTCCAGAATCACGGAATATATAAGGAAGGTGACATCCTGCAAGAACGGCATGTCCAGACGTTTTGGGCCGGGTGTACGTAAAGTTCTTGTGATCATCACAACATGGTAAGTTAAAGTAATGCCCAAGATTTCTTTATTTTGCAGCAGATGAAACTATTTCAGTTTATGTAGTATGGAAGGATAGTTTTTCAAAGTAAAGTTGACTTTACAATTTTCTGAAAATTATAGCTAGGCCTATATTCCAAAACAAAACCTAGGCCTTAGCGGTCAAATTAAAAAAAAAAGATCGGGGGGGGGGGGGGTTACTCGTCCTGCATAGTTCAAGCTTGTCCAGTTTCCACACTATAGTCATAGATCTATATAGAAGGGGGGGGGGGGTGGACAGCAGCAGATCCAGGATTTCCAGAAGGGGTACCTCCAGTGAATATGGTCTCAAATCCGGTGAATATGTGATATGAACCGTTTGCATTTGTATAGATTATAAAGGGACAATAGATAGACTATATGATAATGTTTTATATATATATTTTTTTATAATATTATATTACAGATTATGCAGTGGTCAAGGCTGACGACAAGTGATGTGACTTGAAGATAGCCCTTAGGAACAAAGTTAGTGCACTTTGCAACGCA